>NW_004443970.1:7486599-7490258 GCF_000243295.1 Trichechus manatus latirostris
GTTCTCTTTCAGTATTCTTACTCCGTTTGGTGTTCGGCTGAGTTCTTTATCTCTTCATTTGATGTTCTAGGGTTTCAGGATTGTTGATTCTGTTTGGCTTAGTTTTTCGGATCTTTGTTGTGGAGGGACGGCGTGGTGCTTCTGCCTAGACCGCCATCTTGCCGGAGAGTCTGATAGTACTTTTAAGGGCATGAAAATTGGCTCTTGGGAACCAAAACATCTTCGATATCATAATGGTTTGTAGCCCTCTTAGTCATCTGTGCTGCTATAACAGAAATACCACAAGCGGATGGCTTTAACAAAGAGAAGTTTCCTCATAGTAAAGTAGGCTAAAAGTCCAAATTCA
Organism: Trichechus manatus latirostris; assembly: GCF_000243295.1. Classification (NCBI taxonomy): domain Eukaryota; kingdom Metazoa; phylum Chordata; class Mammalia; order Sirenia; family Trichechidae; genus Trichechus; species Trichechus manatus. Next base: position 7,486,946 of record NW_004443970.1, read on the forward strand.
GGGCATCACCTCCAGGGGAAGCCTTTCTCTTTCCATTGGGCTTCTTCTCATCAGTGTTCCCCTGGACTAGGAGCTTCTCCGGGCAGGGACCCCAAGTCCAAAGGACGTGCTCTGCTCCTGGCACTGCTTCTTGGTGGTATGAGGTCCCCCTGTCTCTCTGCTCACTTCTCTCTTTTATATCTCAAAAGATTGGGCCTCAGGACACAATCCAATCTTGTAGACTGAGTCCTGCCTTACTAACACAACTGCTGCCTATCCTCTCTCATTAACATCATAGAGGCAGGATTTACAACATACAGGAAAATCACACAATACCGGGAATCATGGCCCAGCCAAATTGATAAACACATTTTTGGGGGACATAATTCAAACAATGACACCCTCTACAGCTCATCCCTGCCCCCCAAAATCTTCTTAGTATTCAATTTTTCCCGTTAGAGAGAAATTAACTTAATTTTTCTTCTTAGGGGGTGATAATGAAAAAAGGTCGAGAAACACTGGTATAGATTATCAATTATAGTAAATGATGGAAAACTGCAGAAAGTGTGGATACAAGGCAAGTTTGTGGGAAAAAACAGTGCAGAAACTGTAAATAATTTAGTTTAGGGAGGGCTTGATGATTTTCTGTATTTAGTATTGTCTTGTTCCTTTCATTCCTTTAACCACTAAAGCAATTTCACTTGTTTTAAGTTAAATTAAAAATGAGCCTTTATGACAGGGAAGGAGTCCCTGGGTGGTGCAAATGGTTAGCGCTTGGCTACTAACCAAAAGGTTGGTGGTTGGAATCTACCCAGGGGAGCCTCGGAAGAAAGGCCTGGCAATCTACTTCTGACCAATCACAGCCATGAAAAACCCTGTGGATCACAGTTCTATTCTGAAACCCCATGGGGGCAGAATTGACTCCATGACAACTGGGTTTTTTTGTCTTGTTTTCTTTTGACAGGGAGCTGTAATAAAACTTTAAATAATATTTTAAAATACTCCTTTCCTTAAGGGCTGTTTTAATAATGTTTGGAGTTGCTCCAACAAGATCAGTAGAGCCCAACTAAAAGAAGACCAGAACAATCAGAGACTAATATATTCCTAAAAATTCTCATGTCATGGACAGAATCAGGATTGATTTTACCAAAATTTATATCAAGTGCTTAGATACAAGCTCTTTTGTTCTCACAACCGATTTTTTTTACTGACTCGAACTGAAATCCACATTGGCGACAAAGAATGCTTATGCTAGCACTCCCTGCTTTTCTGAGCTTCTTCAATTGTGAGTCTTCTCTGATTTGAATAGAAAAGACTTTGAAAGTCTTAAACTCCAAAAAATCTATTATGCTGTTGCATGATCCCTTGCTCTAAAAGCAAATAGTAGCACTTATAATCCAAATCTAGGACCTCTGTGAGATTCAAGCCTTTTCATCAAAGAGCTGTATCCTCTTAACTCTGCTCAACTTTGCTTGCCATATGCATAGTGGTCAAGAATACGGCTCTGAAGTCAGATTACCTGGGTTCCAATCTTGGCTTCACTACTTAACATATAAATTTAAACACATGTCTGTAATCCTTCTTTACCTCAGTATCCTCATTTGTAAGATGGTGAAATAGTAAAACTGCCTGTTTTGCTATAACATAATGTATTAATAACATCAATTAGCTCACATGTCGCAAGTAAGCAAAGGAATGATGTCACTAGAACATGGAAATTGTTAAAATGCTTTTTTTTTTCCCCAGAGGGGAGCCAGAGAAGCAGGAGTAGAATTACAACCTTTAGAAGGCAAGAAAAAAGCCTTCAGCTCAGAGGCTGCACAGGCATGAGCCCTTTCAAATGTATTTTAAGAAAATGAAAAATGAGTGTCTGCACTGGGGGCTCCTTCCCTAGAAAGGCACACATCACAACCTTCACCGTTCTTAGTTGTTGTACCTGGTCTTGTGCCCACCTCAACGGCAGCCCCACTGGCCCAGAGCACCACTTCCATCCGACTATTTCAGTGTTTCAACTTTACTATTTTCGTATATTTTTAATAGACCCTGAGGGGTAGCCTGCCTGGGCTATCCAATTCATCTCCCAAGCTACCAATTATTGCCTTTGTTAGTACTCTGGTTACAAAGTTGCAAAAGTTTTGAGTAGTCTATCCTAACTCTATTCTTCGCATAAGCCTTGTTAATGTGGAATTTTTGCAGAGTGTTAATTTCCACCAACACCTCCAGGAAAAAAAAAAAAAAACACATTGATCATATCTAGGCTAAATGCCAGTAGCTGGCAGGATTAAATGGTAATCTATGTAAAGGGTTTGGTACACTGTATGGCACATAATAAGCAGTCATTAAATGTTAGTAGTAGTGTTGTTATTACTCTTAGCCATGTTCTTATCCAGGCAAATCAACTTGTAATCTCTCCCCCAATTCTGAGACCTGGAATAATCTGCCCTTCTATTTTACCTTTCAAACCCTAAATTTAAAACCCAAGTCTTTTAAACAGATTGATGATTAATCCAGAATCAGTTACATTAAAGCCTATAAAGGCCCCTCTCAACTTGATTATCAGATAGTTGGAGGCAAGAACTAAATGTATCCCTACCATAAAACTTGAGATGTGCTTAGTCATATGTCTAGGAATGAAAGGATATTAAAATTTTTTAAATGACTTCAATACAAAGACAATAAACAAGGAGGTCCTACTTTCAGAGTAAGGAGAATTTTAAATGACTTCAATACAAAGAGAAGAAACAAGTAGGCCCTATGGAATCATGAGAAAAGATAAAAATGTTAACAGTCTGATTTTCCTTTCAGAGTACGTGCGCAGAGTTAAACTGCTCCACAGGGTTTTCAAGGCTGTGACCTTTCAGAAGCAGATTGCCAGGCCTGTTTTCTGAGACACCTCTGGGTGGGGTTCAAACTACCAACCTTTAGGCTAGTAGTTGAGCACTTTAACCGTTTGTGCCACTTAGGGGCTTCTTATAGGCATAATGATCACTTAAAATTATTTTTCAAGGATAATATGTTATCACAGTACACTGTGTAGGGCCGTGAACATTGAAAACTCTCAATAATTGTCTATCGATGTCAGTGAAATGGAAAAACTATGCAAACTTTTACTTACTTTCCCCTTGAGAACAGGAACAAGACAAGGATGCCCTTTATCACCCTCCTACTTAACATTGTGCTGGAAGTTCTAGCTAGAGCAATAAGGCAAGAAAAAGTTTATTTCTGGGGCATCTAGATTGGTAATGAAGAAGTTAAACTGTCCCTGTTTCCAGATGATATGATACTAGACACAGAAAACCCTAAAGACTCCACGAGAAATCTACTGGAACTAATA
>NW_004443970.1:7490358-7535835 GCF_000243295.1 Trichechus manatus latirostris
TTTATATATTAGACTGTCCACCAAAAGGTCATGTTGTATCACATTGGCCTTGAGCTGCTCATAATACAAGATATCCTAAATTTAAAAGCAAACAAAAAAATTTAAGGTCAGTCACATTTATAAAATCAGCCTCAAACTTTAATAAATAATAATCATTAATATTATAAACTCTAAGAGGGTAAGGACTTTATGTTTATTGCTACATCCTCCATACCTGGCTAATAGTCAATGCTCAATAAATATACCTATCCCCATGACTTAGGATAAGGTCTGGCATCTGGTAGGTATTTGTCTTAGTCATCTAGTGCTGCTGTAACAGAACTATCACAAGTGGATAGCTTTAACAAAGAGAAATTTATTCTCTCACAGTCCAGTAGACTAGAAGTCGAAATTCAGGGTGCTGACTCCAGGGGAAGGCTTTTTCTCTCCGTCAGCCTTCTCATCAATCTTCCCCCAGACTAGGAGTTTCTCCGCACAGGGACCCCAGGTCCAAAGGACGTGCTCTGCTGCTGGCACTGCTTTCTTGGTGGTATAAGGTCCTCAACTCTCTGCTTGTTTCTCTTTCCTTTTATCTCTTGTAAGATAAAAGATGGTGCAGGCCACACCCCGGAAACTCCCTTTACATTGGATCAGGGATGTGACCTTAGTAAGGGTGTTACAATCCCACCCTGATCCTCTTGAACATAAAATTACAATCACAAAATGGAGGACAACCACACAAAACTGGAAATCATGGCCCAGCCAAATTGATACACACATTTTTTGGGGGACATAATTCAATCCATGTTTGCTAAATTGATTAACTATAATTTAACTTTAGTGAATACAGTACTTATCAAGCACTTATGAGACACCAAGTACTGTTTTACACACTTTACATGAGTAAACTCATTTAATCCCATATCAACACAGTGAAGTAGGTCAGTGACATTATTCCCACTTACATTTGAGAAACTGAAGCCCAGGGAGAAAAAGTAACTTTCTATCCAAGGCTAGTAAGATTCGATCCTAGGAAACCTAGCTCAAGGACCTATATAAAAACCCAGTAGGACTATCCTACCTTTTTAATACCTAAATTATTAACAAATTAAAAATTTAAACATACAAATCATCCCTGGTAAGAAAAGCAATCATATAGCATCTCAAAGAAGTCAGTTTTCTTATATTAGACTATGGTTCAATAAAACTATAAAGTCTGATTAAGTCTGTATAATGACGAGATTAAATGAATGCTTTTTTTAATAGAGACAAGAAATAGAAGGGAGACAAGGCGAAAACAAGGGAGAAAAGAGGAGAGCAAGGAAGGAAAGAGGGAAGAGGGGAAGACAGACTTGAGACTGCAGTTAAGCATCAGGCTGACAGTCAGAAAGGACATTAGGCATGAAGGTAGGGATCATGTGGGTAGCAGCTGTGCTGTAGAGAGATGTAAATATCGTCTCTGCTTTACCCAAACCCTGTATTCCTACAAATTCCTCCATTTGTCTCTTATACACCTTAGCCCTGGTCTCTACTCATATCCAGACACTCTATTAGTAAATACCATTCTGTAAGATACTTTCTGAAGACATTCTCCCAAACAAGTAAGATTTGTGGGACAAGGCCTTCTGGGATCAGGGGCAATATCCATTACATGTAGCTGCCTTGACAGGATGATATCTGATCCTACATTTCCTGAAATATGATTTCTTAATCTTTAAAGACATTTAATAACAGTTCTCTGGTTTAAGTCAAAGTGCTCTTTGCCTAAAGATAATCTGGGCACTTGCTGGCTATTTTTGATTGATTTAATTTTAATAAAAAGCCTAGTTTCGTTGTCATTCATGATGTTTTGATTTGTTAACTAAAGCAAAATTATTTTGCTATTTACCTTCCATTGTATCTACTGAATACATCTGTTGAATCTGGCTAGAATGCAAGGTCCTTAAAGGCAGAAACAGTGAGCATCAGATTCAAATGCCAATCCCCACCAACTGACAAAGGGCCTAGTATTGCACTTTAACTTTTTCTAGTAGAAGGAGTGCAAAAGCTAAGGACTTTAGAGTTATGTCTTAAAAAGAAAAAAAAAAAGTTTAAAATTACAAATAAATATGTTGTTGTTGTTGTTAGGTGCCACTGAGTTGGTTCCAACTCATAGCGACCCTACGTACAACAGAATGAAACAATGCCCGATCCTGCACCATCCTCACAATTGTTGTAATGCTTGAGCCCATTGTTGCAGCCACTGTGTCATATGTGCAGCTACCTATGACATTAAAATAAGTGAAACAATCTTAAGCAGTAAAGAAAAAGGTATAATCTTTTCTCTCTCCAGTTCACTTTCCTAAAGTAACTAATTTTATTTTGTATCCTATTTATAGTGTTATTTGTAATTTGTATTCTTCCACACCTTTCTCCATGCTTCTAAAATATACAAAATCATATTTAGGAGTTTTGGTGGTTGTTATTTTCTTTTTAACATAAAATGGAATCATACTAGTTAGCCTGTCTAACTAACGGTATGTCATAATTATCTTTCTATGGAGCCCTGGTGGCACAGCGGTTAACAGTTCAGCTGCTAACCAAAAGGTTAGCAGTTTGAATCCACCAGCTGCTCCTTGGAAACCCTATGGGGCAGTTCTACTCTGTCCTATAGGGTTGCTATAAGTCGGAATCAACTCAACAACAGCGGGTTTGGTTTTTGGTTTTATGTTAACAAACGTACATCTAACATTCTTTTTAATAGCTTCATATACCTTGATATTTTAAAAGCTGTTATATAGATGTATCATAATTTATTAATCATTCCCCCTATAGTTGGATGCTCAGGTTGTTTCTAGTTGTTTGTCCCTACAACTAATGCTGTAATAAACATCCACTTATACTTTTGTATCTATGGGATAAATTTGTAAAGGTAAGATTGCAAGCAAAGGCTGTATGTATCTTTAGTTGGACTATATATTGCCAGACTACTTTCCAAAAAAAGTATCAATTCAAAGTCTCACCAGCAATACATGAGACCACACACATCTACATACATTCTAACTTCTCTAAATTTCCTCATGGATGAAAAATTATATCTCACTATTGTGTTAATTCGAAATTTCCAAATTAACAATAAAACTGGACATCCTTTCACATGTGTATTAGTCTACTGAATTTCTTCTTCAATGATTTGCCTCTCGTAACATTTACCTATTTTCTATTAGATTATCTTTCTCTTATTAATTTATAGTGCTCTTTCTTTAGAAGGAGAATTAACACTTTGTCATTTGCGTTGCAAACACTTTTTCTACAAAATAATATTGTTTTCTGATTTTTGGTTATAGTGTACATTGCCTTAATTTTAAAAAAACCCTTTATGGCTTCAGGGTTTTCTTTCTTGCTTTAGGCAAGGTTCGCCCACCACGTTTATACAAATATTTTTCTAAAATTCTTTTCTAAAATTGCTATTTTTTTCATTTAAATATTTATAATCCACCTGGAACTTATTTCTGTAGTTAAAAAAAAAAAAAAAAACCCAAACCCATTGCCGTGAGTCAATTCCGACTCATAGCGATCCTATAGGACAGAGTAAAACTGCCCCATAGAGTGTCCAAGGAGCACCTGGTGGATTTGAACTGCTGACTTTTTGGTTAGCAGCCATAGCTCTTAACCATGTCACCAGGGTTTCCTATATTATTTCTGTATATGGTAAGTAAATGGTCTGACTGTTTTCTTTCAGAACCCCACAAAACCTACTGTTGCAGAGTTGCTTCTGACTCATAGCAACCCCATAGGGCTTCTGAGGCTGTAAATCTCTACAGAAGTAGACTGCCACATCTTTCTCCCATGGAGCTGCTGGTAGTTTCGAACCGCCAACCTTTCGGTTAGCAGTCGATCACTTTAACCACTGTGCCACCAGGACTCCTTTTTCCTTCAGAAGGACTGTCAATTATCTGCATCATTTATTAAATAAACCATACATTTCCAATTGAAGTAATAATCCAGACATGGATTTATTTCTAGACTCATCACTCTTTTTTTTCCCACAATTGATTTATTACTTTTGGACTTTTAATCTCCATAGAGACAGTGAGAAATTTCACCTGTTAAAAATAATTGAGATTCTCTTAAATCTCTGCTTTGGAAAAACTGACATATGATTCAGATCTTAGTTGTGTAACCCTAGGCAAACTAACAAACTTTTTGGGGCCTCAGAAGAATGATAATAGTAATAGTACCTTCCTTATGAGGCTGATGTGAAGAATAAATGAATAAGGCATATGCAAAGCATATGTAATGTGTCTAGAACAGTGACTGATATAGGGTAAGTGCTATATAAGTGTTAGATATTATTGTTCTATGTCCTTTATAAAGTATTATAATTTTTTTTATATGGGCCCTGTACCTTTCCTGCTAAATTTATTTTGTAGGTATTTTAATGTTTCTGCTATTATAAATGAGTTATTTTTTCACTTTCCTATTTCTAATTCCTAGTTCAATTTATTTCCTAAATTCTAATTTGTTATTGATAGTATAGAAAAAATATTGATTTTTGTATATTTATTTTATATCCCTCTACTGTCTTACCAAAATTTCTTTTTAATTATGCTAGGTTTTTTTTTTTTAATCTCTTGGGTTTTCTGGGTACACAATCATAATCATCTGCAAAGATGATGACTGTATCTCTTCCTTTCCAACACATAAACTAATAATTCATTTCTATATATTATTGAATTAGCTAGGACCTCAAAAGCTATGATGAATAACACTGGTAATAGTATTACTGTCTTAGTCTGAATTTTAATGAACAGAACTTCAGCATTTGATAATTTTTCTTAGTTTTGATAAACAGTCTTTATGATGTTTCAGTATTCTATTTAAAGATTTGATTTAGAAATGGCTGCTGAATTTTATCAATGCCATTTGACAACTGTTGATATTATTATACATAATTATATATAATAACATAATGTGCTTTAATATGCTGAGAGGTGTGATGTGACAGTCATATGACTATGACACTTATCACCCCACTCAATGTCAGTGCTGACTCAGCTGATGCTTGTTGGCCAGGCTAGTGTCCCTTCTTCTCTAAGTAGTTCTATAAGCCGCATGCTTGGTCAAAGAGGATGGCCTTCTCTATTAAAGGAGGTCTATTCTTCTAATAGTTCTAAGAATTATTATTGACATATTTTTAGTAAACTATTTCACATCTTTTCAAATATTTTTATATCCCCTATATAAAGTAGGTCCTGCAGATATCTGAAAAAAAAAAAAACACTGTTTTAGAATACTTTTAGTGATTTTAATTTATTATTGTTTAATTTAAAAAAATTGTTTACATTTATATTTGACATAAAAAGCTGAAGTAAAGTCAACTAAAAGAAATACTTCTTTAGGTAACAGATACTGCAAACACATATTCATAACTGCATTATTACTTGCAAATTATAAGTGCTCACACAGAATTTCATTTTAATTGCTAGTTTAAGCAATAATTTGCCTGTAATTGTATTTTAATGATTTTTACTGTAAGTAATAATAAATGCACTCCATGACAAGTACTACAAAATAATAAATATTTTAATGCAAGCAAGTCATTAAAATTCTAATTATAGTGCATCATGTTTCCATAAAGAAATATGTCTTCAAAATGCTGTCAATAAATTAATGTCTATAATTTTAGGCATGTTGTAACGGTGCTATTGACAAAAGTCTAGTTTCAATTCTAGAGAAAAAAGAAAAACATATTAGAGAATCTGGAAGGGACATTAGAAGTATCTAAAGTATTTCCTTACTTTGCACATTAAAATAATGAGGTCTGGCCAAGTTAACTGCCTTACCCAAGATTATAGAACTAGCCTGTGACTTAGCTAGTCCTCCTAATCCCCGGTCTATGCTTTTTGATTTCAATAGTTTCTAGTAATTTTTCCATATAAAAAGAAAGAAAGACATGAACAAGAGAATCAAAATTATAACATACTGTTACAATTGATATGGAATAATTTTTATATTAATATTTTAATTTTATACTATAAAATACAATGGTTACCAATAACAAAACAGGACATTTTAAAAGGGTATTTTGTATAAGCTCTGGTAGCATAGATACTTAAGACTAATAAATTATGATTATAAAAAGCAATCTGAAAAACAAAGTAACTAAATTTTTAGCATTAGAAAATAGTTGAATTTCAGGACATGTATTTTTTTGTATCTTATGCAGACTTATACTATCTTTAACTTAAGAAAAAAGGAAATAATACTCTCAGGAAATGAAAGAACTCACGAAACATTCCTAATATTTTAATTTATTCATTTAATCATTTATATGAGCCTACTACTTTCCAGACACTGTGCAAGATACCGACATTACAGATGGTTAAGAAGAAGAAAAAAATCCCTGTCCTCAAGGTACCCACAGTCTAGAAAGAGAGGCAGATAAGTAAACCAAATAGATTAAGAAGCATGGTACATGGTATATGTTTCTCTGTCTTTAGGCCTTTACTCTTGCCCTAGTTAGGATGGGACAAAAGAGAAGGAAGTATCTAACTGTAATGGTGATGGAATCAGGAGGCGACAGGGCAGAGGGGATAATGTCAGAAAGGATATTCAGAAAAGGTGATGGAATAAACCGTGTCTTTAAAGATAAGCAGGAGTCTTTAAGGAGACAAAAGGCAGGGAAGGCATTCTGGGGTAGTGAAGAGCATGGTGCAACAGCTCAGAAGCAAGAAAAAGAATATGGCATCTCTTGGAGGACCGCAAACACATTGAAGTAAAGATGATGTCTTTGCTTTTAGACATCTGGAGTCTGAAATACTTTTGGAACATATAATGAAGCTATATAGGCAACTGAAAACAAAGGTTTTAGGCTTAGGATGAAAGTTTGGGTTGAAACCAAAGAGTTGAAGCCATTAGAGAATAGGTAGTAGCTGAAACTGACTTGTGGATGAAACAGTCCACAGAAAAATGTATAGAATAAGAAGAGGACAAGATAGAATTTCGGGAAATACAGCACTTAGTATCCAGCAGAGGAACCAAAATGGAGACTAAGAAAAATAATGAGAAAAAAAAGATAAACTAAACAAACATGGTGAAATAAACTAAAGACCAAGACTATTTCAAGAAGAGAGTAGGCAATAGTATCAAATGCAGTGGGACATAAAGATTAAAATGTGTCCACTGTTCCTTGTTGACCTTAGCTAGGGCCATTGTAGTCATGTAGTGGGTGGGGTGTATGCCACACTATTGACAGATTGAGTCATGAATGAGATTAAGGAAGCAGGAATGCCTAAATAAACTGTTATCTCAGAAGGTTTGTGAAAGGAAATAGAAGGATAGGGAGATAGTCAGGGAAGACACAGGTTTTGATGTTTACTTTTATTCCCTATAGAAAAAACCTGAGAGCGTATAATGCTAGGGGGAAAAAGCAAGTACAGAAGAAGAGGTTGAAGTTTCAGAAGAAAATTTTTCCGAATGAAGAAAGGAGGCACAAGCGGAGTCTTGGATAAAAGAAATACACTTCTTCCTCTGAGATGGCAGTAAGGTAAATGTAAGTTCTAGGTGGAGGGATAGAAAATGAAGGGAGCCATTGATTAGTTCAATTTTTTTCCAGTGAAATAGAAGACAAGATCATCTGTTGGGAAAGAATGGAACAGGGATAAGGTATAAAGTCTGAAATGGAATGGTAAAAGTTTGGCATAGTCATTTTGGGGAACTGGAGAAGGAGCTGGCCAGTACCCCTAAAATGACTGTCACGTATCTCCGCTAAAATTGAAATTGTTGAGGCAGTAATTTGCATGGTTCTGTGAATCTTAAGTCAGTTCAATTACTGAATCATTTTCTGGAATAGAATGATAACAAAATATGAGCTAGACTCCTCCAAGCATTTGATATGCTCCAAGAAGTGCTTGCTATATTAACCACAATTCTTGGTCCTGGTAATGTTTACTCATCACACTCTCCAAAATATAGTTTAGTGACCACAGGAGTAGGTTTTTTTAATATCTACTAATATTTATATCACTGGGCTTTTCAAAAATTAAATATTCAATTATTCAACAAATATTTACTAAATATCTTTTATATGCTAGGTATGGTGCCCAGAACAGTACTCAGAACTACATGACACAAAGAAGGTACTGAATAAATACTTGATGAAAAAAAGAATAAATAATAATACAGTGATGATGGTGTTCTGAAATGGGATGGTAGTAGTGTGACTATAGAGAAATAGTTGGATTTAAAATATATTCAGGAGTTAAATAAAGAGGGAATTACTGAGTAACATAATATGGGAATCAGGTAGAAATAAAGTTAGAAATGACCCAAATTTCTGGCTGGGGCACCTCAGTGGACAGTAGTACCAAGAAAGGGAACCCAGGAAAAGTTTGGACATCTGAATTCGAGGTGCTTATGGGAAATAGAGAGTTGCACCTGAAGTTCAGGAAAGAGAGATCTGGGAGTAACTGGTAACTGAAACTGTGGGAGTTGAGGAGATTCTCCAAAGAATGTACGGATGAGAAGAGAAAGACTACCAAAGAACCCTAACTTAAAAGACCAAGAAGACTCTCCACTGAGGAATGCCAGCAAGAGCACTGTGTCACAAAAGCCAAGGGATATTTCAAGAAAGGAGTAGTCAACTGGGTGAAATGCTGCCGAAAGATCTAAGAGGTAGGCATTTCTTCCATTTAAATAAAAGTAAAGGACAGATAGAACAGGTGCTGATGTATTGAGTTTCTAGGCTGCAGACTGAATTTGAATGAGCTTTTTCTTCTGACTGCTATTCTCTCTGGGTAGGAGGAGGAGAGATCTTTTCCTAAGATTCTGAAGAGAAGTGGTTGAGAAGAGTGGAGGTTGGAAATAAGTACTGTGGAGACTAAGTAAGAGAGCTGACTAGGAAAATCTAGGCAAGTCAGGCATTGTGGTCCTAGGTAAGGTTGTAAAGAACCTTATAAAGAAATAACTAAATAAAATGTTAAACTAATACTCATCTTGCATATTTTAAGGAGCCCTGGTGGCATAGTGGTTAAAATACTCAGCTGCAAGCCGAAGGTTGGCAGTTCGAACCCACCAGCTGCTCTGTGGGAGAAAGATGTGGCAGTCTGCTTCTGTAAAGATTTATAGCCTTGGAAACCCTATGGGGCAGTTCTACTCTGTCCTATAGGGTTGCTATGAGTTGGAATTGACTCAACAGCAATGGGTTTGGTCTTTGGTTTGGCTATTTTATGAATCCACCACTTGCAGTCTACCACTTGTCTGTCAGTTTGTCATACTGTGGTGGCTTGCCTGTTGCTCTGATGCAGGAAGCTATGCCACCAGTATTTCAAATACCAGCAGGGTCACCTGTGGTGGATGGGTTTCTGTGGAGTTTCCAGACCAAGACAGACTAAGAAGAAGGACCTTGTGGTCTACTCCTGAAAAAAAAATTGGCCAGTGAAAACCTTATAAATAGCAATGAAATATCATATGATATACTGCCGGAGATGAGCCCCTCAGGCTGGAAGGCACTCAAAATACAACTGGGAAGAGCAGCCTCCTCAAAGTAGAGTTGACCTTAATGACATAGATGGAGTAAAGCTTTAGGTGCCTTCATTTACTGATGTGTAACAACTCAAAATGAAAAGAAACAGCTGCAAAGATCCATTAATAATTGTAATATGGAATGTACAAAGTATGAATCTAAGAAAACTGTAAGTTGTCAAATATGGAATGGAACACGTAAAGATCGATATCCTAGACATTAGTGAGCTGAAACGGACTGGTATTGGCCATTTTGAATTGGACAATCATATGGTCTACTGTGCTGGGACAGACAAACTGAAGAACGGCATCACATTTCATCATCAAAAAGAACATTTTAAGATCTATCCTGAAGTACAACACCATCAGTATCCATATGCCTACAAGGAAGACCAGTTAATATGACTATTATTCAAATTTACCCACCAATCACTAAGGCCAAAGATGATGAAATTGAAGATTTTTACCAACTTCTAGAGCCTAAAATTGATCAAACATGCAATCAAGATGCATTGATAATCACTGGTGATTGGATGCAAAAGTTGAAAATAAGGATCAGGAGTTGGAAAACATGGCCTTGGTGATAAAATGATGTGGGAGATTGCACGACAGAATTTTGCAAGACCTATGATTTCTTCATTGCAAATACATTTTCTCAACAACGTAAATGGTGACTATACACATGGACCTCACCAGATGGAATATACAGGAATCAAATCGACTACATCTGTGGAAAGACACTCTGGAGAAGCTCGATATCATCAGTTAGAACAAGGCCAGGGGCTGACTGTGGAACAGACCAATTGCTCATATGCAAGTTCAAGGTGAAGCTGAAGAAAATTAGAGCAAGTCCACATGAGCGAAAAAACAATCTCGACTATATCTCACCTGAATTTAGAGACCATCTCAAGAATAGATTTGACACTTGAACACTAATAACTGAAGATCAGATGAGTTGTGGAATGACATTAAGGATATCATACATGAAGAAAGCAAGAGGACATTAAAAAGATCAGAAAGAAACAAAAGACTAAAGTGGATGTCAGAAGGGACTCTGAAAGTTGCTCTTGAATGTACAGTAGCTGCGGGGAATGGAAGAAATGATAAAGCAAAAGAGCTGAACAGAAGATTTCAAAGGGCGGCTTGAGAAGACAAAGTATTATAATGAAATGTGCAAAGACCTGGAGTTAGAAAACCAAAAGGGAAGAACACGCTTGGCATTTCTCAAGCTAAAAGAACTGAAAAAAAATATTCAAGCCTTGAGTTGCATTATTAAAGGATTCCACAGGGAAATACTAAATGATGCACGAAGCATCAAAAGAAGATGGAAGGAATACAGAGTCACTGTATCAAAAAGAACTGGTCAATGTTCAACCATGTCAGGAGGTAGCATATGATCAAGAACCAACGGTACTGAAGGAAGAAGTCCAAGCTGCACTTAAGGCACTGACAAAAAACAAGGCTCCAGGAATTGACGGAATGCCAATTAAGATATTTCAACAAACGGATACAGCACTGCGAGTTCTCCCTCGTCTATGCTAAGAAATGTGGCAGACAGCTACCCAGCCAACCAACTGGAATAGATCCATATTTGTGCCCATTCCAAAGAAAGGTGATCCCACACAATGTAGAAATTATCGAACAATGTCCTTAATATCACACATAAGTAAAATTTCACTGAAGATCATTCAAAAGCAGTTGCAGCAGTACATCAACAGGGAACTTCCAGAAATTCAAGCCAGATTCAGAAGAGGATGTGGAACAAGGGATATCAACGCTGTTGTCAGACGGATCTTGGCTGAAAGCAGAGAATTCCGGAAAGATGTTTACCTGTTGTTTTACTGACTATGCAAAGGCATTCGACTGTGTGGATCACAACATATTATAGACAACACTGTGAAGAATGGGAACTTCAGAATACTTAATTGTGGTCATGAGGAACCTATACGTAGACCAAGAGGCAGTTGTTTGGACAGAACAAGGAGATACTGTGTGGTCTGAAGTTAGGAAAGGTGTGTGTCAGGGTTGTATCCTTTCACCATACTTATTCAATCTGTATGCTGAACAAATAATCCAAGAAGCTGGACTATATGAAGAAGAACAGGGCATCAGGATTGGTGGAAGACTCATTAATAACCTGCAATATGCAGATGACACAACATTGCTTACTGAAAGCAAAGAGGACTAAGCACTTACTGATGAAAACCAGACTACAGTCTTCAGTATGGATTGCACCTCAACATAAAGAAAATAAAAATCCTCACAACTGGACCAATAAGCAACATCATGATAAATGGAGAAAAGACTGAAGTTGTCAATGACTTTATTTTACTTGGATCCACGTATTAATGCTCATGGAAGCAGTAGTCAAGAAATCAAATGAATGTATTGCATTACGTAAATCTGCTGCAAAAGACCTCTTGAAAGTGTTATAAAGCAAAGATGTTACTTTGGGGACTAAAATACACCTGACCCAAGCCATGGTATTTGTGATCGCCTCATATGCATGCAAACCCTGGACAATGAAGGAGGACTAAAGAAGAATTGAAGTCTTTGAATTATGGTACTGGCAAAGAATACTGAATATACCATGGACTGCCATAAGAATGAACAAATCTGTTTTGGAAGAAGTATAGCCAGAATGCTCCTTAGAACCAAGGATAGCGAGGCTTTGTCTCACATACTTTGAACATGTTATGGGGAGGGACTAGTCTCTGCAGAAAGGCATCATGCTTGGTAAAGTGGAGGATCAATGAAAAAGACGGAGACCCTCAATGAGATGGACTGACACAGTTGCTGCAACAATGGGCTCAAGCATAACATCGATTGTAAGTAGGGTGCAGGAAGGGGCAGTATTTTGTTCTGTTGTACATAGGGTCGCTATGAGTCAGAACTGACTTGCCAGCATCAAACAACAATAACACTGTATCAGTAAGCAAGTATGTAAATTATAAGAAAATTTTATCTTTCTTTAACTAGTAAACTGAAACTAAACAAAAAAAATTAAATGTGAATAATGCTTACTTAATATGGATATTTTAATACACACCTAGATATTTGTAGAAAAGAAAATATACAAACACAAACCTTTTAAACTTATCATGTATTCTTTTAATAATTTTAAAACACCAAAGTTAAAGAATGTTCTAGTGAAAATGAAATATAACACTACAAAATAAATTAACTACTAGGAACTTAAAGCATTATATCCAACGTATTCGCATTGTGATAAGATTTAAAGAATGGCTTTACAACAAGGATGCCCTTTATCACCACTCTTATTTAACACTGTGCTGAAAGTCCTAGCCAGAGCAATTAGGCTAGAAAAAGAAATAAAGGGCATCCAAATTGGTAGGGAAGAAGTAAAAGAATCTCTATTTGCAGATGATATGATCTTATACACAGAAAACCCCAAGGAATCCACAAGAAAACTACTGGAACTAATGAAGATTTCAGCAAAATATCAGGATACAAGATAAACATACAAAAATCAGTTGGACTTCTCTACACCAACAAAGAGAACTTTCAAGAGGAAATCATCAAATTAATACCACTTACAATAGCCCCCAAGAAGATAAAATACTTAGGAATAAATCTAACCAGAGACGTTAAAGACACATGCAATGAAAACTAGAAGACATTACTGGAAGAAACCAAGAGACCTGCATAAGTGGAAAAACATACCTTGCTCATGGATAGGAAGACTCAACATTGTGAAAATGTCAGTTCTACCCAAAGCGATCTACAGATGCAATGCAATCCCGATCCAAATTCCAATGGCATTTTTTAATCAGATGGAGAAACAAATCATCAACTTCATATGGAAAGGAAAGAGGCCTCGGATAAGTAAGTGATTACTCAAGAAGATGAACAAAGTGGGAGGCCTCACACTACCTGATTTTAGAACCTATTATACCACCACTGTAGTCAAAGCAGCCTAATACTGGTACAACAACAGATACATAGACCAATGGAACAGAACTGAGAATCCAGACGTAAATTCATCCACCTATGAGCAGCTGATATTTGACAAAGGCCCAAAGTCCATTAACTGGGGAAAAGACAGTCTCTTTAACAAATGGTGCTGGCATAACTGGCTATCCATCCGCAAAAAATTGAAACAAGGCCCGTACCTCACACCATGCACAAAAACTAACTCAAAATGGATCAAAGACCTAAATATAAAATCAAAATGATAAAGATCATGGAAGAAAAAATAGGGACAACGCTAGGAGCCCTAATATATGGCATAAACAGAATATGAACCAGAAGTAACAATGCACAGACACCAGAAGAGAAACTAGATAACTGGGAGCTCCTAAAAATAAAACACTTACGTTCATCAAAATACTTCACCAAAAGAGTCAAAAGACAACCTACAGACTGGGAAAAAAAATTTGGCTATGACAAATCCAATCAGTGTCTAATCTCTAAAATCTACAAGATACTGCAAAACCTCAACAACAAAAAGACAAACAACCCAATTAAAAAATGGGCAAAGAATATGAACAGGCACTTTGCCAAAGAAGACATTCAGGTGGCTAACAGACAAATGAGGAAATGTTCACGATCATTAGCCATTAGACAAATGCAAATCAAAACTACAATGAGATACCATCTCACCCTAACAAGGCTAGCATTAATCCAAAAAACACCAAATAACAGATGTTGGAGAGGTTGTGGAGAGACTGGAACACTTATACACTGTTGGTGGGAATACAAAATCGTACAACCACTTTGGAAATAGATTTGGTGCTTCCTTAAAAAGCTAGAAATAGAAGTACCATACGATCCAGCAAGTCTACTCCTTGGAATATATCCTAGAGAATTAAGAGCCATCACATAAACAGATATACACACACCCATGTTCACTGCAGTATTATTCACGAAAGCAAAAAGATGGAAACAACCTAGGTGCCCATCTATGGACAAATGAATAAACAAATTATGGTATATTCACACAATGGAATACTATGCAACAATAAAGAACAACGATGAATCCATGAAACATCTTACAACATGGAGGAATCTGGAAGGTATTATGCTGAGTGAACTTACTCGCAAAAGGACAAATATTGTATAAGACCACTATTATAAGAACTCAAGAAAAGGTTTAAACACAGAAGAAAACATTCTTTGATGGTTATGAGAGTGGGCAGGGAGGGAGAGGGTTATTCACTAACTAGAAAGTAGACAAGAATTATCTTAGGTGAAGGGAAGGACAACACACACTACAGGGGGAGTCAGCACAACTGGACTAAACCAAAGCTAAGAAGTATCCTGAATACAACCAAACACTTCAAGGGACAGAGTAGCAGGGGCAGGGGTCTGGGGACCATGGTTTCAGGGGACATCTAGGTCAATTGGCATAAAAAGTTTTTAAGAAAATGTTTTGCATCCCACTTTGGTGAGTGGCGTCTGGGGTCTTAAAAGCTTACAAGCGGCCATCTAAGACGCATCAATTGGTTCCAACCCACCTGGAGTAAAGGAGAACGAAGAAAACCATGGACACAAGGAAAGTATTAGCCCAAGAGACAGAAAGTGCCATATAAACCTAAGACTTCATCAGCCTGAGACCGGAAGAACTAGATGGTGCCCGGCTACCACCAATGACTGCCCTGACAGGGAACACAACAGAGAGTCCCTGATGAAGCAGGAGAAAAGTGGGGTGCAGAACTCAATTTCTAGTAAAAAGTCCAGACTTAATGGTTTGATTGAGACTGAAGTGACCCCGGAAGACACAGCCCTCGGACTCTCTGTTAGTCCAAAACTAAAACCATTCGCAAGGCTAACTCTTCAGACAAAGATTAGACTGGACTATGGGACATAAAATGATACTCGTGAAGAGTGTGCTTCTTAGCTCAAGTAGATACATGAGAATAACTGGACAGCTCCTGTCCAGAGGCGAGATGAGAAGGCAGAGAGGGTCAGGAGCTGGTTGAATGGACACAGGAAATCCAGGGTGGAAAGAAGAGTGTGCTGTCACAGTATAGGGAGAGCAAGTAGGGTCACAAAACAATGTATGTATAAACATTTGTATGACAGTCTAACTTGAATTGTAAACTTAAAGTGCAACAATTAAAAAAAACGAAGAATGGCTTTACAGGTGTGAAATGTGAAATATCCTGTTTATGTCTCTAACTTCTCAACTATGATTGCAATTATATGTGTAATTTATTTTAAGCAATTGAAAAATAACTGAACAAAAAGTTTTGATTAAGTAATCGTGATCAGAAGGATTTTCTCCACCCACTCCCTCTTTTCTCTTTCTCCCTCTACTATACCACCTACACACAATTATTTTGGAACTGCTATAAGTCTTTGAGGTCACTGATTTTACAGCTTAGAGTAAGTGTAAGTGATGGGCAGTATTTTCTTCAATAAAACCAAGATCGCTTTTCTAAAAATATTAATTTCGTTTACCAATATTGAATAGACTTGTTACTTTGTATTTAGAAAATGAAGATAACTACCAGCTCCAAAATTCAGTGTAAAAATCACCTTTGAACATTGTAATAAACTATCATTATCTGAGATCACTACTTTTACTCTAGGATAATATTTTTGGAAAATTTTTAAATTTGTTTTTGAAATGGCATTAGTTCCTCTACAAAGAGATAGGATTTATTAATCTAACTCCCAAACAGCAAAAGTGGTAGATCAACTACAAGTTAGATGGGAAAGGCAGAAGACTTACATCCTCTTCTGCAAGCATTGATACATTCACAAGGGCCCCAAACCAAAAAAACAAACCAGTTGCTGTTGAGTTGATTCTGACCCTTGGCAACTCCATATGTTGCAGAGTAGAACTGCGCTCTATAGGGTTTTCATGGTTGTGACCTTTTGGAAGCATATCACTAGGCTTTTCTTCCAAGGAGCCTCTGAGTGGGTTCAAACTGCAAATGTTTCAGTTAGTAACCAAGTGCTTAACCATTTGTGCCACTCAAGGACTCCTTCATAAATGCTCAATATACACTCTCTAAACGGTTTCTTCTAAAATGCCACCACCAAAGATCAATGTTATCATTTGGTCTAAAACTTCTCTCACATAAATCACAAGCTTTATTTTTTTTCTATAAGGAAGCAAGTGATTTGGACAGTACTGTTCACAGAAGCAGATTTAAAACACATATACGCACATACGGATACATAATTTGCAAAGGTTAGAGGTATAGTTTTCATAATAGATTGTAAGAATTGCCTGATTTTCTTAAAAACTGCATCATTATAAATTATAGTTAATTTATAACATAATTGCATATAATATATAATTACTACAATTACTATCATTAATGGTGATCATTTATGTACCAGGCACTATGTTAAAAGACTAACATAAATTATTGTATTTAATTCTCACAATAAGTCTGTGCTGTAAATATTATTACCTATATTTAAGTATTGGTAAACTGAAGTTTGAAGAAATTTAACTAACTTGCTCAATGACATATTTCTAGTAAGCTGGGGGAGTTAGTCGAAACCAGGCCTATAGGATTCAAAAACTGATGCTTTTAACCACTAGGCTAGTTAACTATTAATTTGAAATTATTTAAATTTTTTTAAATGGATGACTTATATGATTATTGGGCTTAATCTAAAAAAAGAAATCCCCACTAAGAATACTTCAAAAGGAATCGATGTCTTATGTAATTTTTCTTTATTGAATGTATTACTTTTCTGTTGGAGATTTCTCTTCATATTCAGTTTATTTCCTAGAATAAAATGTTCTTATACTTAGAGAAAATAACCCACAAAATCTGCCAATTTTTAGAACCATAAGAATAATGTATATTTCAAAGTAACTGGAGGGACAAAGTATTCATTCACATATACTGAATTGTCCCTCTTTATTTCTGCCTATTCTACCGTCCCAGTTCTACCATCAATTTTCACTGTTCTAAATTGTCAGACTCCATTTTTCAAACTTTTACTTATTGTTCTGTTGTGCATATAAATTCACACAATGTAATGAATTATTAATAACAAAAAATTTTGTCAAGCACACAGTAATTAAATTATATGGTAATCTTGTCTTAGAACCCAAAACTACAGTGAATTTGAAAATATGAAAGGGGGTAAATACTAAACTAAGAAACAAATGTATATCTATTTTGAATAACTGATCTTTGAAAAATAAACATCAATAGCTCATATTTGACCCATCCTTTTTTCTCCTTACCTCAGATTGACCGGAAATATTCAAAATGAGAGTCCACAATTCAGCTCTCAGTGCTGTGGGACTTCCTTGTCTGATATACTGTTGAGCAGCAGCACTATCTTGTTCTTCTAGAACTGTCAGAAACATATTAAAATCTCATTAGAAAATCTGTGAAGTAAAAATAACACTAAAATGTTTAATTAAAACTCTCTTGGGAAACTAACATTTAGTCTTCATAGCTAACATAATTACATCATTTCTTGACAACTCTTTTTTTATTCTCTGAATTTTGATGTGGCCCTATTTACAGTCTTACAAGTTTCAAGCCTTAAGCTCTTCTATCTTCTACCTAGTCTGATAAAAGCTTTTTAATGTAGGTACCTTGAGTTTACTTTAACTATAGCCCATGGATCTGAAATTAGTGATGTATATATGGATAATTTTTGGATTCCATGATCAAGTGAAGTCACATCTACAAAACCCCAAAGTTCTTAAGCATATTCTACTAATCCATGAATATTCTAGTACGTGGAAGTAGTATTGTATGTGAAGTATAATGTCTACAAATTATTATAATGTATACAGAATTAAGATGTCCATTCTATTAAATGGCTTATTAGCCAACTACCTAAATTAACAGAAATAGGGATTTTTGAAAGACATAAAAACAAAAAAGATCTGATAAGTTTTAAAGAAAGCCAAAAATTATTCTTAAGCAGCCAAGTTCACAAAATTAACACATTATCCTTTTGCCTTCATTTTCATTTCCTTTAATGAAAACATCAGCTATTTAAACTGGAAATAAAGACAGGAAAGAAAGAAAGGAGGAAAGAAAGGCAGGCAAGACAACTGCTGATGTTTGTCTAACAGAACTGTTTTCTTCTTAAAAACCAAGGGAAAATAACTTGCACTAAATGAAAAAGACATGACCAGAAGAAACAAAGGGACCATATTAAATAAAAGTGATGAAACATATTCTTTAATTTGCGGTTGTATTTAGCGAAAGAGTTACATCATACAAATGAAATCTTTTAAATAAATACAATTTTGAAAAATTGAACTAGGCAGCTTGGCAACTGACAGTATAATTGCCATAGAAGGTTCATTCTGACACAAAGACTTATCTGCACTTCATATTTCAAAGACAAAATAGGAGTTATAAAACAAGGGAAAAAAATCTTCAAGCGATAGGGAAATATTATTCCACAAAACACTAAAAGCTGCATTAACTATTAAGTTTTACCATTGTGAACAGTCATCAGGAAGCAGACAGTTACATTTTCTCCTCACGCAGGAGCATATTCCCATTAACGCTAACGAGAAGCGTGTGGGTACATCAAACAGAAAGCCTGCCTCTTTGATTTTAAAATTAAATTCTATTGCTGAATGGATTAAGCTAGCCATTCCTAAGGAATGTGTATCTGAATTTATTATTTCCTTTTCAGTGAACCAGCTGTGTATTTTTGTATCTAACATTTATTGATAAAGCCTACATGATGCATTTCCCCTCCGTATAAAGGGACCCATTATGTTATCTACATGGTTAAATATTATTCTTGTTTAAGTTTTTACCTTTTCAGAGATTAAAGTTAAGTTCAGGGTATACGATACAAACATTTACTTATGATTATACAATTTTTCAGAAATTATAATTAAAACAATCAAAAGCTTACCTTTTTGCCCTATACGTACATGCTCATTTTCAAAAAGTTCTAAAAATGTTAAAAGAAAATAAAATTATTAGGCACAAATATGATCAGCTACATATTTGTACACACAATCTCAGATACATTTTTTTCTAGTATTGATACTTTAAAGTATTTTTAAAGCTGAATGGCACTATAAAAAACTAGAAGAATATTTATCTTTATATGTAGAAAAAAAAATTTTCTAAGCTGTTTAAAATTTATAGCAAGTAAAAGAGAGTCAAGTAAGTTAATAAGAAGAAAAAATTGATAAACCAATTTTCCTTCTAATTAAAATAAAACAGAGTATCTTCTCCTAACACAACAATCCTTCTGTGTCCAACATCTTTCATTTTTTTCTTTTAATAAAAAAAAGATCAAAACTTGTTGACAGTTTCATTTGCAAAGCCCCACCTCCTCTCTAACCTACCATTAAAGTATATTTAGCAAAAGCTTAATACTATATAGATAAAATCTCATTATACAAACGCCATTTTAAGATTACCTGGGGAGGTTAATTTTTTTTTTTTTTTTATTATGTACCAATCATACTGGCAAAAGATTCACAAACTAGACCATATTTAAAATAAAAACAACTAATGTTCATCAAAAGACACCATTAAGAGAGTGAAAAATAAGCCACAGAGTGGGAGAAGATATAGCCAGCAAAGAACCCCTATCCTGGTAAGTAAACAAAACAGACAGACGACTGTCTTACACAAATAGGCAAAAGACTAGAACAGGTTCTTCACAAAAGAGGAGATCCCAAGGGCCAGTCAATAAGTATATGAAAAGGTGCTCAAGCACATTAGGCATGAGGCAAATGCAATTAAAACCATTAAGAAATACACACCACAATGGTTACAAATGAAAAAGACCAACAATTCTAAATGCAAAGAATATGGAGGAAATAGACCTCTCATACAAGCTGGTGGGAGTGTATATTAGTACAACCATTTTGAAAAACTATTTGGCAATATCTACTAATGCTGAACATATGCTTAACATATGCATATTGTTGTTAGTTAAGATGGAGTCAATTTCAACTGTGGTGACCCCATATGTGTACAGCAGATCTGCTCCACAGGTTTTGAAGGCTGTGACCTTTTGAAAGCAGATTACCAGGCCTGTCTTTGGAAGCACCTCTGGGTGGGTTTGAACCACCAACCTTTTGGCTAGTAGTTGAGTGCTTAACTGTCTGAGCCACCCAGGGACTTCCAAATATATGCATATCCAATAACTCTTTAGCATATACCCTTCAGAAATATACCATATACAAACCAAGATACATGTACAAGAATATTCATAGCAGCATTATTGGTAATAACCAAATAGTGGAAACACTAGAATCAACAGTAGAATGGAGAAATTGTGGTATATTCATACAATGGATATCAATACAGCAATGAGAACAGATGATTTATAACTACACACAACACTACAGACTTCATAAACAATATTAAGCAAAAGAGGTCAGACACAAAAGAGTACACACTGTATGATCCATTTTTATAAGTTTCAAAAATAGACAAAACTAATCAATCTATGATGTTAGAAGTCAGGACAGCAGTTACATGAGAAGTAGAAGAGTATGGAAGTGTGTCTGAGGGAGTTTCTGGGATGTTGGTAATATTCTTTTTCTTGATGTGGTTGGAAGTTACAGAAATATGTTCACTTTGTAAAAATTCACTGATCTGTACACTTAAGATGTGTGCACTTTTCAGTGTGTGTGTTATATTTCTATAACAGTTACTTAAAAATTAAAAAAAATAAAAAGATTATGAAGCCATGAGGGAGAAAACATTTAGTTCTTCTCCCCATTCCAGAGAATATCAGTTTCTCACCTTCCTTCCCAACTCCTCCTCACCTCCTTAGAAGGGAGGAGCTGCTCACTGGATATGTGAGATTCCAGCACAGTAATTAGACAATCTTTTCTAATAAATGGGATCACTGTGAGTTAAAGGTTATGAACTTACATGTGACTCAGTAAATAAATAAGCTGCCTGGCAATCTGGCAGCCATCTTGGTACTTGCTTTTCTTCTAACCAGAATGCTCATGCCAGGCACTTTGGAGTTCTTATCAAA
The DNA here is from genome assembly GCF_000243295.1 of Trichechus manatus latirostris. Lineage (NCBI taxonomy): Eukaryota > Metazoa > Chordata > Mammalia > Sirenia > Trichechidae > Trichechus > Trichechus manatus. The sequence continues at coordinate 7,511,770 of NW_004443970.1, forward strand.
TATGGCTCAGTGGTTTTTGGCTATTACAAATCCAAGAGAGGTTTAATCTCTATAATCTACAGGAAAATCCAACACCTCTACAACAAAAAGATAAATAATCCAATTAAAAAATGGGCAGAGGAAATGAACAGACACTTCACCAAAGTAGACATTACAGCAGCTAACAGACATGAGGAAATGCTTACAATCACTAGCCATTAGAGAAATGCAAATCAAAACCACAATGAGATACCATCTCACCTCAGCATTACTGGCACGTAACAAAAAGACCAGAAATAACAAATGTTGGAGAGGCTGTGGGGAGATTGGAAGTTTTATGTACTGCTGGTGGGAATGCAAAATGATACAACCATTTTGGAAAACAATATGACACCTCCTTAGAAAGCTAGCAATAGAAATACCATACGATCCAGCAATCCCACTCCTAAGAATATATCCTAGAGAAATAAGAGCCATCACACGAATAGACATATGCACATCCATGTTCACTGCAGCATTGTTCACAACAGCAAAGAGATGGAAACAACCTAGATGCCCATCAACAGATGAACGGATAAACAAACTATGGTACATACAATGGAGTATAAACAATGATAAAGAACAATGATGAATCTGCGAAGTATCTCATAACATGGATGAAACTGGAGGACATTATGCTGAGTGAAATAAGTCAATCACAAAAGGACAAATATTGTATGACACCACTACTGTAAAAATTCATGAAAACGTTTACACACAAAAAAAACAATCTTTGATGGTTACATACTAAATAGACAAGTGGTAACTTTGGTGAAGGGTAAGACAGTACACAATACTGGGGAAGCAGCACAACTTGTACAAGGAAAGGTCACGGAAGCTCCATGGACACATCCAAACTCCCTGAGGGACTGAACTGCTGGGCAGAGGGCTGTGGGGACCATGGTTTCGGGGAACATCTAGCTCAACTGGCATAACATAGTTTATAAAGAAAATGCTCTACATTCTACTTTGGTGAGTAGCGTCTGGGGTCTTAAAAGCCTGTGAGAGGCCATCTAAGATACTCCACTGGTCTCACCCCTTCAGGAGCAAGGGAGAAGGAATAAAACAAAATACAAGGGAAAGATCAGTCCAAAGGACAAATGGACCACAACTACCACAGCCTCCACCAGACTGAGTCCAGTACAACTAGATGGTGCCCGCCTACCACCACTGACTGCTGTGACAGGGATCACAACAGAAGGTCCTGGACAGAGCTGGAGAAAAATGTAGAACAAAATTCTAACTCATAAAAAAGACCAGACTTACTAGCCTGACAGAGACTGGAGAAGCCCCGGGAGTATGGCCCCCAGACAACCTTTCAGCTCAGTAATGAAGTCACTCCTGAGGCTCACCTTTTAGGCAAAGATTAGACAGCCCCATAAAACAAAATGAGATTAATGGTGGCACAACAGCCCAGGGACAAGGACTAGAAGGCAGGAGGGGACTGGAAAGCTGGTAATAGGGAACCCAAGATCAAGAAGGGATAGTGTTGACACTTAGCGGGGCTGTTAACCGATGTCATAAAACAATATATGTACTGACTGTTTAATGAGAAGCTAGTTTGTTCTGTAAACCTTCATCTAAAGTACAATAAAAAAAATTTTTTTAAATAAAGTACAATAAAAAAATATGCATTATACATCAATGAAGTTTTTTAAAATGGTAACAATACATACTTCTTAGAGTTCTGAGAGGTTAAAATGAGAAAATTCACATGTAACATATAATATGTGATCAATAACTTGATACTGTTAACTACTGATACTGTCAATTATTGATACTGTTAACTATCATTTATAATGTTATTAATATAGTGCTAACTCCCTTATTTTATAGAGGAGGAAACAGACCCAGAGATATAAAGTTACTTGTCCAAATTACAGTCAATTGCAGAGGGAAGACTGGAACATCCCCCTAGCCCCTTTTCTTGGCCTCCCAAACTCTACAATATAGGCCTCCCATATTCTAATTCAATTTTTACTTCCTTTTTATGATAACTATATACCAACCTTGTCTTTTACTATGCAAAAAAAAAAGAAAGAAAGAAAGAAAAAAATCAGGGAAATTATCTAGATACTTAGGGTTTAAAAGACTAATCTTATTTTTTATTGTACTTTAGATGAAGGTTTACAAGACAAATAGTTTCTGATTAAACAGTTAGTACACATATTGTTTTATGACATTGGTTAACCACCCCATGACATGTCACCACACTCCTTTCTCAACCTTGGGTTCCCCTATTACCAGCTTTCCTTTCCCCTCCTGCCTTCTAGTCCTTGTCCCTGGACTGTTGTGCCCCATTAGTCTCATTTTGTTTTATGGGCCTGTGTAATCTCTGGCTGAAGGGTGAACCCTGGGAGTGACTTCATTACTGAGTTAAAAGGGTGTCTGGGGACTAAACTCTTGGGGTTTCTCCAGTCTCTGTCAGGCCAGTAAGTCTAATCTAAAAGATGCTAATTTTAAAACCTACATTTACTCGAGGTTGATGCCAGAGTTCATTTAACTTAGTGATACAAAAAATAATAAAAATAGTGGTGGCCAGTAGAGGGAAATTATGAGTGTTGCCAATGAAGATTTTGCCAACAAAATGATTTCTGTATGTCTAATAACTTTTGAAAGTTATTTTAAAGACCTTCAAACTAAAATACTTATAAATCCAGCCCAACTCTGATAATTACAACATACAGGATTTTATTACATGATCGATAATAACCCAACAAGAGGCAAAAAGCATACTTAGTTTTCAAATATAAAAAGGATACTAGATTAATTTGGAAATGGCAAGACAAACCTTAAACTCACTTTCTTCATCATTAATTATATGCCATATGGTTGAAATACTAACCAGGAGGCACTTGTGTAGAATCATCTATACCCAGTTGTCCTGTATTTAAGCTGAGTTCTACGAAGAATTCTTTCTGAAAAATAACATATACAGAATTAACATACACCACAGGCTTTTCTATACATTAAAAATCACCTTCACCTAAGCATCAGCTTAAGTAAAAATCACAAGGTAAAATAAGTCTTTGCTTCATTCAAATATCTGAAAAAGAAAAGGGCATTTTAAACATCTAGTTAGTAATACAATAGTCTACAAGTCAGGAGAGGAATGATCATGATTCTTTTCACTACAGGTATACTGTGTAACCCTTATTGTTTTCATGTGAAATAAGCATGAATGGGAAAGATATAAGCTTTTAGGAAAAACTAAAATATATAAGGGGAAAAGAAACTTAAAAATAAAATAGTTCTCTGACTGTAGAGCCGTTAGTGTTATCTTTCTTTCCCCTAATTTTCCCTACTTAAGAAAAGTTTTTACTTTGATGCCTTCTGACCAGTATGAGTACTGCCATCACTTAAAAAATTATTTTTTATGTAGTCCCTTATTGTGGCAGATGCACCTTATCAATAAGGTAAGGATTAACTGTCCTTTTGAATAAAGAACTGTAACATTCAATCCTTTCCTGAAACACACACACGTACATGTGTACATGCACATACACACACAGTATATGTACCCACTGCTGTCGAGTCAATTCTGACTCATAGTGACCCAACAGGACACAGCAGAACTGCTCCATAGAGTTTCCGAGGCTATAAATCTTTACAGAAGCAGACTGCCACATCTTCTCCTGTGGAGTGGCTAGTGGGTTCAAACTGCTGAGTGCTTAACCACTGTACCACCAGGGCTCCTATACTATATGCAGCATTTATCAATTTTATCTCCTAAAATCATTGTCTAAAATTACCAATATAATTCTTTATCTGTGCTTTCTATTGTACTGTATTTCATTTAGCTCTTAATAAACTAAACACTGCAAATATCCAAGACAATTTTTAAGTAAAATTGGGCTATCAAATACTCTGCTAAAATTAGGATAGATTAGATTTATTCTCCAGACTTCCTCTCCTTATCTAGTAATGTCTACAGAAAGTAATCATGGTGTCTGGTATTTTTAAAATATATACAAGGCCCACATTATTCACATTATTTTTATTCCCTAAGTAATTAAATATTTCTATTAATATTTGCCTCAGTGTTTCGTTACTATTCTACTTGGTAAAACCCTACTTCCTTCTCTTTAAAAAAATGGGATTAGTTTTTAATCCTTCCCAATTATCTGTTATTATTGAAGTCAGTGATTTATTAATGTACCTCATGAGACAGTTATCGTTTCACACATTACATTTTTGTACTGATTTTAAATAGCCAGCGCTGTTTCGATTTTTTAACTAAACTTGATTTTTTATTTTTATAAAAAGTACTGCATCCTATGTTACCAATTTTTAATGACTAAAGAGATTTATTTTTTCCCCAATAAGCTTTATCTTCATACTACAGAAGGGTTAAACTTAGGTCCAATAAACATTTCACTATTAGGTTCTGTACTCAAGATGGAGAATTTTCCTTGTGCTAAGACATGTTAAGGTGCATAAGCAGAACTCTGATAATCCATCTTCTACTTCATTGTTCTGGACTATTTTTCATTCAAAGTCAGTAGACCTGGGCCTTAATCTCAGATTTCCTTCAAAACTCACCCAAGACATCGTGCCTTTCTGGGAGCATCATGCCTTCTGGGAAGTCTTCCTTAATAGTCCAGGCTGATACAAGCAACTTTCTAAGCTCACGTATCACCACATATATCATAACCATATCGAAATTATCTTTTTACTGTCCTTCTTCCCACCAGCCTGAAGCTCTTGGAAAACAAGGACTTTCTCTTATACGTATTTGCACCCCTAGCAGGGTCAGATTATCCAATAAACAAGGTAAGCACGGGGCTTACCTTGCCTACCAGATTGTATGTAATGAACAATTTCACATTTTTTCACCACAACAAAGATTCTGCTTCTAGGTATTGCTGGCATCTGTCTCTCTCCCAACCCCACAGCACCTTTCTACAGAATAAAAGCCTCTTTTCAAATTTACAATCCCTGACAGGAGTGGATGATCCAGTAAGCAAGGTAAGCAAGGGCTTAACTGCGCTTACTTACTCATCTGTAGTGAACAATTGGTGGGAAATTGCTCATTAAGGTTAGTAAGTAAGCACAAGCAAGCCTGTGTTTACCTTGCTTATTGGATAATCCACCCCTCACCCCCAGTACTTAACATAGCGCCTGACAGGTAGCAGAAGGGCTCAATAAATATTGAACCACACTACTGAGTTCTAGTCCCAATCTGCGGCCTCCATGTAACTAAATTAGTAAATAGGAATTAGTCAGCAACTTCACTTTAATGAATTTTAGTTTCAACACATTTCCCTTTAACATGGACTAATCCACATAACATTATGAACTAGGTTTAATGGCCATCCATTGTAGGATCACAGAACTCACTGAACCTCACCAAGTTAAATACTCGTATTGACAGATCAGGGTCAAAGACAGACTATGCATTCTGGAGTCAGAATCATTGAATGGCAAGGCCACATGATGCAGGGAAGGCAGGGACAACCATCCCTAATGACTGCAGGAAGAGAAGAACTAATCAGACTCTTTGCAGGTATAGCAAGGATTCCTTGAAAATCAGTCACAGGCTTTTGGTTCTCCAATAGCTAAGAATGCATCCACATCAGCTCAAAAGTCCCTCTCAGAGAGTCAGACAGAGGTATGATTAGTCCCACTCATGCACACACCAAACCTTTTCCTACATTATCCTTTCCCTACTTCTTTACCTAGCAAACTCGTTATCATTATTCCAGACCCAGAGCAAATGGCAGTAACTCTGAGAAGACTTCCCCACCACTTTCAGAAGACTGCCACTTACTCTTCTGTACAGCCATAGCACTTTGTACAAACCTCTAATGAGACTTCAAACACTTTTTTAAGATAACTTTTTAGAAGTTAATTTTATCAAAGTTGTAGTAGCTATATACTGTGTACAATGTTCCAAGTACCATTCTACATGTTTTACGTATCTTAATTTCTTTGATTTATACAACACTCATATGTGGTATTATCATTATCCCTATTTTACAGATGAAGAAACTAAGGCACAAGGAAGACAAATAATTCACCAAGGTCACATAGCCAGTAAGTGGCAGAGCCAAGATTTAAACCCAGGCTGACTGGCTTCAGGGGCCCTGGTTAAGGGGCACAGGGGTTAAGTGTTTGGCTGCTAACCAAAACATTGTCAGTTCGAATCCACCAGTTGCTCCTTGGAAACCCTATAGGGCAGTTCTACTCTGTCCCACAGGGTTGTTATGAGTCAGAATCAACTTGATGGCAACAGGTTTTTGACTGGCTTCAGAGTCTAGTCACCTTACCATAACGCTATTCTGCCTTTACATGCAGCAAACAGTTTAAGTCGAATCAGCTAAAAGACTTATACCAACAACAAAACAGCAATTTCCTATCTTATACCCTCTTCCCCAATACACACACACACATACACACACACACAATCATAACTGGCCCACTACCCAGAGACAAACCACTTTTAGCTTTTTCTTCTGGTAGCTTCATATTTCCAAGTAACTAAGGTATATTGTAATTTCTTAATTGACCAGTTTCAGGTATTATCTATTGACTTTATATAATAAATGAGGATTTTAGCTCATGTTTATTTTCTTTCCCTTCCTCTGTCATCCCAATATAATTATATATTCATTCCTGATATGTTAGCTTATGTTTAAATTTCTCTTACTTACCAATTCAGGGATGTCTTTTACTTTCAGAGGAACTTGGATTAAACCCAAATGAGTCCTGAAACTAAGAGAATCACCATTTTCATAATTTGGGTTGCGAAGATTAATTAATACCTTTAAAAACAAATCCAACAAAATTGGTTAGTTTCTTTATACTATGTTTACACTTACAGTGGTGTTCTTGGTGTATCACCACAAGGTGAAAAACTATTTGAGGTTATGGATATACTTTAATTACATTCTAAAACAGCATAAAGTTGTATTAAAATGTTAACATATAATACTATAAACATACTTTTAATTAGGATGATTTTAATATTCCCAACTGATGATCTACCATATAAAATCTCTAAAAAGGTAAGAATTAAGTTAGAAATAAGAACATTTGATGGTAAGAAAAAAATAAAAATTGCTTGATTATAATATTTCACCAGGGAAGTTATACAAATATATAATATTGCTTGATTGTAATATTTACCAGGCAAAATGTTAAACCCAACTCTAACCTTTAAAAAAAAAAAAATCAACAAGACTTTGAGAAAGACGGTGGAGTAACATTGCAGGGTATCTCTCTGAATGTAACTGACAAGAAATAAAAGAAATTTTAGAAGCAAAGCTAACAAGTAAGACTATTTACATAATTTTCCAAAAATAAGCAAATAAAGAAGTGTTAAATATTTTCATCTCCTTTAGCCTAGAAATCTCACTTCTATAATTGGTTCTATGGAATATGGTACCAAGGAAATAATTAAAGATGTTTGCAAAGATAGTACAGAAAGAATGTTAATGAAGTACTGTTTATAACGGAAAAATATGAAACAACTTAAATATCCCAGCAGAGGGAATTATTTAAACAAAATTATGGCTAATTCATATAATACAGTATAATATGCCTCCATTTATATATGCGATGTAGGTAGTGACATAAAAAATTCTACAATACATTATTAAATTAAAAAATATATATAGCAACTATAGTGGTTATGGCTGTGTGATAGCATTGTGGGTAAATTTTCTTTAAAATTTTCTCCTTATGTATATTTTCTTATTTTTCTAATAGTTAACATGCGTTTTTCTGGAAAAAAAACATTTAAAAAATATTATTAAACTGAAACTCTTGAGGGACAAAGGAAATCATCAAGAATCCAGTAAAGTAAATGATAATGACCAAAACACTATCATATATGAAGACCACATTCATGAACTGATGATAACTAATGGCTGATAAAATAAAATGTGTTATAATGCCAAATGATTTTCCTAAAATTGCATACACTATACTGAAACTAAAAATATCAATTTTTTTTAAAGACTTAGCAGAGAATCGACAGTGTTTAATACAGACTAACACAGAACAGGACAATTTTAGCCTAATTACACAAGTAATAGTCTAATTATACAGGAAACTCACAAATATAAAAAATAGAAAAAGGAGAAGAAACTGACTGTACACATAACATGAAAGAGAAATATTAGTAATGCAGAAACTATAATCACAGAAATAATTATAGAAAATGGTTCTTGATTTAAAGGAGAATCTCAGTGTGAATAATAAAAGGATTCATTCTGCAACAGTCCTCAAAGAGACAGATGTTATAAGCTATTAAAGAGAAAACATAAAGATGATCATTTAAGAATTACATGAAATTTATTCCTTAAATACTAGAAAAGAGAAGAGCTTGGGAGAAATCTTTAATAAGCTAAGAGAAACAAAGCCATCCATAAAGGCAGTTGCTGACCAAACTAACTTCTCATCAACATTATAATGAGACTAACTACAACCTCAAAAGGTCTGAAATAATTTCTAGCAAAGTTTATGCTGGTAAAACTGGTATCAGAGACAAGAGGTTCAGGAAAGAGATAAAAGTAAAATTTGAAAGATTTCATTCATTCGTTTACTCATTTATGCAACAAGTATTTATTGAGCAACTAACTATGCACCAAGCACTGTTCTACCTGTTGGGATACAGCAGTTAAGGATAGGGTTAAATTGCAGCTGGTTTCCGGTAGCTCTATGCTTATATTCAGGGATACCTAGAAGTCTGGTAGCGAGTAGTGACTCTTGGTCAAGATAAGAATGAAACATACTAGCTAATCATTTATAATGTGCTATTTAAAGTTCAAAACTCCCCTGGTGGTACCCACACCAGGCTGCTTACAATGTTTATTGAAATGTGTAAATTGATGGCTTACAACTGAAGTAATCAGTGGGGTATAAAAGATCCTTCAGAAATCTCGTGCCTTGGCTCCTAGGACCAAGTATCTCAAATGTATCTTCGCTGTTCACAACCTCAAGATAAAGTGCTTCCTGTGCAACTAAGAAAGGGCCGTGGATGCTACACTTGGAAGTTCAGATCTCTTTGCGTTTGCATGTGCTTTCTTTTTCTTGCTCAAAACAAGCCCGATACGGGTTGTTAGTTACCATCGAGTCCATTCTGACTCATGGCAACTCCATGTGGCTATACCTGTGAAATCTTGTGAGTCTTTTCAGTTATCTGACCTTGTGTAATTATTGCAGGAGTGAATAAAAGAGCTCTTGCCCCTGTAGAGCATCTATTCTAATAGAGAAGACTGGAAATAAGCAAAATAAAATGTACAAATGCTATGGAGAAAAAGCACAAAAGGGGTATAAGGAGCTCCAAATAGGGGGAGAGGGCCTTGCTGAGAAGGTGACATTTAAGAAAAGGCATAAGGAGTGAGGGGACATGTAGGCAGGTAAAGAACTACAAGGCAGAAAAAACAAAAAGCAAGGACCTTCATATGGGAGGAAGCCAAGGAAAGCAAGAAGCCTAACGTGGCTGGGATAGAACGAATCAGGAGGAAAGTAATAGGATATGAAGTATGAGAGGTAATTGAGTATCAGATCAAATAGGGTGTTTTAGGCCACTGTCATAACTTTGGAGCCCTAGTGTCACACTGGTTAAGTGATATAGCTGCTAACCAAAGGTCAGCAGTTCAAATCCACCAGCCACTCCTTGGAAACCCTATGGGGCAGTTCTACTCTGTCCTCTAGGGTTGCTGTGGGTTGGAATCAACTCGACAGCAGTAAGTTTTGGTCATAACTTTGGCTTTCTAGTAGAATAAATAAGATGGGAAGTCATTGGATACCAGAAGAATGGCTTATTCTGAACACCTCTATGTGCCAGGCAGCAGGCTATAGGATTTACAGTCACTATTTTTCAATTAAAATCTCCCTAATTGATTTACTTGCCTCTAATCTTTCCACATTCCAATGTTATTTTTCCAAAAGCAATTTCCAAACACAAATCTGATCATGTTATTCCACTGCTTAAAATCTTCAGTGACTCTGCCTGGAGATACTCTAATATCATCATTTCTTATTTCCTTATTAATATACATACATATATTTATCCAGTAGCACTTACCTCAAGAAAATCCTTAGGTGCATAAACAGGTCTGAAAAGGCTTAAATCTAAAATTAATAAAATACATCAAAACAAAATTTCAGTTAATATATGTAGGCTTATTAATAATAAATGTTATTGATTCTGTGCAGATAGATTAATTTAAACATTTGCTGAGTCTCGACTATTTGTCCTACATTGTGTTAAGTACTGGGGACACAAAAAATGAAAACAGTCACTCCCCTTGACATCCTAGATGACATAATTCTAGAAGTAATTAAGAGTTGAGTTGATAAATTTGCAACAGGTTATGAATGAATTAACAAAACAATGTTAAACGTAATGTAAAGATTCTGTATGACAATTCTCAAAGTACTCAGAATATAAACAATGCATTCTTAATGAAGTCCTCTCATTGTATTTTATCGAACTATTCTGCCTTTTGAACTCCTATAACACACTGTTTCCTCTACTGTGGCACTTATTTATTGACCAACTGACTATACATATATTTTTTTTTAATTTTATATATATATATATATACATATATATATATATATTTAGCAGTGGTGGAGGAGGCGTGGTGAGGGGTTATGTAAATGTCTATACAATTAATAGACATCTATTTATCACAGTAAGTAAAATATGGTTGGCATCATTATATGATTGTAAAGTTGACTAGATTTTAAACATTAAAATGAACCAAATAAATTCTTAAAAACATTTTAGAATTCCTGAAACTTATGTTTCACTACAAAACCTATCTTTAACACCTCCACGTAATTAAAGTCTAAAAAAATTATCTTAATTATAAGTCTCAGAAATCCAACGCATAAACTAAATTTTCATTCATAAAAAATGTTTCTAAATGCTGATTTAGAAAAGGATAAATGATTAAAATGCTCTCAAAATAATAGCAAAACTGCAGAGTAGAAGTTTAAGCAAACAACAGACAGGATAGTAAATTAGTGGAGCAGAAAGTTGCTATCCTTCCAAAAGAATTGTTAATTTTGTTATTTTGGATCTACAATTGAGAAGGCAATTCTTCTCCCAGTACTAGATTTTGAAAAATGTTCTTTATATACCTGGTTCATCAGTTCCCATTTCATTCCATTTATTGAGAAGTTCTTTCTGTTCTCCAACTGGTCTCTAAAAAAAGTAATTTTAAAATTGGTTTCATTTTATGAAGTTTAGCAATGCAGCTGAAAAACAAGAATGAATAACTTTTCTAAAAGTTTAAATAAACTACCACAACATAAGCAAAAAACAATTTCATTACACACAGTGAACTTTTTTTGGAATTACACTGCAATTATTATTATTTAACTATTACATTATATCTCAACTCAATGGCTCAGTTAGAATATGGGGCTAATGAGTCCAAGAAAAGAAGATAAATGATCTTTACTGGCCAGTAAATTTCACAAAGAAAAACTGCTCCTCAGCCACACACTACATGTCTTACCCCATCCAGCAATCTCAGAAATGCATCACAAGGGGGACTGGCCAAGAGAGTGTGACTGTGAGTCAGTAGCATCATCTTCCTATATGAAAGACAGTATATTATACAATACTACACTTGTAGACAGTTTTTCATATAAATTTCTCTTGTTTTTACACCATTCTTCTGGTGACTCTGGTATATTGTCCTTGGATATTGATATTGTCCAAAGTACATCCACTATAGTCTGTCCTACAGCAGGGAATAAATAGCAAGTAGGAAGAATGAAGTGAAGGCAAACTTGTCTCTCCTACTTGTGAGCAGCTATAAAGAACCCAGAACATCCCTTAAGTAGCCTCTCTATCCTTTCCCATCTCTCCCCTCTCAAAGCCCAGAGTGACAGATAAATGTTCAGTATTAGATCTAAATAGAATTCCAGTTCTGCAAAGAGGAGACAAATCATTCCTTTCGATCCCTATTTTAATATCTAAAAAATGGTACCATATTGGCTATTAAAATATCATAGTATATCTGAATTCCATCTCTGATTCTACTCCATCTCCATCCATGGAATATGCTATAATGCTAAATTAGCCAAAAAGTAAAGACACTAAAGGTAATCAGAATCTTTAAAGTGTACTCATAAACTTTACAGTCAAATGTTTGAATAATCAACACTGTAGAGTCTTACTTTATTTCTATCTATTATCAAGAAATACAGGCTTATTACAAAAAGCATTACAGCATACACAATAGAAATCTATATATAATGCATCCACATTATATTATTGGTCTTACAGGTTTTTGTTTCAAAACAAACTGACATACTAATAAAAAAAGATAAATCTGCCTAACTTAGAGTTACAACTTCATGATACTTTCTAGTTCTTTTTTTTAAATACAATGCTTAAAACAGAGAAATTCTAGAAGTACCTTTCGTGCCAGTGGAATACTGAGTTCAGTGCACATGCTATTTAAACTCTTCAAAATTCTTTTTTCCCAACTTCCCTGAAACGTAAGGAAAAATCCGTAATTGTGTCTGGTTAACAACACCAAAACTGATTTAAAAAATATGAAAGATATTACGAGTTACATAGAAACAGTGAGGCTGGTTGAGATTGGTTATCTTCATTTATTCCTTCATTCCACAAATACTGATTAATGCCTACTATATGACACATATTATCCTTAGTGCTGTGAATTAAGCAGTAAATAACAGAAAGTCTTTGTCCTCATAGAACTGACATTCTAGTTGAAAATGGGAATGACGATAGATAAAAAATAAATCATATGTTAACAAATACTATAAGGAAAATAAGAGCCCTGGTGGTGCAGTGGTTAAGTGCTTGGCTGCTAAATGAAAGGTCGGCAGTTTGAACCCACCAGCCATTCAATGGGAGAAAAATGTGGCCATCTGCTTCTGTAAAGATTACAGCCTTGGAAACCCTGTGGGGCAGTTTTACTCTGTACTAAAGGGTCACAACGAGGTGAGATTGACTCGAAGGCAATGGGTTTATAAGGAAACCAAGAGATGATACAAAGGTAAATTAAGAATTTTATAATTATTTGATATTTAAAAAAACATACAAACTCATTGCCATCCAGTCAATTTTGACTCATAGCGATCCTATACTGGGAATCCCATAATGATCTACTAAAAAAATAAAATTTTAGAGAAATTACTACATTATAATTTTTAAAAACATGACATTTCACTCCTAAATACTTCAGCATGCATGTTCTAAGAATAAAGACCTTCTCCTAAAGAACCATAATACCATTATCACACATAAGAAAATTAACAATATTTCATATCATTAATATTTAGCCCATATTCAAATTTCTCTGGCTGTCCCTTAATTATCTTTTTTTTTTAATCCAGGATCAACTCAAAGTTCATACAATGCATTTGATTGTTATGTCTCTTTCAGTGTAGTTTAATCTAGAGCCTCTCTGTCCTTTTCTTTTTCATGATACTGACTTTTTTGAGGAGTCCAGGCCAATTATCTTTTAGAACATGTCACAATCTGGATTTGTCGTATTGTTTTTTCACAATATCAATTACCTTCTTCTCTATCATCCATATTTCTTGCAAACTAGAAATTATAAGTTAATTTTAATAGTCATAGACTTGATTATTCATATATATCATATTCTATTATACTATCGTTTTCTGTCAAGCTAAAATGCAAACACACACATATAAAAATATGTATATACACACACACATATATGTTTTTTTACTAAAACACGCTTACAGACTACTTCTGGCTTACTTAAACCAACATAAAATAATACCAATGCTCTAAAATTTAGACCTAATGAGAAGGAAAGAATTATATATTACATTACTCATATACTTATAACAAATCAATGAAAGTGGAATAAAAGCAGCTCCCTCATATGGTTATTATAAGGATTAAAGATATTAATGCATGTAAAGTGCTTCGAACAGTGGCCATTACCTAATAGTCATTCAATAATTTATAGCTCTTATTATAGCTTCATAGCTATAATAGTTTCTTTCTTAACAAACGTATTTAAATACATTATTTTCTTTATATGAAATATACTCTCCATGTCTACTCCCACCCCCAGCATCCTTATCCCTACTTTTTCTGGATAAATCTTATTCACCTTTCAGATCTCAGCTGGAATATCACTTTTTCTTATAAACTTTCTCTCACCAGCTCCCCAACCCCTGGTTGTGTCAGGCTTCCACAGCACCCTATCCTTCACCTGTCATAGTACATATCACACTTTGTCTAGCACATAATAGATGTCTGATAATGGAACAGATTTTTTTTTTTTTTTTTTTTGGATGCAACAGCCCAAGCAACGGATGAACAGAAAACGCTTTATCTGTAAGAGGACTATAAAGTGTGTTATCAATTAAATTGTGTCTCCCCAAAAATATGTGTTAAAATCCTAACCCCTATACCTGTAAATATGACCTTGTTAGGTTAACGGAGTCATACCAGAGTAGCTGGGTCCTAAACCCAATCACTTCTGAGAATTAAAAAGAGCAGAATTAAGAAAATAATTTTAAAAAAGCAGAATAGACACAGGGAGAAGACAGACACCAAGGAACACCAAAGATTGCTGGCAGTCACCAGAAACTAGGAGGAAGACTCAAAGGAGGAATCAACATGGCCAAGATGCCGATTTGGACTTTTAGCCTCTAGAACTGTGAGAAAATAAATCTCTGTTTTTTGAAGCCACCCATTTGTGATATTTCTGTTACAGCAGCACTAGCAACTAAGATAAGCTGGGTGGAATGTATAAGGTTTAGTTTACTGAATATACAGATAGAGATTTTCAAGAATAAAAGAACACTCAATCAATTGCATTAAATATCCCCCAAACTAACTCCTGGCTTATTTACTGGCTTGCTTTCAATTTTCTCCTTTTACTGTAAATAGTTGTCTTAGATCCAAGACTTAAAATACATTTGGGTACCTTGTTCATGATCAATAATTAATTACAATAATACAACCTACTCTCAACCCCAAAATCATTATCCTCACTTTACCTGGATAAATTTTATTCACTTTTCAGGTCTCAGCTTAAATACCACTTCCTCTAATAAGCCTTCTCTCACTTGAGATTATGGGATGAGCAAGTGAGAAAAGGCTGATTTAAAAACAACAACAAAACCTAATTAAATCATTATTATAAAAAGAAAATTTATATAAATATTAAAAATCCAGTCCCTAAATTCTTACTATTTATCCTAGAATAAAAAGAACCAAACTGCTAGCTACTGAATTATAGTTCCAAATGTTCTCATTTTCAACCACTCATGAAAATTGCTCCTGAACTGATAAAAAGACAATAGCTCTCTGAAATAAAAACCAAATTAAAGTTACAATATCCACCAATGTATGACTCATAGTATACATTGTACATATTTTCAAGACTGCAATACACAATATCAATATAGCATGAAACCTACTAAAAACTCAAACATGACGGTCATTCAAAACAGAAACTTCAAGATGACTTTTGGAATGACACTTTGGCAAGATATTCTTAAACATGTTAACTTATCCTTTAAAAATTATTTTGGCAAAAACATCTCATTCAGGTGTTTTCTATGAGGTACACTTGCAAGTGATTAATCATTGTTCTTCTAAATGGATATACTCCACTGTACAAAGAATTTCAATCTACAGTTTTTAAAAAAGTTGCATACAAAAGAAATTAGATATCAGAAGAAAATACTCTGAATGAAGAGTCTAGGAAACCGAGTTGCGTGATTTATAAGTATTTATATAGACTATTTTATTAATCCTATCAGATGTGTATCATTCTCCTCACTTTACAAGTAAGGAAACTTTTAAAAGGGAACACATGAGAGTAGAATGAGCTAAACTATTCAGACCTGAGGCCGTGATGATCAACTCTTTGACTATAATATTTTTCTGTAGAAATTTAGAAATAGTCCAGAAGAGAAGAAAGAACATGACTAAAAATTGCGAGGGAGGAAAGAGGGAAAGAATATCCAATTCAGAAAAATGGGGACTTTTATGGCCAGAATAGAAAGAAATTAGATGTAATATCTGAGTTTTAAAATAATGAAAAGACAAAGATTCAAAAAATATTGACTGGACACTTATAAAGCACACACCACTAAAGATGAATAAAACATCATTCCTGCCTTTAAGAAACCTTCATTTTTGTGGTGGGGTGAGGAGGGTAAAACAGATGTTGTTGTTGTTAGGTGTCGTTGAGTCACGACCCTATGTACGACAGAACAAAACATGGCCGGGTCCTACACCATCCTCACAATCAATGTTATGCTTGAGCCTACTGTTGTAGTCACTGTGTCAATCCATCTCATTGAGGGTCTTCCTCTGTTTTGCTGATCCTCTAGTTTACCAACCATGATGTCCTTCTCCAGGGACTGGTCCCTCCTGATAACATGTCCAAACTATGTGAGATGAAGTCTTGCCATCCCTGCCTCTAAGCAGCATTCTGGCTGTACTTCTTCCAAGACAGATTTGTTCACTCTTTTGCAGTCCATGGTATTTTCAATATTCTTCGCCAATGCCATAATTGAAAGGCATCGATTCTTCTTTTATCTTCCTGTTCATTGTCCAGCTTTCACATGCGTATGAGGTGACTGAAAACACCACGGCTTGAGTCAGACGTACCTTAGTACTTAAAGTGACATCTTTACTTTTTAACACTTTAAAGAGGTCTTTTGCAGCAGATTTTTCCAATGCATCTTTTGATTTCTCAACTGCTGCTTCCATGGGCATTGACTGTGGATCCAAGTAAAATGAAATCCTTGACAACTTCAATCTTTTCTGTTTATAATGATGTTGTTTATTGGTCCAGTTGTGAGGATTTTTGTTTTCTTTATGTTGAGGTGTAATCCATACTGAAGGCTGTGATCTTCGATCTTCATCAGTAAGTGCTTCAAGTCCTCTTCACTTTCAGCAAGCAAGGTTATGTAATCTGCATGATGCAGGTTGTTAATGAGTCTTCCTCCAATCCTGATGCCTGGTTCTTCTTCATATAGTCCAGGTTCTCAGGTTATTTTCTCAGCATACAGATTGAATAAGTATGGTGAAAGGATACAACCCTGACACACACCTTTCCTGACTTCAAACCACACAGTATCTCCTTGTTCTGTCCAAACAACTGCCTCTTGGTCTATGCATAGGTTCCGTATGAGCACATTTAAGAGTTATGGAATTCCCATTCTTCAAAACGTTATGCATAATTTGTTATGATCCACACAGTCGAATGCCTTTGCACAGTCAATGAAACACAGGTAAACATCTTTCCAGTATTCTCTGCTTTCAGCCATGATCCATCTGACATCAGCAATGATATCCCACGTTCCACATCCTCTTCTGAATCTGGCTTGAATTTCTGACAGTTCCTTGTCGATGTACTGCTGCAATCACTTTTGAATGATCTTCAGCAAAATTTTACTTGCATGAGATATTATTAATTTTGTTCGAAAATTTCCACACCTGCTGGATCGCGTTTCTTTGGAATAGGCATAAATATGGATCTCTTCCAGTTGTTTGGCCAGGTAGATGTCTTCCAAATTTCTTAGCATAGACAAGTAAGCACCTCCAATGCTGCATCAGTTAGCTGAAACACCTCAGGTGGTATTCCGTCAATTCCTGGAGGCTTCTTTTTCACCAATGTCTTCAGTGCAGCTTGGACCTCTTCCTTCAGTACCATCGGTTCTTGATCATATGCTACCTCCTGAAATGACTGAACAAAGACAGATAAACAAATAATATGGGACAGGTTGCACATGTTCATAAGTGGTGTATCAGTCCATTATGTCATAAGCCACAGAAAGAACATGAAAGAAAAAGCAAAGAAACAGAAGATATATTAAACAGGCTAGATAACAAATCTTCTAGTTGTCATTGGAACACATAACACTTTCTTGAAAATCCTAAGAATAATGTAAGAAAAATGACCCCAGTGGTTGGCCGTGTCCTTCCAACTCCTGTTCCATGATCTATGACACAATGAGAAAGGCAGGCAGGGCTCTTCTGAGGTAACCCTTAAAAGAGCCTCAGTCAGATGGTCAGAGAAGTCATTTCCATAGACATCAGAAAGGGAACAGAATTTCTTGACAGTGTGGGGAAACCCAAGATGAAGAAGCAAATGGTTGCTTTAGGTTGCCTCACGTGGCTGTGGAAGCTAAAACCAACATGGAGTCGCCGGAAAAGAGTGGCTACTACCTGGTTTCACGGGGCAAAAGTTTAAATAACCTAACTTTTAGAAATAGTAATTAGCCTGTTTCTGTAGATTTACATATCAACAGTTCCTGCTCTTTAACTTCTGCACTCCAGACAGGCAGAAGGCTGGTTATCTGCCTCCGCTCAGCAGGCACAGACTACTCCCACCCTCGAAAAACTACAACATTTGTCTTCTTAAGCAAACTAATATTTCAGAGAAGAAAGGATTTCAAAAGACATTTTAGCGAACCTCTGAAAAACCAGCTGAAACTGCCTGGACTTCTTGGACTCTCTTTGTTCCCCTCTGACTGTATTAACCTCAACGCTGTCACACATTTCTTTGGAACACATGGTTTAGGCTGTGTGTTCCCCGATCCCCTGATTGAATAATAAATCTCTAGTATTGTTTTTAACTTTGTTTCCCATCTCAGAAATTATTTTACAGGTATGGGTCGCTTAATGTCCACAATACGTTCTGTGAAATAGGATGTTATGTGATTTGGAGATTGTGCGAACAGCTTAAGTATATACAGGAGAAGGGCACAAAGGATGGTTGCCAGGCAGGCTCAGGACCCATCTTGCCACCGCTGTGCCAAGGGACTGCTTGAAAACTTTGGCTCTGTTGCTGTAGGTCCTGCATAGTTGCCTTCTGGTCTCCAAGAGCTGTGCCTGGCCCCCGCCATGGCGCACACTTGCCATCCCACCAGCCACCTTTGGGCGTGCCACCGATTCCCTTCCCTTCCTTGCTCCCTACCTGCCTTCTGCTCCCCATGGTAAGGTTTAAACTCTTCCAGCCCTGCCCACCCCTCCTCTGCCTCCACCTCCTCTCTCAGCTGCCTTTACTGGTCCTCCTCCCACCACCACAGCACCGACAGTTCAGCGGCCACCACCACAGGAAGAGCCGTGATCTCAGGCCCAGGTGTGACATGCAGGGTGTCCTGGCCAAGTCAGGTATCCCCCTTGGCAGCTCCGGCGGCGACTGCATGGTCCCTGCCTGAGGTGAGCACGGTGGGACAGGTAGCCATGAATGGGCAGCAGGACCCCCTCCCCATCCCACTCCAGGGCTGGGCTGACATGGGACCTGGAGAGCAAGTGAGACACAGATAGTATCTACAGTACTTAGCAAAGTACATTTGCTACATCCCATTCTCTGATTGGGATTTCTGAACTCTATTATAACCTTACAGGACCATAGGCATACATGCAGTCGAACATTGTTCGAACGTATGTTACAACGGCATATACCTGTACACTCAAGAAGTCTAATCTAGTGGTATTCATTCATTCCTTTGTTTACTCACTGACTCACTGACTTACTGACTACCATATATTGAATGCCTTCTATGTGCCAAGCACAAAACTAGGACCAGGGAGTACAAGTTACTTGGAGCAGATGACTAATAAATGAAAGAAACTTTTCAACAAGCAGAAAGATTTAACCTAAATGGTTTATTTGCTGAAATCATGAGCTTCCTGTTTCCAGAAGTACTTGAGCAAAAGAAGATGACCACTTGCCAAAAGGTTGGACTAGATAAACTTGATGGTCCACTCTAGTTCCAATTTTATAGATACTTAATTTTTCTCAGGTTCTATTTGTGGCAGTAAAGAAATAACCCCTAAGTCTCAAAAATAAATGCTCAAAAAAAAAAAAATCATGACTATTCCTGTGTTATTGTTTTAATACAAATTGCAATGTCTACTTGCCACCAAGAAAAAAAAAGAAGTGGGACTTGCAAATAAATTATTGAAAAATAACAGTGCAATAATACAAAATAAAAAGAAACAGTTTCTACCAAAAAAATTATAAAGTAAATAAAAAGCTTTAAAATGTTTGTTAAAAGGAAAATGAATAGTCTTTTACATTTAAAATGTTTAAATAGGAAGACATTTACCTTTACCCAAACCCATATTTTCTCTAAATGACATTATTGTTGCCTCCAAATAAGTTTCCACAATAATTAGAATCTATTGTATTAACTCAAAGGATTGTAAGAGTTTTATAAACAAGGTAATTTCTAAGTTAGAAGAGGCAAAAAATTTATAAAACTGCAATTGTATTACAATCTTTTAGACAGGTATCTGCTATCACCTTGCTACTTTTTTATAATAATGAAATAAGTCTTTGAAAACCATATAATAAATATACAGCATGTAAAAAGATCTATGAAATTATAAAATTAACAAATTATGATTTTCTTTATACTAACAAAAATCAAAACAAAATAACTACAGCCCAGCTATCCAGTAGAAAAACATTTTAGTAATTCTTTTCCGATTATAAAGTAACATGTTTATTGCAGAGAATTTAGAAAACAGAAAAATACATAGAATAAAATAATAAACACCCATAAATTTCATTAACCAAAAAAAAACTCACTGTTAATATTTTGTTCCCTTTTCATTTTTTTCTATGCTTGTATATGTATGTAATTGAGATATATGTGTATACACACACACATACATTTCATTCAAGTGGAATTACATTGTTTTATATTTTGCTTTTTCAGTTTAAGATTATATTGCATGCATTTTCCTATTTCATTATATTTCTTTAAAAGTGACATTGTTGATGGATGTATAACACTGTCTTTTGGAGGTACCATGTTTAATTTCGGAGCCCTGGTGGTGCAGTGGTTAAGTGTTTGGCTGCTAACCAAAAGGCTGGCAGTTCTATGGAGCAGTTGTACTCTGTCCTATGAGTTGGAATCAACTCAATGCAATGGGTTTGGTTTTTTTGTTTGTTTAATTCTAGCAAGCCCTATTGTTGATCATTTATAGAGTCTTTTAAATATTTTGCTATTATTATGAATATAAATTCTGTTTATCTGATCTTTCCTTAAGGTTCTAGAAGTGGAATTTACTAGATAGAAGAGTATGAATATTTTCGAAGAAGGAATCTTCTCCATCATTTTTTTATTCAATTCATTCATCATTTTAAAAAATTTCTATCAAACATGTACCATGGACCAGGCACTGTACCAGATGTTGGGGATACAGTGGTCCTGCTTCACAGAGACTACAGAATCTAGGTGAAGATACAGACAACCTAACTCTTGTGGGAGGGAGTACAAGGTGCCTCCCGTGTGAAGGACGGGAACCACAGGAAGAGTACCATTGGAGATCTAGGGGTCAGAGAAGGCTTCCTAAAGAAACTATCATCTAACCTGATACTTAAAGGTTGGACAGAGGTTAGCCAGAAATATATGGCATTGGGAGAAGGCAGTTTTAGGTAGAAGCCAACAACATGAGCAAAGATTCTCCTGCTGGAACAATTTAAGGAGGTCAACTATGATTACAGAGAGAATGTGTATGTGTGTCGTGGTAGGGGTTGGGCAATGTGAGGAGGCAAGAGATGAGACTGGAGAGGTAAAGAAGGGCAAGATCATATACAGCCTGTAAGCAACGGTAAGGAATTTGAGTTTTATCCTGCAAGTCTTGGAAGAGTTTTAAGAAATGGAATAACAAAAGGCAGAAAGAACAATTAGGCAGGGGGCAAGAAATGAAGTAATATAAACCTAACAAAATTTCCATTTTTGCTAAGGTTACTGGATTGATGGAGAACAGGATAAAGTCAACAATATCTTGATTTTGCTTGCACATTTCTGGATTAGATAAAGAAAAAGGCTGAATATCATCAGGTTAAGGGTGAAGATTCTAGAGTCAAACTCTTTGAACCTGTCCAGATTCAAATCCCAGCTCTATCATTTATTAGTTTTGTGAAGTCGACCTATCTAAGATCATAACAGTAACTCACCTTATAGAGTTGTCATAAGTATTAAATTAGTTAATACATGGAAAGCACTAGAATGGCGCTTGGCATGAAATTAGAGCTCTATGTGCTGCTTACGAGTACTATTTCTTAAGAAAACTCATGTACTTAAATATATCAGGCCGTATATCAACTTTTTCAAATACTACTTTCTCTGAAAGGTGTAGCAAAGTAGTTTCCAATGTATTTTACACGAAAATAAAAGTTTCATGGTCAAATAAGTTAGAGCAACACTTGATTAAATAAAACTAAACAGTTTTTTTTGCTGCAGAAATTCTCTGAGCCTTTAACATGCTAAATTAAATTGTGAGCAACAAAATAAATACAGGAACATTGGATTAAAATCCGAAGTATAAAATACATATCCATGAGTACATAATGATATAAATAAATGATTGAATAAACGGGAGTAAACAGACATCTCACCCATGCAAAATTCCAAATTATTTATGTAGATACTCATTCCTCAAGGAGGTGGAGCATAACTTCCCACTTCTTATGTATGGGCTGCACACAGTGACTTCCTTTCAAAGAGTACAGTATGGAACAAGGGAAAAAAGCAAATTCACAGTGGAGAAACCTGTAGTGTAGAAACACTACTTCAGCCAGGTGATCAAGGTCAACAGCAACAGTGATGAATCATGTTGATAGTACCATATTTTTCGCAACTGGCGTGCCAACGTAAATAATGTGCACACATATATGACGCATGGAAATGTCAAAATCATGCAAAAAAATTCTGGCATATTGTGCCCACACACATACTGTGCATGTCTCGTGATATTTCCAGAAGTGAATTTTGGCCTCATTAGCCCTCATTGAATAGTTTGAAAATGTTACTTTCGATCATATTTGTATAAAAGGGTATAAGCTATGGTCAAGAGGTCATGGATCGAGTTTGGCAGTACCTCAGTAATCGGAAAATAAACAACTGAAGCTTTACGTTTGCTCTGGAGCAGTTCGCAGCTAGGCCTGAGAGAGGCGGAGTTTCTTGTAGCCAACCTGCACCCAGCTAGGTCGTGCCGGAGATGGGCGGAGGGTCAGTCAGAAGGCTGACCTCAAGACTGCCAGAGCAACAACTGGTCCCACGACAGGCTGGGGCCTGAGCCAGGACCATGGTGCCAGCTCCATGTGAAGCCAGGCAGCAGGACAGTGTGGGTGCAGGCATGCACTGCCCTGGCCTCGCAGGGCCCTTAGCAGCCAGTCGGACCTGTCTCATTCGAGTGAGGGGCCTGCGACCCCTCTGCATCTGCGGCTCTCACACCTGCCCGGCAGTGTCTGCGCAAGCGGAAGATTCAAATGGCCCAAGCATGGTGGTCAGCCAGCCAGATGGTGAGGCAGAATGCACAGGGCTGCAGCACACTGGCCTCACCCACCTGAGTGACCTACCTGGCCTGGGGTGCGCACACACTCATGCAACTCCTGGGCTAGGGCCAGCCCACCCTGGCAAGGGCTGTTTCCAGGGTGGAAAAAGTGATTTCTTCCTGCCTTGGAGAAAGGGGTTTGCAGAGCTGGGAAGAAATCCTGCTGGGACAGGGGCTGCTTTAGAAATTTGAGGGTAAGCTGGCAAGGGTCTGATGCTGGGAACCAAACCTCCATGTCAACAGGCACCAAGATGAAGACTTAACATTAAATCAGTCGGAAAGAAAAAAAAAAAGAAATGGAACTCAGCAGCATGTAAAAAAATATTGGCATAGCACATTTATGAAAATAACAATAGGGGGTTACACGGTTTGCAAAAAATGCATAACGTGTTTGTTAATTGCATAAAAATATGGTATATACCCTTGATATGATACAATGAAAATGGTATTTTACCTTAATGGTCTTCTTCCAAAAACCCATAACCCCAGTCTAATCATAGGAAAAACATCAAATTCCAACAGAGGGACAATCTACAAAGTACCTGACCAACAGTCCTCAAAACTTTCAAGGTCAAACACCTATGCTCTTCAAAAGACTTCACCAAAAGAGTAAAAAGAGAACCTACAGACTGGGAAAAAATTTTTGGGCAGTGCAAGTCAGACAAAGGTCTAATCTCCATAATCTACAAGAAAATCCAACACCTCTACAACAAAAAGACAAATAATCCTACTAAAAAATGGGC
>NW_004443970.1:7537223-7577808 GCF_000243295.1 Trichechus manatus latirostris
TGTCATAAAACAATATGTGTACTACTGTTTAATGAGAAACTATTTGTTCTGTAAGCCTTCACCTGAAGTACAATAAAAAAAATAATAAAATGAAATAAAATAAAATAAAAAATTTAAAAAAAAACAAAAACTTTCAAGGTCATCAAAAACAAGGAAAATCTGAAAAACTGTCATAGTCAAGAGGACACAATGACTAAATGTAATGTGGTGTCCTAGATAGGGCCCTAGAACAGAAAATGACATTAGGTAAAAAACTAAGGCAATCTGAACAAAGAACAGACTTTAGTAAATAATAATCAATTGATTTATTAATTGGAACAAATGTACTATAGTAATGTAAAATATTAACAATAAACTGGGTGTGGGCTATACGGGAACTCTATACTAAATCTAAAACTAAATCTAAAACTCTTCTGAAAAATAAAATCTATTAAAAATAATAAAATGAATTATAATTCACAAATAGGAATTCCCAAACTTATTTGACCATGGAACTGTTTTTGTGTGGAATGACTCCCAAAGCTAGTATTCAGCAGAAAACACTCTGGGAAATGCTGATGCAGCTTCTTACACTCTCTCATCAGCCCAGAAAATGAAATACCAATCTAGCTTGCCATAACATGCGACAACTGACTTACATTCCAACTCTAAAGACACAGTCAAGAGCTAAGTGAAGTTAAAAAAAACTAATAAAACTTCAATAGAATAAAAAGCCATCAAATTTTTTCAGGGTGCAATTCTAAAACACTGCCTGCTCACATGTTTATTGAATAAAAAAAAAGAAGGAAACACTAACTGGATTTAATTTTTTTTTTTTTTTTTTTTCTATCACAGAGAGCAAAGAACAACCTGATAAGAAGCCACCTGCCCCCAGCTCCTTCTCAGGACTCCTTCAAAACATCCTAGCTGCCTTCCTTACAGCACACAGCACTTTATACCTTGTGTTACAGCTGCTTATGCCAAAGTCTTATTTCAGTTACTAAACCATGAAGTTACCTGAAGGGAGAATCTGCATCTAATTTATTTCTGAATATCCATAGCACACAGCAAAGTACCTTCTACTTGGTAGGCATTCTGTAAATATCTTTTAAAACTATACTGTAACAAGTAATAGAAGAGATGGAAAACTCCTTTACTATTAATTCAACATAAACTTTCTAAGATTCTGCTTCATAAAGATCATTGTACTAGATATGATGTGTATACAAAAATGTTTTAAAACTGTTACTGCTTTCAAGAAGCTTACAACAGAAGTCAGAAAAATGTGTACAGAGATTACTATAATAGAATGCAATCTGTGATATTGTTGTTATTTGCTGTGGAGTCAATTCCAATTTATAATGACCCTATAGGTCAGAGAAGAACTGCTAAAATCTTTATGGGAGCAGATTACCAGGTCCCTTCTCCCATGGCTGGTGGCTGGTGGGTTCAACCTTTCAGTTAGCAGCTCAGGACTTAACCATTGCACCACCAGTGCTCCTTATAATTTGTTATGAGACTCACAAAAAAGACAGAGTGCTACAAGAGTTTAAGAGAGGGAGAGATCCTTCTCAACAGGTGTAATCAGTAACAGCATCAGAGAAGAGGTGCCATTTGAGTTGAGGCTTAAAAAATAGATAAGATTTTTATAATGCAAAGCAGGCAGAAAGGGATTTCCAGGACAGGAAAACAAAATAAGAAAAGTGCTAAAGACACAAGAGGGAAAGGCAAATAATTTATTTCGATGGACACATAAGACAGTTATAGGACATCAGAGACTGATAAAGCAGAAGAAGGAGAAGTTAGGGACACATTGTGAAGAAGCTTAAATGCTGGGCTTTGGAGTAGGAACATCATTTATTAGACAACTGGGAGTTATTGAAGATTTCTTAGAAAGGAATGATATACACTATAAAGGTTCCTTTGCCTGTAGTTAAAGTTAACAGTACTGAGGGGACACACAGAGATAGGGAGAGGGAGGTGGACTGAAAGTTGAGATATCAACGGACTCTATTACAATATTCTAAGTGTAAGAATAAGACAAGGATGGGAATTAAAGTACAATGTCTGAAACAAAGTTAAGTACTTAATAATAAATAGTCATCATATCATCACATCATCATTGTGATCACTATGGCAATGGCCTTGGTAATGAATAGGAAGAGAAGGCTATAAGACCACAGGAAGAAATAATTTCTAGAAATTAATGACTATTTGAATATGGAAAATTGAGATCAAAGACATTTCAAATCTAAATGATGAAATAATGGAATAATGACAGAAACTATTAACAGAAATAAGAAGGTCAGGAATTCTTCATTTTAGGAAGAATAAACTCAGTTTAGACATGTTCAGTTTGATCTCACAGAAGAAATGTACAGCAGATAGTTGATCATACAGGATTGACAGCAAAGAAAAAAAAAAAGCTGTGGAAACTTGAACGAGATGACATGAATATTCTTAATAAAGAGTCAAGTGTTATAAATGAGTGAGACAGAGGTAGAATTGTGTACTACACAAGCATGGAAAGCTTTGGGACAACCCAACTGGAAAGCAGATAATGAATAAAGAATAATAAAAGGATTGGCAGAATCCACCAAAAGGTAAATAAATTTAGACGAGATTAACTGCTAACACAGAACATATGCGATTTCCCCTCAAAGTATTCAGTAGTCTGGGAGAACAGAAAGAATAGACTGTAGAGGTGGCGTCAGGCTGAGGACTAGAATGGCAGACAGAGTGGAAGTCTGATGAAGCAAGAGATTATGCGGCGCAAGAAAGAACATGATGGATTGGCAGCCATGAGAAACAGACTAGGTTGCTCTTTTGCAAAGAGGAGAGAATTGCCCAAGAGAACAAGGAACTGAAGAACTAGAAGTCTTGAGGAAAACAAATACAGGAAGGCAGGCAGACACTAACCGGTAGAGGAGGTAATTGGTATGACCATGGTTAAAGAATCAATAATTTCAACACACATTTATTGAGGGTGTTCCTTGGGCTAGGTGCTGTACTATATGCTGAGAATAAAAAGCACTTAGAATGAATAATCTAGTACAGGAGTTAGCAAACTTTTTCTGTAAAGGGGCAAACAGTAAATATTTTAGGCTTTGTGGGCCATAAGATCTCTATCACAACTACTCAACTCTGTCATTACAGAGCAAAATAGCCACAGAAAACATGTAAATGAATGAGCATGACTATTGATTTTTAAACCATTTAAAAACAGAAAAAACATTCTCAACTTGCCAGTCATACAAACAGGTGGCAGGCTAGATTTGGCCCATGGGCCATAGTTTACCAAACCCTGATTTAATAGGTAAGTTCAGAAAGAAAAGAGGAATATTGTACATATACATAATATATACACTTACCAGTCACACATATCCTCAGCAATTAGCAGTAGGATTTAAGAACAGACCTATTATTTACCTGTCTCTCCCTTTCAGTCATGACAGGAATCCAATCTTTATGTTTTGTTTCTTATACCTAATATGGTAAAAATGATACTGTCTCTATATGTTTTAGAAATTTTCAAATTTTAACAAAAAATATTTAGACTCAACCTTTTTAGTTTTATTTTCTTGAGTTTGTATCTTTACAAATAAAAGACCAAATAATTCTTTCATACACGCAGCATTAACTGTTATGCTTTATAGTAATTAATAACACATATTTTGTGGTTTCTAGTCCTAAAAGATACCACCTAAAGATAGAAATATATTACATATTTCCTCAAATAGCTCCATTTTTTGCTTATATTGTCTCCTTTTACCATCTAATTTTGAGGGTTCTTTTTATGAAATTAAAACTTAAAAATATAAATCTGCCTAGCAACCACTGCTGTAGG
This sequence comes from Trichechus manatus latirostris, assembly GCF_000243295.1. Lineage (NCBI taxonomy): Eukaryota > Metazoa > Chordata > Mammalia > Sirenia > Trichechidae > Trichechus > Trichechus manatus. The sequence goes on from NW_004443970.1 coordinate 7,541,050, forward strand.
ACATGGTAACGCAAAGCAGCAGAACATTTCTCAAGAGCAGCAGAACCACCATGATAATTGTTGAAGCTGGGTGATGGGCACATGGGAGTTCTTCTGGATATATCTGAAATTTTTTATAATGTTTTTAAATATCCACTTCTGAGGTTATGATGGAGAATGGAGGTCACCTCTGACTGTGATGCCCATTGAACTCCTGAGCAGCAGCAGGCACAGAGTCCTGCCCAGCACTGTTGAGGACGACTCACAAACAATAATGCCTCAAAGGCAAATGGACTATGCTGTGCTGAGGCTAAGGACAGTTAAAAGAGTTAGGAGCACATGATGGAACTTACTAAATTTCTATTTTAACATCTTTTTATAGTTTTTCTGTTTATTTTATTGTTTTTAAATGAGTTTTAGTTGTTGCCAGGCCATTTTAGAGAACAGGTTTATTTGAGTTCTGTAATAGAATATAATTAGTATGTAACAGCCTGCTGTCAAAACAAATCTATTTCAAATACAGTATCAGTAACACTAGCTTCAAATGCCAAAAGTTTAAGGGAAGATGATGTCAGTTCGTTCCCATTTTACTCCTTTAATGTCACAGGGCATGAGAAACTGATTGTATCATAATACTTTTATCATATTTTAAATCTATTTCAAATACAGTATCAGTTATACTAGCTTCAAACACCAAAATTTTAAGAGAAGATGATGTCAGCATAAAATAAAATTTTTAAAAAAACCCATTGCCGTCAAGTCATTTTCGACTCATAGCAACCCTATATAGGACAGAGTAGAACTGCCCTGTAGGGTTTCCAAGGAGCAGCTGGTGGATTCAAACTGTTGACATTTTGGTTAGCAGCCTGTGCTCTTAACCACTGTGCCGCCATGTCAGTATGGTACATGATTTTTTTTTTCCTTCTACTCACTGTTTTTCAGGATTACCATAAATAGGTATGATACCTGGCAAGAGAAATTAAAAAGAGTGTGCAAATGCTTTCACATCACTTTAGCGCTTCTTATCCACTCTTGCATATAATGAATAATATATACTTCTGACATCAAAAAGAATCTCTCACTTTACATTATATAACTTGGCATGGAAAAATATAATAAAAATGAACAATAGCCAACCTGTGCTTTCCTCATGTATACCAAAGGTTCTTTAAGATGTTCAGGAGGTGCAGCAGGATGACTAGGTAAAGGAAACCTAGAGGCAAAAAGAGGCAGCTAAATATTGTACATTATTCTTGATAGTTAATTCTCTCCATCAGAAATTACTTACCTCTGTAGTCCATGTTATAAATGAAATAGAATATGAATTAGCAGTTCTATTAGTGTAAAGACATAAAACTATTAGTATTGTAGTTTTAGATTAAAACTAGATTAGAAATTTAATTACATGTTAAAAGTTAAATCACTCAATAATCTGAATCCATAAATTGAGGTAATTTAAAAATTACTTAGCTCTGTAAATGCTCATGTGAAAATTGTTATAACTGCTAATTTTAGCATATGCATAGTATAACATTAAGAGGGATTTTTAAGGTTAAAAAAGTCCATTAACTTACCAACATATCAACTCTTTTCATTTCTCCAAGTTTCCTTCCAGCCCTTGTCCACATAATTATATATGTATATATTTTACATAATTGAAATGATAATACTGTTTTTGGTAACAGCCATGTGTTAATGTATAATACATACATTCATAAATTTAATAAAATTTAACATATAATAAATTATTTCCGTGTTCTAAGTAATGTTATATTTTATAATAAAAATACATTATTTTTATTAAGAAAACAGATTCATTTAGTCAACAAATATTTGAGTCATTCTAGGTATTAAGCATATGGTGGTGATTAAGACAACATCCCCTGTTCTCATGGACCTAAAATTCTAGTGAAGAGATATGTCAATAATTATAAAAACAAAGAAATAAATAGAATAATATTAGATAATAATAAGTGCCGTGATAAAACGAAAGCAGGGTAATGAGATAGAAGTGGCTTCGAGTGGTAAGGGAGACCTCTAAACAAAACCAAACACCAAACTCGTTGTCATCAAGTAGATTCCAACTCATAGCAACCCTATAGGACAGAGCAGAACTGCCCCATAGGGTTTCCAAGGAACACCTGGTAGATTCGAACTGCTGACCTTTTTGTAGCAGCCATAGCTCTTAACCACTACACCACCAGGGTTTCCAAACAGCAAGATCTCTAGGGGAGCTGATATTTGAACTGAGAGGTGAAAGAGGAGAAGGAGCCAACCATGCAAGGATCTAGGGGAAGAATATTCCAGGAAGAGAGACAGCAAGCAAAAGACCCTGAGGTGGGACTGCTTGGAATATTTAAGGATCAGAAAAAGCCAGAGTGGCTGGAGCATAACGATTGAGGCATAGAGTGGTATGAAATTACAGACAGAAAAGGCAATAGGAAAACACGATGGTTCAACATTAACTTAGAGGTTCCAACCTTTTTCACAATAATATATGACTCCTATAGAAATTAGTCATAGGACTTGTACCTACAGCAAAGCAAACATGTTCAAATAATCAAGAACCACAGACTAATTCTCGTGAAACTTCTGGTCCAAATGAGACAGTAGCAGGTAAAGGGTTAATGATATTCCAAAACACTTGCACCTGTTTCAGAACCAAAGTGTAAAAGGCTCAAATGTCCATAAGATACACTTCTGGAATAGGAAAAGGCAACCTATCCCACCTAATCTATAAGCTCATATAACTAATTTTATTGTTCGATTGTTTCTGGCAAATTATTATTTTTAAAATTTGCATTCCATGTACTTAAATAACTAACCTTTTCCCACTCACAAATGAAAAAATATATATAATCTGTAGATACCTTGGCATTTTTTGTTTTATATGTAAGATAGTTTAAAAACTATGTATCTCACACTGCCCAAAGGATGTGTGGTTTATAATTAAACACTGCTCTAAAATCCTTTTATTTTAATGGTAATTATTTCTAAATTTGATAAAACTTAGAAATTTAGGATTGACACTTGAGAGTATTTATTGATGACCTTAAGAGTTATTCAGTGATCAAAGAAATTTATCCAAAAATACAGGTAATAAGAGGCAATGTTTGTGTAGTGCCTGACGTCTTAAAAGCTTGCGAGCAGCCATCCAAGGTGGAACAATTGGTCTCTATTCACCTGGAGCAGCAGAGGAAGAAGCAAAGTCAGGAATCAGAGGAGGAACTGGACTATGTGTCTAACCGCGTCCATGAACAACTGCCTCCTTTGCCATGAGACCAGAATAACTGGATGGTGCCCAGCTACCATTACTGAACGTTTTGACCAAAGATTCTGTAGAAAAATTCTGATCAAAGCGGGGGAAATGTGGAATAGAATTCCAAATTCTCATGGAACCCAGACTTTCTAGAGCTACTGAGGCTAGATAATTCCCTGAAACTATTGTCTGAGGTAATCTTTAAACCTTAAAGCTTACATCAAAACTATTCTCTGAAGTCATCTTAAAAAATTTTTTAAAAGATCAGTGATTGCCAATAGTTCTGGGGAAGGAGGGGAGAGATAAAAAGATGCAACACAGAGGATTTTTAGGGCAGTAAAACTATTCTCTATGATACTGTAATGGTGGATACATGACACTATACATTGTCAAAACTCACAGGACTGTAAGACACAAAGAGTGAACCCTAATGTAAACTACAGACTTCAGTTTACAATAATGTATTGATATTGGTTCATCAATCATAACAAATGCATCACACTGATGCAAGATGTTAATAATAGGAGAAACTGCGTGTGTTGTCTTCTCTGTAAGGAGTATATGGGAACTCTGCACTTTCTGGGCAATTTTTCTGTAAACCTAAAACTGCTCTAAAAAATAAAGTTTATTAAATTAAAAAAAAAAGAAATGGCAATGCAAAAGTCATTAATACTAAGACCAAAATCAAATTAGGTATTTGTTCATTCAAAACTATTTAACAAGAACCTTGTTCTGCATCCTACTTTGGTGAGTGGCAGCTGGGGTCTTAAAAGCTTGCAAGCGGCCATCTAAGATGCATCGATTGGTCCCAACCACTTTCAGTAAAGAAGAACGAAGAACACCAAAGACACAAGGAAAGTATTAGCCCAAGAGACAGAAAGGGCCACATAAACCAGAGACTTCATCAGCCTGAGACCAGAAGAACTAGACAGTGCCCAGCTACCACCAATGAACATCCTGACAGGGAACACAACAGAGGTTCCCTGATGGAGCAATAGAAGGATGGGGTGCAGAACTCAAATTCTAGTAAGAAGACCAGACTCAATGGTCTGACTGAGACTGGAGGCGCCCCAGAAGGCATGGCCCCTGGACTCTCTATCAGCCCAGAACTAAAACAATTTCCGAGCCCAACTCTTCAGACAGGGATTGGACTGAACTGTGGGACATAAAGTGATACTCGTGAAGAGTGTGCCTATGAGTCAAGTAGATACAAGAGACCAAGGGGCAGCTTCTGTCCAGAGGTGAGATGGGAAGGCAGAGACAGGAGTTGGTTGAATGGTCATGGGGAATCAGGGGTGGAAAGGAGGAGTGTGCTGTCGCAGAATGGGGTGAGCAATTAGGGTCTCATAACAATGTATGCAAAAAAAAAATTTTTTTTGTATGGGAGACTACCTTGAAATGTAAATTTCATTTAATTATAACAATAAAATATATATATATATAAAACAAAAAATAAATAAATTTAAAAAAACTATTTAACAAGAACCTACTAAGCGTTCAGAATACAAAGATACAGCAGTGAACAAAACAGTCTAAAACTTCTGCCCTCATGGAGCTTACATTTAGAAATATGAAGAGAAGAGGGTTGTCAAATTGGAACAATGGATAGAAACCTGCACATCACCCTGGAACCCTGCCTCTTCCTTTACATCCAATAGATCACCAGATCCCCCTAAATAATTCTCAGCTTTCTCTACCCTTTCTGCCACTAACTTATTTCATCATCTCTTGCCTTCATGTTCCTAAGCAGTCTCCCCTGCTTCCAGACTGTTTTCAACTCAATATGCCTGGCTATTTGCCAGGGGTGATATCTTCATTATTACCAGTGACTTATTTCCAGTGTCTAGCGTAATGGCTGGCACATACTATATAACTGATACATTTCTGAAATGAATAAAATGCAAAAATTATGTCACTACTCTGCTTAATATTCTAAAATGGCACCCAAATGCTCTTAGGATATAGTAGGAAAAGCCCTGTTTTGACACAATAGCCACAACAATGAACTCAAACATACTAACAATCATGAAGGTGGCATACTACCATACAACGTTTCGTTCTGCTATACATAAGTTCGCTACTGAGCTGGAGTCCACTCAACGGCAACTAACAATACTATCTAGCATCATCCTTTAGCATGCACCCTTCCCACCCTACCATCCAGCCATTTTTGTTCCTCCATTGTGCCACATTCTTTTTCACCTCCAAACCTCTGCGCTTGCTGTTCCCTCTAAGCACTTCTTTTCCCTCTTTCCTTTGACTAACTCATACCTTTCTGGTCTCAGCCTGAATATTGTTACCTTTGGTTAGCCACCATGATGACATCCCCAAATCTGAGTTAAGTGCCTTTCCTATGTGCTCCTTGGGCTTTCCATACCACTTATTATACTTTCCTATAATTGCCTCTTTAAAGTCTGGATGCCCCACTGGACTGTGAGCTCCATGAAAGCAAATACTGTCTAGCTTGTCATTATACTCAGCACCTGGCTCAGTGCGTAACACATAGCGAGTGCATAGTAACATTTAAAATTAAGAGGGCAAAGAAAAATTACACATTTTAGAGGTACCCAGTTCCCCTGCCTGGGCACCCGTCTATCAAAATCCATGAATGTCAATGAAGATTTACCCAAACTTGTGGTCTAGTATAAGGTACCCATAGTCTAAAATCCTTCTATTTAAAAATTCTTCCATTTAATCTTGAAAATATTATGCTGAGTGAAATCAGTCAATCACAAAAGGACAAATATTGTATGATCTCACTTACATGAAATAATAAGAATAGGCAAATATATAGAAACCAGCGCTTATTAGTGGTTACCGGGGCAGAAGGAAGGGGGAAAAGGGGAGCCATAGTTTGGGAAGCAGCAGGTTTTTGTTTATGGTGATGGGAAAGTTGCCAACAACAGATGATGATTGCACAACATAATTAATGTAATTTATGTTGCTAAATTATATACCTGAAAAATGCTGTGTTTTATATATATATATATATATATATATATATATATATATATTTACAACAATAAAGTTCTTCCATTTAAAATCCTTCCACAACTGTTCAGGGTTCATACCTCTTTAAGGTATGTTAGATACTTGCATATATTAATAAATAAATTATGGTATATGTTTTTATAATGTACGTATATAGGCAAGATTTTAAAAAGATTTATTTACCTCTTTATGTTTCTTAAGGGAAAAGGTCTTCTTATTCTTTATAAACTGTTCTATACAAAGTACAATGAAGTACCTTGTCTTTCTCATTGTGTATGTAAAGACTCAAAGAAATCAGTGCATTTTCATTTTGTATGTAAAGACTGTCTGGGTTAAATGTTTATAGTAAGTTTAGGTTAATAATTACACTGAGTTTCCTCAATTCATCAAATATTTATAATGTGTGAGCACTGATAAGTGGCTCAATAACTATTTGCTGACTCAATATCATTTATTTGATGCTATACCATTTCAAAAAACCCATTGCTATCAAGTTGATTCTGACTCAGAGGAAATACAAAAAGAAATATAAGACACAAGTCTTGCTTCAAAACACTTATCAAGAAATAAGATATAGACATATGTGAAATGTAGTAAAACATGTGGGAATTGGAATCAGACAGCTGGAGTTCAAACTCTACCACCCACATTTACTAGCGATATGATCTTGTGCAAGTTACTTAAGTGGTCTAAGCTTCAGTTTTCTCTTCTGTAAAATGTATGATAATAATAAATTCTACTTCATAAGGTGTTATGAAAATTATGTTAAATAACGCAATGCATATAAAGTACTTAGCATAATACCTAGCACAATATATGCATTCAATCAATGTAAATTATATCAACATTAAATAGTTATTAACACAACAATAAATATATAACCATTGTTTAAAACGAATGGAAATGATAACTAAAGAAAGTAGGCAGCCTAAAGTAGGAAGAGCCCACTGAGGGAAGCAAGCTATTTTCAGATATGATCTGTATAGTTCATGTGTCTACGTCTCCATTTAGGCATGAGAGCGGTTTTTTATCCCCCAGCTCCAATTATTTAATGTTACCTAATGAATATTCCTACTTTACATTTTGCTTTCTTTACTCATCTATCTACAGGTTTTTGCCAATGAAAAATGCAACACAATACACTAAGCCCATTTTAGTCTTTTGATTTATGTTAAGGGGAAACACTTCGTCCATACTCCTGATGTTCCCTTCCACATGAAAACAGCTCCATAACTGTAACATCCTTGGCCTCTCTCCATGGCATTACTCACAACACCCCAGAAGAGGTGTATGCCTTACCAACCTGTAAAATTGGGAAGAATAAACTAAACATGCTTACCCTGATCCAATACTATTTGACTATAAGGTAAGCCTATTTCATTCTAGGGTTTAGTTAACAGACTCATTTTGTTCTCACACTAAGCTATGTTCCCTTACCTAGTCTTTACCAGTCATAAAAGCATAATTTTCATTTCTCATCTGCCTTTGTGTTTTATCTTATTTCTCAATTTGTTCAGAACCAAAGTGAGAAAGAAAGTAGTATTACTGGGCTCCTTGGAAACACCAATAATTTCTTTTTAAAAATATTTATTTAAAGTCTGCTGTGTGAGATATCAAAGATATGACAATGAATAAGATACAGTTCCTGCCATCAAATAAAAAGGCACTCTATCTCACAGATCAATTTTCAGGAATGTATTAGATCACAAACCTAAGAATCATTAGTAATACCTCCTTAGATGAGAATCCAGTGTTTGGAATTACATACAATGGATGCTTTTATTCCACAGTATTAGAAACAAAGACACTGAAATTATAAGCTTTCCATGTAATAGTGAGACAGACACATCACCATGTTTATATTAGTTTAATCAATCTGTGGTATCTCTATACATACTGTGAATTTAAAACCTCACTTATCATGGTAAGTATCTATTCCTTTGGTGACTAGCACTACGAAAGGTATGGTCACAATCAACTTCAATTAATAGGTATTATTATATCTGATGTTATTTAAAAGTACAAAAACCAACTGAAAACATGGTGAGAAGCAAATACTAATTATAAAATGTGTGTCTAAGTACATGTTCACAGGCCTTCATCTGAGTCTCTTTATTTTAGAAACAGTTCTGGTAAGCTGTTATCTTGTTTCCCAGTTAACAGGAGATAAGAAGGGACAAGTTGAAAATGAGACCTTTAGAGACACATACATTGATACCAATACAAAAAGAGCAGACGTAAGAACTCTAATATTAGACTACAAACTCCACAAGGGCAGGAACTATACACTATATCCCCAGTGCCTAACATAGCACTTGGCATGTGGTAGGTGCTCAATAAATAATTGATGGATAACTGAATGTTGAATAAACTCCAAAAGCTAACATTCTGTATCTATATTTTTCGTAAAGGCGAATACACCTCCTATAAACCTCAACAGACCCTGAGGGCAAATCTAGATGAACAAAAACACTGGTGTTCTTAATGATGACATCAATTTGCAAAAAATGTTAAATTGTTTAGAATGATTTATTTATAAAGATAGAGAAGGGTAATATCTAAAATGGCGACAATAAAAACAACGTAGGTAAGCTTCAGTTATCTGAAATATTAACTTATTATCTCTAATGATGCTGGATAAATGAAATGTAGTATAAAATTTTGAACTGTTTAAAAAAAATACTCACCTATTCATTACTGATTCTCAGTCAAGGCAAGACTGCAGTAATTTTTAATAGTATTAACTTACTTGAAATGCTATATAAGCACTAATAAGGACTAATAATCCAATAAGTGTACACAGCAATAATGACTTCATCACTTACAAAGTAAATACAGCTGAACATAACAGTTCAAAATAAGTGGGAAAAACTCACACACTCAGTTCACTATAAACAGCATTCTGAAGTTTCTTCTCCCAACCTGTTTTTAAAAAATAATATACAAACATATCAGTTTAAAAAATAAACACACATCGTAATTAAATTTATCTCACAAAAGTTTTGACGTCATACTCATTTGTGAAAGTCTTTTTCAACTGCTAATCACTATGTAAAGAAAAACCAAAAAAAAAAAAAAAAAGCAAACCTGCTGCCTTCGAGTCAATTCCGACTCATAGCGGCCCTATAGGACAGAGCTGAACTGCCCCATAGGGTTTCCAAGGAGCAGCTGGTGGATTCGAACTGCCAACCTTTTCAGTTAGCAGCCAAACTCTTAATCACTGCACCACCAGAGCTCCGTGTAAAGTGCTACTAAGGAATTATTTACCATACCCCTTGGTTAACACTGAGTAGCAAAGTCTTTAACATGATACCGATTTTTTTTAAGTAAAATTATTACACCATTTTCTTAAGATGGAAGGAACATTTCCTCCTCCACCATCAATATCCTCAAAAAATGTCAAAATCTTTGGATGTTGTACTATTCATGCTATGAGATAATGTGGCAAGAGAAGGGCAAGAAACAACCAGGGACTTGATAAAGATAGATCACAAGTAATTAGGTATAATTAACTAGTCAGTAAACTCCTGGACAGCAGAAGCAGATGAGGTACCATTAGTTAGCCCAGTTAGCCTAATGGCTAACTATCTACTTGAAGTTAGGTAGGTAAACTACTTACCATTTCTGTTCCCATGTCCATAGGGAACCTAGGGACTATGGCACCTCTTTTCTCATTCAAAAAAAAATCAATATTTTATTTTGTTTTCTTTGAAAGTGTAGAGGAAAAAAGTCACAATTGAAAAGTAAAACCACAAGTTATTTAACATATGAGATAATAGATTCAGGATGTTTTTCGACTAGGAAGATAAATAGGTATTTAAGACTGATTAATGTAAGCAGTCATTCTCTATTGTTTTCCTGAATTTTTGCACATTTTATTGAAATGTCTGATCATTCTCATTCTCCCCAGATAGATACCTATTCAGACACTATTTTTGCAATTCTGAATGAGTAATTGGAAGGCTGGGGATAAAATATCCTATCCAAATAAAGTTTTTCCTTAAAGAATTGAAAAAAGAAAAAAGCAACTTACAAACCTGATATTTTAAAGAATTCCTTAATATCTTCTTTTAGTGATTCAAGTTTAATCTCAGGTCTCTGAAGACTGGTCTAATTTTTAAAAAGAAGAAGTAAGGAAAAACAGGTTAAAAGTAAAATTTGGGGGTTGATATTTAACATTAACAGAAAAAAAAAGGAGTGCCCAAAATGTGCACATTATTTGAAAAATCCTCTTTGAGGTCAGAGCAACTAAGAATTACTGGAACAGCTCATAAGAGAGAAGACTTTTTCACCTCTTAACATACAGGGTCTGTGATAGTACATTGTAGCCACTCAAAATATAAAAACTTGAAGTTTATGAATACTTATCATCTTTATCTAGTAAGAAATATTCTTAGATTTCATAAATTCATTTTCTTAATATTATACCCAACATATATGATAATACCTAAAGACGAAAAACATAGGCCCCCAACTGCATCCATATAAATGACTCTTTGTGTAGTGCCTACCTTTGTGGATTGCTGCTAAAGGCAAACATACATTTGTTGGGCATATTTATGAGAAATACATAAAAATTTGCATTCTATTGTTTACTACTATCTGTTTCATCTTCAAGTGCACGCTTTCTATTCTACTGGTTTCCAACACTGTAATTTTTACTAACAATAATAATTTCTCCTACTTATAATGGCTTCAATTACCCTCAAAGTGTTAATGTTTCATAACCTAGCTCTCTCTATCAAATTCAAGAGCAAATTTCTTAAGAAGGCATTTCTATTAGGGTATCTCATAAGCATTCCAAACATAAGAAATAAAAAAAAATAGATCTTCTCTTCCACTCACTACTTTGCTCCTTCTATTTTTTAATCTTGATCAATGAAATTTCTATTCACCAGATCTTCCAAGTCAGAAATTTCAAAGTTATTTTCTATTCCACTCTTTCTAACCCTTCCAGGAGTCAACCCCTTTCTGAGAAGATAGCAATGGTGGCAGTGAAATTTTTTAATCTCCCTGACTTCTGTATAAAAACAGCAACTAGATAGCAAAACCAAAACCCCATGAAAAACATTTACAATAAAAATAGGTGATAAGACATTCCCTATAAACCCCAAGTAACAAGCAGCTGGGGACACACCAAAAGCCACAAGATCTATATGGTATTAGCATCTGTGCAGGAAGAAGCAAAGAGAAACAATGGGATATCTGATGGATCTGAAAACAAAAGAACAACCAAATAGTCAACAAGTATACCCTAGAACAATGACAAGCCAATTTTAGAACAGCAGCTAGAACTGGGAAGGGTTTTGTCCAATCCAATAGAAGTAATGCAAAGGCCCTAAGACAGTTTCAGAAGAGGACGTAGAACTAGGGATATCATTGCTAATGTCAGACGGATCTTGGCTGAAAGCAGAGAATACCAGAAAGATGTTTACTTGTGTTTTATTGACTATGCAAAGGCATTCGACTGTGTGGATGATAACAAATTATGGATAACATTGCAAAGAATGGGAATTCCAGAACACTTAATTGTGCTTGAGAGGAACCTATAAATAGACTCAAAGGCAGTTTTCTGAATGGAACAAGGGGATACTGTGTGGTTTAAAATCAGCAAAGATGTATGTCAGGGTTGCATTCTTTCACCATACTTACTGAATTTGTATGCTAAGTAAATAACCCCAGAAGCTGGACTATACGAAGAAGAATGCAGCATCAGGAATAGAGGAAGACTCATTAACAACCGATGATATGCAGATGACACAACCCTGCATACTAAAAGTGAAGAGGACTTGAAGCACTTATTGATGAAGATCAAAGATTACAGCCTCAGTATGGATTACACATCAACATAAAGAAAACAAAAATCCTCACAACTGGACTAATACGTAACATCATGATAAACAGAGAACATATTGAAGTTGTCAAGGATTTCATTTTACTTGGATCTACAATCAATGCCCATGGAATCAGCAGTCAAGAAAGCAAATGACTATTGCGTTGGGCAAATCTGCTGCAAAAGACCTCTTCAAAGTGTTAGAAGCAAAGATGTCACTTTGAGGACTGATGTGCTCCTGACCCAAGCTATAGTGTTTTCAATTGCCTCATCTGCATGTAAGGGCTAGACAATGAGTAAGAAAAGACTGAAGAAGAATTGATGCCTATGTACTTTGCACATGTTATCAGGAGCAACCAGTCCCTTGAGAAAGATATCATGCTTGATAAAGTATAGGGTTAGCGAAAAAGAGGAAGACCCTCCATGAGATGGATCAACACAGTGGCTCCAATGACAGGCTCAAGCAAGCAACGACTGTGAGGATGGCGCAGGATCAGGCAGTGTTTTGTTCTGTTGTACATTGAATCGCTATGAGTTGGAACCGACTCAATGGCACCTAAAAACAACAACAACATAGTAAAGTCTAAAGAGATTGGAGCAGTCTAGCACCTATGAACTCTTGAAAATGAACAAGGGTTCCCCTCAGGATAACACCACACTGACAAGAAAATGTTGGTAGAGTAACAAAAAGTGAGCAGATAGGGGCAGTAGAGATAAAGAAGAAGTTATAGATAGAAGCAAGAAAGAGAAATAACCAGAAAACATCTGAGAGAAAATTGGCATACTTTTAACACTACACAAAAGCAACAGAAAGAACTCTGTGAGTAAAAGAAACAAAACAAAACAAAAAGCTATCCAGAACTACCTCTCCTTCTGAAAATTCAGGGAAACCAAATTCACATAAAATATCAGCAATTGAAATTATCAAGTCAAATTCCACACAAAACTATTGTAAGAAAAAAAGAACAAAGAGCAAAATAATAACCCGACAACGAAAGTACATCAGAGAAACATGCCTACAAAACAGATCAAAAATAATTTCAAAATTGGCCGAAAGTCCAAGGGTCCCTCAACAGATGAACAAACTAAAAACAGTTTGTGTGTGTGTGTATATATAATACCATATTTTATATATATAATATTAATCAGTCATAAAAAGGCATGAAGTTCTGATACATGATAATCAGCTGATTTTTATATATATACATACACACACACACAATATTAGTGAGCTATACAAAGGAACGAAGTTCTGATACATGTTATGACATGGATGAAACTTAACATTATGCTAAGTAAAATAAGCTGACACAAAAAGATATTGTATGATTTTACTTATATGAAAGATATAAAAACCTGTTGCCATCAAGTCAATTCCAACTCATAGCAACCCTATAGGACAGAGTAGAACTGCCCCATACGGTTTCCAAGGAGCACCTGGTGGATTCGAACTTTCGACCTTTTGGTTAGCAGCCACAGCTCTTAACTACTACGCCACCAGGGTTTCCAATGAAAGATACAGACTAGGCAAATACATAGAAACCATAGATTAGAGTTTGCTAAGGGTTTGGGGACTGAGGGTGGGAAGCTATTGCTTGTGTAATGAGTAAAGAGTTTCTGTTCAGGGTGATGAATAAGCTTTGGAAATAGTGTCAATGACAACACTGAAACACAATGTCACTAAAACGTATGTTGAAAAATGATTAAAATGGTAAATATTATGTTATATGTATTTTGCCACAATAATTTTTTTTAAATAAGCTAAAAGACATTAAGAAAACATAAAACAACAATTTAAATCAGAAAAATTCAGGAATGAGGTAGAACTCAGGAAAGAATCATTTCAGAAATAAAGATTAGAGAAAACATAAGAGCAAATAAATACAACAGATACTATCTTAAAAGAAAGAGTCAAAAAGAAAAAAATGTTAAAAATCAAAAAGAAATGAAGAAAGAGATTTTAAGAATCAGAAAATGACAAATATTGAAGACAGGAAAAGAAAATCCAACATATAAATAATACAAGTTCCTCTAGAAGAAAGCCAAAACAAGCAAACAGAATAGTAAAAACTGTAATTTCTTGAAATTAAAAAAAAGAAATGATTTGAAATTACATACTGAAAGAGCATACCACAAACTGAGAATATCAACACAGAACAATTAACACCAAGACATGTTCAACTTAATCATGGTACTTGGCTTTAAAGAAAAAGAAAAGATCCTTTGAAAATTGCAGCAATAAGAGCAAGTGACTTATTAAAAAAAAACCCTGCTGCTGTTGAGTCAATTGCGACTCATAGTGACCATACAGGACAGGTTAGAACTGCCCTGTACGGTTTCCAAGGAGCGGCTAGTGGATTCAAACTGCTGACCTTTTGGTTAGCAACCAAGCTCTTAACCACTGTGCTACCAGGGCCCCCAGTGACTTATAAGGAAAGAAAATTAGATTTTCATACAATTTTAACCCCAGATAAAAGATAGGAACATATTTAAGATACTCAGGCAAAGAAAACATTGGTCAAGTATTTCATATCTAGCAAAACTGACACAGGCAAACAAAGGGCATAAGCAAACTATTACCAACATGTGAGAAACTGGTCAGTATTGTGTGTGAATCTTTCCTGTGGAATCTACTAGAAAACAAGCTTCAGATAACCAAAATGACTATAGTCCTGAGTTGGACAGCGTTATCAACATAAAGACTAAAGAATCATCAATGTAAGTATTAAATATATAATTACATGTAGAACTAAGACTAAATGAAGGTTAAAAGAATAGTACATAACACTTATATGCTCTGTCAATGTAGATATTGTTCAATTAAAACAACAGGAGAATGGGAAGAACATATGCAAAAGGTGTTTTTACTGTTTTCAGTACTCATATTAGTGATTGTAGTATTATTGTTGTTAATCTGAGGCTGTTGTGTATATAATGTAGGATAAGACAAATGAGTAATCATTGGATATTCTGACTGTATTATTCCCTATGTCCTTGAGAACCAGGATTCTTTGAGTAGAACAAAGATAAGGTTTGAAGTGGTTAAATAACAACCTTGAGGTCTTGCATTTGAATAGTATCGGTTTCAATTTATAAGGTATGCGTATATATACACATTCACACACACACTGGCACATACACATATATTCATATATATTTACATACATACACACACGCATATCCATGAACACACACACACCATTTTTCCTAGATCAGTCCACTGAATACACCCAGAAACAATGATTAACCCACTAGCAATGAACATCCCTAACTCCCAGACTGCGGTTGTGTGGTAGAAACTGATGGTGCCTGTCTTAGTCATCTAGTTATGCATAACAGAAATACCACAAGTGGATGGCTTTAACAAAGAGAAATTTATTCTCTCACAGTTTACGAGGCTAGAAATCCAAATTCAGAGTGCCAGCTCCCGGGGAAGGCTTTCTCTCTCTGTTGGCTCTGGGGGAAGGCCCTTGTCATCAATCTTACCCTGGTCTAGGAGATTCTCAGCACAGGGAACCCAGGTCCAAAGGACGTGCTCGCTCCCAGAGCTTCTTTCTTGGTGGAATGAGGTCCCCTTGCCTCTCTGCTCGCTTCTCTCTTTTATATCTCAAAAAAGACTGACTCAGGATACAATCTAATCCTGTAGATTGAGTCCCGCCTCATTAACATAACTGTCTTTAATTTTGCGTCATTAACATAATAGAGGTTAGCATTTACAACACATAAGATGATCACATCACATCACAGAACACTGGGAATCATGGCCTAGCCAAATTGATACACATTTTGGGGGGGACACAATTCAATCCATAACAGTGCCCTACCCAGAACCACTCTGGTGGACCAGTGTACCAAATCTCAACTGCTGTCGTGTTATATGGAGCCCTGGTGGCACAGTGGTGAACAGCTTGGCTGCGAACCAAAAGCTTGGCAGTTTGAATCCACCAGGCACTCCTTGAAAACCCTATGGGGCAGTTCTACTCTGTCCTATAGGGTCACTATAAGTCAGAATTGACTCGATGGCAACGGGATGGTACTATCTGCTAACAGCTCACTACTGCACCCTTCTGCTGAGAACTGCTCACAGAGATGTGAGCTAGTTCACTCAAATGCCTAGGAAGTTATGTACCCCTGGGGAATAGCCCTCGACCAATGACTGACTAAAAGTGGGTACAAAGGGCCTCAAAAGGGAACAACTCCATGGTGCTATTCATGATTGAGAACTCCCTATGGAATCAAACTGATGCTAGAGCTAGACTTCAGCTGTACCTCATCTTTACCTAGTTTCTTCTGGTGCCTACTCCTGCCTTCTCTCATCCCCCTAAAGGTTTCACCTGCGAGATCTCCCTCAATAGAGCACTTACACAAGAATGTCCATCTCAGGTTCTGCTTTTAGGGAACACAACCTAAGATGAAGACTTCTGAAAGTATTGGCTACTTTCAAATCTTGGACAGGAAACAGAAAAGAAAACCCCAGACTATTCAGTCATACCACATATCAAGGAAGCTATCAAAGGTGAGAGTCATATGAAAAGGACTTAGGAGCCACCTCAAAGAGGTTCCCAATGACCAATCAAAAAACCCAAACCATTGCCGTCGAGTTGATTCCAACTCATAGCAACCCTATAGGACACAGCAGTACCGCCCCATAGGGTTTTCAAGGCTGTAAATCTTCATGGAAGCAGACTGCCACTTCCTTCTTCCTCAGAGCGGCTGGTGGGTTCAAACCACTGACCTTTTGGTTGGCAGCCAGAGCGCTTAACCACTGCTCCACCAGGGCTCCATCCAATGACCAAAGATGGGACAATCTGAGTTTTAGTAAAGATAATAACTGCAGTGGATTGATGCCCATCAGATATGTATAAATCCCTGAGTTCATAGGGATACTTAAAAAACAAACTAATTGCTCACATTTGGAGGATGACAGGCAACCAACTCATCACCTTGAAAACTGCTAAATAATAGGGAAAGGCATTTATCCTGACTTTCCTATAGGATATAATACAATTAGAATATCATCATTTTGCAATACCCAGAGAATTACTAGTTCTAGGCATTGATCGGAAACAGCTACTAACACTGCAAAAGAGACAACCAGAGAGTAAGCGCTTCTCGATGAAAATACACTCCACTGCCTGTAGTCATGCCAAAGGAATGACACTTGAGTCTGACCAAGCCTCTGGATCCAGCCGTCAATTTATAAGAAAATACAGAGGACAGAGGAACATGTTGAGCTGCACTATGAGTATGCAATCAGAAAAATCCAGACTGGGAAATTCTAAAGGTCAAACAGCCCAGTCCTTAAACCGATAAACGCAAGGAGAAGGGAAGGCAGGAGAGAAACTTGTAGATTAAAAAAGACATAAAAGACATACCCAAAAAAATGTTTTTTAATTGGTAAGACTAAGCTATAGTGTCTAGGAATGTACATTTAGGTTACAAAACTATCAAGAAATGCAGGAAAGTGATTACCATAAAAACCAGGTTGTCTGGGAGGGAGAAGTTGTAATTGTTGTTGTTGTCATCAGGTGCTGCTGAGTCGGTTCCGACCCACAGTGACCCCACCAGCAACAGAACGAAACACTGGCCAGTCCTGCGCCATGCTCACAATGGTTGTTATGCTTCAGCCCATTGTTGCAGCCACTGTGTCAGTCCATCTCACTGATGGTCTTCCTCTTTTTCGATGACCCTCTACCAAGCATGTCCTTTTCCAGGGACTGATCTCTCCTGACATGTCCAAAGTATGTAAGACGTAGTCTCACCATTCTTGCTTCTAAGGAGCATTCTGGTTGTACTTCTTCCAAGACAGACCAGTTCGATCTTTTGGCAGTCTATTGTATATTCAATATTCTCTGCCAACACCACAATTCAAAGGCATCAATTCTTCAGTCTTCCGTATTCATTGTCTAGCTCTTGCATGCATGAGGCGATTGAAAACACCATGGCTTGGGTCAGGCGCACCTTAGTCCTCAAGGTGACGTCTTTGTTTTTGAACACTTTAAAGAGGTCTTTTGTAGCAGATTTGCCCATTGCAATGCCTTGTTTGATTTCTTGACTGCTGCTCCCATGGGTGTTGATTGTGGATCCAAGTAAAAGGAAATTCTTGACAACTTTAATCTTTTCTCCGTTTATCATGATGTTGCTTATTGGTCAAGTTGTGAGGTTTTTTGTTTTCTTTATGTTGAGGTGTAACCCATACTGAAGGCTGTGATCTTTGATCTTCATCAGTAAATGCTTCAAGTCCTCTTCACTTTCAGCAAACAAGCTTGTGTCATTTGCATAATGCAAGTTGTTAATGAGTCTTCCTCCAATCCTGATGCCCCATTCTTTTTCATATAGTCCAGCTTCTCGGATTATTTGCTCAACATACAGATTGTAACAGGTATGGTGACAGGATACAACCCTGACGCACACCTTTCCTGACTTCAAACCACGAAGTATCCCCTTATAATTAGGATGGGGCAAATGGAGGGGTTTCTGGTGTGGCTGGCAAAATTTCATTTCTTTACCAGGTTGGCTGGTTACAAGGTTGTTCACTTCATATTAATTCATTACGATATAACTGTGTTTTGTGTAGTTTTCTGTTTGTGTTTCATTTTATATTAAAAACATTTTTTAAAAAAGAAAAAAATATTTCCCCCAATCTATTCCTTCTCTTCATTCTAAAATCCCACACTTAGTCTATATTCTCATCATTTCTCATCTGGATTCCTGCAACTGCTTCTGAATTGGACATCTTGTCACCTTATTTATACTGCAACCATGTCCTACCTGCCATTTCCAAACCCCCTTACTCTACTTTTTCTTCTTTCTTAGCATTTATCACCTTCTAATATACCGCACGGAGCCCTGGTGGTATAGTGGTTAAGTGCTATAGCTGCTAACCAAGAGGCTGGCAGTTTGAATCCACCAGCTGCTCCTTGGAAACCCTATGGGGCAGTTCTAATCTGTCCTATAGGTTTGCTATGAATCGGAATCAACTCGATGGCAATGCGTTAATATACTGCATAATAAACTTATTTACTATGTTTATCAGTATATTGTCTATCTTCCCCCATCAGAAGGGATAAGCTACATCAGGGCAGGGATCTTTGTCTTTCTGTTCACTGTTGCATCCCAAGTGTCCAGAATAGTTACTTTCACATAGTAGGTGCTCAGTAGAACTGATTACTCCCTTTTCCAGTCCATTCTCCAGAGTTTTCTTCCTAAAACATAAGTCTTTCCTATCTATGGGTCTCTACAGCATACACAAGAAGTCTAAACTTTTCAACAAGGTATACCTGGCCCTTCGAAATCTATACCCAACTTATTGCTGCAAAATCAATTCCTGCTGCTGCTTCACCAAGCTAACAATACCCTCTCTTTCTCACCTCCTCCTCACACACATTCTATTCTCTAGTCACAGTGAACCATATTCACTAAATCTCCAACTGTCACATCCTTAAGGATTCCAGGCTTTTATGCTGTTTCCTCAGATGGAAGTGCTCCACTCTCCCCTTGGCAAACACCTGCTAGCTTCTTAGACACACCTCAAATATTACCTCCTTTCCCAAGTCCCCCTAGCACAGATAGTACATACTGTTTCTGTGATAGCACTTACCAGAATACAATGTATTTCTGAGCTCACTTATCTATGTTTCTGACTGAATATAAGTTCAAGAGCAAGGACAATGTCTTCTTCATTTTTTTCATCCGAAACATTACTTGGCATATACAGGTAGTCCCCAACTTATGACGTATTAGAGTTACAATGACTATCCTTTTTTTCTTTTTTTTTTTTTGGTACATCTTACTGTTAGAAATATGTACTAGATACAATACTGCAGCTTGTAATTTGCTGATGTTATAATGCCAACCCCCAAAGAAAAATGAAGATTTGATTTATAAAGATACTGATAATAAAAGACAACAAAAATGAAAACTAAAAGAAAAGGTGAGGTGCTTGACTTACATCAGAACCAACTCAGAAAGGAGTCATCGGAACACAACTCCGTCATAAGTCGAGGACTACCTGTGAGAGTTGTTTGCCTGAATTTTAGAGACAAACCATATTTTATCCTTTTTAACCAATTTCCTCTCAAATAAATAAGAAATTAAAAAAATTATTTTTAACTGACGAGACTGGTTTCCAGTCTGTTATTTCCAGGAATGATTTTAAAATCTGCAAAACTCTGTTCATTATTCAAAAGCATCAAGGCAAAAGAAAATATGCTTTCTGTCAGTACTTTGTATTTGGAAATGATTTAGAGGTAGCACAATTTAAAGAATTTAAAGAAGAAGATTGATTATTCTTTCTAAACATTTTCAATATTTCAGGATTGCTAGCCCTCCAAAGGAGCCCCGATGGAGCAGTGGTTAAGCAATCAGCTGCTAACCAAAGGTCGGTGGTTAGAACTCACCAGCCGCTCCATGGGAGAAAGATGTGGCAGTCTGCTTCTGTAAAGATTTACAGCCCTAGACACCCTATGGAGCAGTTCTACTCTGTCCTATAGGGTCACTATGAGTCAGAATTTGACTCAATGGCAATGGGTTTCAGTAGTTTTCCTAAGGAGGTTTGGTGGCACAGAGGTTAAGTGCCTGGCTGCTAACTGAAAGGTCAGGGTTCAAACCCACTAGGCACTCTGTGGGAGAAAGATGTGGCAGACCACTTCCATAAAGATTACAACCTTGGAAACCCTATGGGGCAGTTCTACTCTGTCCTATAAAGTTGCTATGAGTCGAAATTGACTTGACGGCAATGGGTTTGGTTTTTTTCATATCTCCTAGATATAATTTTTATAGCAAATTTACTAACCATCTAAGCTAATTATAAAAATCTTCAGAAATGAGAATCAAAATCACTACAGTGACAAAAGGACAACATCGTATGGCACAATAGTTCTCAAACATGTTTTAACAGCATAATCCTTCTGCAAATAAAATCTGAACCCTATTAAGAAACCTACTATATAAAACACATTAAAAGTGATATTACTATATAATGAGAACAATGAGCCTTTTCTCATTGACTAATGACATGATACAAAATCTGTAATTGAGGATTAAGAAGAAGGGCACAGTTTTATACCCAATATGAAGCCCACCCTCCAGAGTTTTCTTCCTAAAACATAAGTCTTTCCCGGCTACGGGTCTCCACAGATACAAAAGAAGTCTAAACTTTCCAAAAGAGCGTATTTGGCCTTTCACAATCCAGACTCAATTTATCATTTCAAAATCAGCTCCTGCTACTGCTTCACCAAGTTCAATATACAATTTATTTCTGTATTTTGTTTAAGTTGCTCAGTATTAAGAAAAATCTTGATTCACAGAAGTAAGTCTTTGTATCTTTAAAAGCCTTCCTGGCTTTTATGGTTAATGTTATGTGATGGTTAATGTTATGTGTCAACTTGGCTAGGCCATGATTGCAATTACCCTCCATTTTGTGATATTATATAATTATCCTCCATTTTATGTGTTGTAAATCCTAGCCTCTATATATTAATGAGCCAGGATTAATGTAGGGTGTATCATGAGTCATATCCTTACTTAAGTCATAACCTTACTCAAGTCACATCCTTACTCAAGTATCTGATGAAAGGGGAGTTTCCTGGGGGTGTGACCTTCATCCAATATATATGGATGCTCTGTCAAAGCTCTCCCTGGCTCTGGATCCTACATCTGGCTCATCATCATCTGACCTCTGGTTCTTGGGACTTGAGCCAGCTGACTTGCCAACTTTGGGATCTGCCAGTGTCCGCAGTCCTTTGAGCCAGCAGCCTGCCTTGTCTAACCTGAAGATTTTGAGATTTGTCAGCTTCCACAGCTGCATGAGCCAGCAGCCTGCCGTCTGACCTGCCGTTTCTGGGTTTGTCAGCCCCTGCAACCATGTGAGTCAGGAGAAGCCTCCAGCCTGATGCCTGACCCACGGATTTGGAACTCGCCAGCCTCTATAACCATGTGAGCCATTTCCTTGAGATAAATCTCTCTATATATATATACCCTTCACTGGTTTTGCTTCTCTAGAGAATCCAGCCTAAGACACTCAGCATTCTACCAAATTAAACTGACACAGAGAATTGAAGGAGAAGTAGTTGGAAAATTTTTTTTTACACTAGAATTATTTATCAGAAACAAAAAACTAGACAAGGAGCTTCTGATACTTATAACTGCTAAAACTATGCAGGACATGGTATTCCTACCGCATGACGTATTACTGGCTCATTTGTTGTCATGCCTCTCATTAGTACACCGTAATAGGAGCTTGTGGTGTGCAGGTGCACCTGCACTCTGCCTGGCCAACACTGAGCACAGCACATCTACTGCAGTAGTGTCCTCACTTGTACAATATACCACGAGGAAACATACATAAGCCCAAATATTTTAAAAGACCTGTGCAGAATTATCTCTCTCCTCATCAATGATACATTTGTAAGCTGTGTTAAGCTAAACTGGTTAAGCACTTGGCTGCTCACCATAAGGCTGGCATTTTGAACCCACCCAGTGGCTCCACAGGAGAAAGATCTGGCAATCTGCTCTTGTAAAGACCATAGCCTAGAAAACCCTATGGGGCAGTTCTACTCTGTCAAATCAGGTTGCTATGAGTTGAAATCGACTCAATGGCACCTAACAACAACAACTAAATTAAACATTTGAAGAAAGATGAAAGAAGCTTTTTTTCTGGGACCTACCCAGAAACAAATTAATTTGGGAGTACTGTAGTGAATTGTATGCTAAGCACTTGCAGTACAATGCCTTTGAAAGAGTGTTGTTTCTAAATATAATTTTGAAGTTTGCTAAATATTTTTAAGTGAATAGAACATTTTCAGAATCCCTGGCTATAACAGAGCACAGTTTGAAAACCACTAGGAGGCTAAGTTAGAATGAGATTTGGCATCAGAAGATCTGGAATCATCTCTCAGCTTTATTTACTAGCTTGGTCAAGTCACTTTACCTCTCTGCATCTCAGTTTACTTCTTTATTTAACAGGGAAAATAATACCTGAATTAGGTTATTGTGAGGCTCTAATAGAAAAAAATTTTCACAGATATTTTAAGGCTGTGAAGTCTAATATAAATGAAAGTTGTTGTTGCTATAAAACATAAGATGTGCCCAACTGATAATGGATTAAATGTAGAAGATTGGTGGGGAAGTAGGAGCTGGGGGAAGGGGTGGTACCTGGAGGTAGAGGCTTTTTAAATACCTACATCAAAACTTAAGCCTTCTTTTGAACAAAATGACTCTAGCTCAGTCTAAGAGCTGGTGAAAAATATACTCAATATAATCTAGGAGAGAGTATTCAGTACATTCATAGTCATGGCTTTGCATACATCTTTCACCTATTTATTTATGTTGACATTTCTGACATCCTTCTCCCTTCTGTACTCCTTAAAACACATGCCCCACCCTATGCATCCAGTGTCTTTCTACTTCCTCCTAGAATAATTTTAATCCAAAGCATTGACCACTGCCAATCTTAAATTTCTGATCTTGGTGAGTAAAGGAAACTGGAGAATCAAAGTGGCTGAAGCACCAGATGGGCCGAAGAACCTGGGAGGTAAGCTGAGGCTAAATACTCCATGAAGTACAAACCAGGCTGCAGAAGGTCTACAAAAAGGGTTCCAAGGATCAATGAATTCCGTGTAAGATCCATCTGTCATTGATTGAATTGTGTCCCCTAAAAACATCTGTCAATTTGGCTAGGTCATGATTCCTAGTATTGTATGATTGTCTACCATTTTGTCATCTGATGTGATTTCCCTATGTGTTGTAAATCCTATCACTATGATGTTAATGAGATGGATTAGCGGCAGTTATATTGATGAGATCTACAAGATTAGATAGTGCCTTAAGCCAATCTCTTTTGAGATATAAAAGAAAGAAGTGAGCAGACAGACATAGGGACTTCATACCACCAAGAAAGCAGCGTTGAGAGCAGAGCGCATCCTTTGGACTGGGGTTCCTATGCTGAGAAGCTCCTAATCCGGGGAAGACTGATGACAAGGACCTTCCTCCAGAGCCAACTGAGAAAGTCTTCCCTTGGAGGTGATGCCCTGAATTTGAACTTCTAGCCTACTAGACTGTGCCAACAAACTTCTGTTTGTTAAAGCCACCCCACTTATGGCATTACTGTTAAAGCAGCACTAGATTACTAAGACACCATCCTCTCCACTTCTCACTCTGCCACCATGCTAATCCTGGACTTCCACTGTTGCATACCTGAAGAATCACAGAATTTCAGGGCTAGAAGGGACCTCTATATGGAGCTCTTTTAGGTGAACTGACTAATGCCTAACTTTATTCTACAAAAGCCCTCTCCAACTGGTTTTCTATATTAAAAAAAAAAAAAAAAAAACTAAGCTAGCTTTCTAGTTGAAAAACCCTAAGATAGCTTTCTGGTTTAGAAACCCTCAATTGAAGGATTCAAGAGGGTGGCCTAGTTAGACACACCACACTATCCCTCTACACCAAAGATCCGAAAAACAAAGTATAACAGATACAGATGACAACCCTGGAACCCTGAGCATCAAATCAAAGGATATAGAATAAGATCAAACACCAACTGGAAAAAGAAACTGAACAAAAGCAGCGAACAGAGAGGGATACGGAGCTGAGGTGCCCTGCCAGCTGGTCTGTCACAGCGGGGCCATTTTGAGACAAAGCCAGCAGTGATCCTGAGTGGACAGCACAGGAATATAACATCATGGAACTCCCAATAGGAGACAGAGAAAATGCAAAGACGTATCCAGAGTAGAGCAAGGTAAGCAGGACATGAACTAGAGCTAAGGAGGGAAAGTACAAGAAGGAAGATAGAAATTTCAAGGATCCTGGTGTACACAGAGTAGGGAGGAAATCAGGACTCAAAGTACACATACTAACTTTGGTGAAAACCAAAAAAAACAAACCCACTGCTGTCAAGTCAATTCTGACTCAAAGCAACCCAACAGGATAGAGCAGAACTATCCCATAGGGTTTCCATGGAGCAGCTGGTGGATTTGAACTGCTGAACTTTTGGTTAGCAGCCGTAGCTCTTAACCTCTCGGCCACCAGAGATAATACATAGTATGGGGAAATTCAGCACAACGTAATCAAGGTAAATGAAGACACCGAGAAGTACACAAGAGTAAAAGGCAATAACAGTAAATACCAACATATATACAATCCCACAACAACAGTAATAATAAACAATGATGTACAAAATGGATACATAGGTAGATATGTAAACTGAACAGGGGTAGGAGGGAGTATGGAAGTACACCCACATACATATATCTGTGTATATGCTGCAAATATACCCATGTATGCAATAGGATGCACAAGGGACACAGTCATGAAAACTTCTTAGCCATAACCATACACCTCCTGCGACTGAGACAATGGGCTAGGGATCATAGCCTTGGTGGACATGTAGGTCAACTGGCATATCATAATCCACATAGACGATGTTTACATCCTACCTTGGTGAGCAGCAACTGCGATCTTAAAAGCTTGTGAGTGGCATCTAATACACAACAATTGGTCTCTTTCCATCTGGAGCAAAGAAAAGTAAAGAAAACCAAAAACTCAAGGAAATAATTATTCCAAAAGACTAATGGATGACATGAAACACAACCTTCACTAGCCTGAGACCAGAAGAACTAGGTGGTACCCGGCTACCACTACGGACCGCTTTGACTGGGAGCACAATAGTAGGTCATGGACATTGTGGGACAGAAATGTAGAACAAAATTCAAACTCATAAATAAGACCAGACTTACTGGTCTGATAGACACTGGCGGAACCCCCAAAACTATGGTCCTTAGACACCTTTCAAACTCGGAACTGAAATTACTCCCAGAGATCACATTATAGTCCTATAAAATGAACAGTGACACCAGTGAGGAATGTACACCTCAGAACAATCAGCTATACGAAACCTAAAGGGCAGCATTTGCCTAAAAGCGAAGTTCAGAAGGAAGGTAGGGGCAGGAAATCTGGGCGAATGGACACGGGGAACCCAGGAGGAAGGGGGGAGAGTGCTGACAAATTCAAGGGTTTGCAACCAATGTCACAAAACAAGCTGTGTATAAACTGTTGAACGGGAAACTAATTTGCTCTGTAAACTTCCACCTAAACAACATGTTAAAAAAAAGAAAGAAACCCTTTACATGCCTACATCTACATCTATAACCAAGGCAATTCCAGCTTTGAACTACAGTATTTTGTTAGAAAGTTCTTCCTTATTGTAAGCTAAAACTGATTCCCCTTAGCATCTACCACTACGACTCCTCTACCCCTACCCTGGAGTCACAGAAAATAAACCTAATCCCTTTTCTATAAGATCTTCAAATATTCAAAGATAGTGTTATAGATTGAATTGTGTCCCCCAAAAATATCTGTGAACTTGGCTGGGTCATGATTCCCAGTACTGTATAATTGTGTACCATTTTGTAATCTGATGTGATTTCCTTACGTGTTGTAAATTCAATCATTATGATGTAATAAGATGGATTAGTGGCAGCTATACTGATGATGTATACAAGATTGGATAGTGTTTTAAGCCAATCTCTTCTGAGATATAAAAGAGAGAAGTGAGCAGAGACACAGGAGAACCTCACACCACCAAGACAGCAGTGCCGGGAGCAGAGTGCGTCCTTTGGACCTGAGGTTCCTGCGCTGAGATGCTCCCAAACTAAGGGAAAACTAATGGATCACAAGGACCTTTCTCCAGAGCCGACAGAGAGAAAGACTTCTCCTTGAGCCGATGCCCTAATTTTGGACTTGTAGCCTACTAGACTGTGAGAGAATAAATTTCTCTTAGTTAAGAGCCATCCACTTCTGGTATTTCTGTTACAGCAGCACTAGATGACTAAGACAGATAGCTACTGTGTCTTCCCTGAAGCTTCTCTTCTCAAGACCACACTTTCCCAGGTTCTTCAAGTTCTCCTCATATGACAGATTCTTCTTACCACCCTTGTCACTCTTCTCTGAACAAGGTCCAATCCCACTTGTCCTCTACGATAGTAGCTTCCTAACTAACCTCTCTACTTCACTCATTCCACTAGACCACTGTTTCTCAAACTTTTCCATCTCAGGACCCCTTATACTCTTGAAAAATATTGAGGACCCTAGAGCCTTGTCTATGTGGATTATTTTGATATTTCCAATATTAGAAATTAAAACAGAAATGATTTAAAATATTTATTAATTCATTTTAAAATAACTATAATAAATCCATCAGACATTAATCTAAATATTTTACTTAAAATAACTATAGTTTCAAAGCCAAAAACTAGTGAGAGGCATTTTTTTTTGCCTTTTTGAAAATTTCTTTGATGTCTGGCTTAATAGAGGACAGCTGGATCCTCAAATCTGCCGTGGTACGCAATCTGTGGCACTATGTTGTTTTGGTTGATATATATAAAAAATCCAGCCTCACACGGATATGCAACTAGAAAAGGGAGGAGTATTTTAATATCCTTCTCATATAATTGTGGATATTTTCCTTTTATACTACCCTAAAATTTGACAACTAGTAGTTTCTTAAAGATTAGTTACAATGTGGGATGTAAACATCAATAAACTTTCTATACTCTGTTACATAAACATCCATTGATCTGCACAGAATTTATAATCAGTCTTTTACCTATACATGGTTTTGTAATCCCATTAATATGTGGTCATTTTGAATATACTGGCTCACTGAGTTATGCAACTGATATATTTCTTCAAACAATATCAAAAAATCACATTTATTAATATTAGAAAAGTCTTTAAGTATTGGGAAGCCAAGAAGTTCACAGTAGCAGATACAAGTTTTCCAAAATCTAATTTTTATTTAAAGCTTGAATTTTATCACTGGCAACACATACTGGTTTTCCTTGAAGTGACAGGCTCATTTCATTCATTATTGAGAAAATATCTGCCAAATATTTAATTCTGGTAACGACTGTTTCTCACAGTCGCTCTTCAAGTAAGAAAGGTGTTTCATGAAAAAACAAGGTGGGGGGGGCAATTAATTCAGCTTGTAACTCAAACGATGGCACAAGTGCTTTTCCTCTAGATAACCATCTTATTTCAGCATGTAGCAGAAGTGCCTTATGTGTAATTTCTATTTCATCAGAGTATCAAAAAGATGTGTAATCAAGGGATGAGATTTAATAAAATTAATAAATGTTTACTGTTTCATCAAGGACCCTCAAGTGAAACTGGCTTTTTTTTTTTTTTTTTTTTTTATACTGTGAATGTGTGGTGGTAAAGAGTACAATGACTACTAGTACAGCTTGGTACCAATTCCTCGATTTGTGTTAAGATACCAGCAGTTAAAGCCATCACCAGTGCTTTTGTAGCACCAGTGCAAATGTCAGCACAGTGAATATGGCAAAATAAAAAGTCTCATTATTATTATGAAATAGTTTTGACCTAAAAGGGTCTTAGGGACCACCATGCAGTCCATGGATCATATTTTGAGAACCACTGCATAGACCATAGCTTTCTTAAACCTAAAACCTACAAAACCTCAGGGAAACACAAAAAATAAGACATTGTCCTTGATCTGAGATTTTTTAATCTAGTCAGGAAGACAGTCGCATAAAACAAAATAACTACACTATAAGAAAGAAAACATGTTGCAAAAGAGGCGTCATCTATAGAAAAAGAAAATGATAATTTTGGAAACTGGGAAAGAGGAGCGAAGTACTAAAGTCTGAGTAGAGAGAGTGGGGAGAGGCATGGAGACAATCTTGTGCGCTGTGAATTTGTAGAATACAAAAAATTCAATAGAATGTAGAAAGAAATAAAATGGGATATGAAGTTGGAGCAATTTCTTCTATTACTATCTATCCTGCTTATCAGTGCCAGATTAATGTTCCTAAAAACTAACTTCATGCTTCTCGCTCCTCAAAATACCTCAGTGACCCCCTTTACTGCCTATAGCATCAAGGCAAACTCATTTTGACATTTATAACGCTCTAAAATCTAGTCCCACCCAACCTATATAATCTTATCTCTAGAAATGCTCTACAACAGAAACCCTCTTCCTAGCCTTCTCACTGTTCCTACACAGGGAATTCACACCCATCTTCTCAACCTGAGGGCCATCCATGTCTTCTCCAATGCCCAGCTGTTTTCTCTTAGCATATTCATACCCTATCATTTGCACTAGTCTGTCAATCATTAATTAAACACTTCCTGTGTGCCAAATGCTTGGTATAGAAAGAAAAATAAGACACAGCACTCCCTTATTTTTGAGGAAATCGGAGTGTATTGAAAGATAAAAACAAAAAAACAAAGAGAAAAGTGTAATAAAAAGGGATGTACTGTCCTTTCCCACATCAATCCCCAAACATCTTCATCATTAGCTTAATTGTTTTGGACGTTTGTCTGATTTCTCTTAAGACCTCATCACCACCACAGGAGAGGCTCAACTTAAAACATATGAATTGGGTATTCCCATTTCTTCCTAATACTTTTGGTTCTTTCTATAACTGTAGACCTGACTGATTTCTATAATCCTAGAAGTCCAAGGAGACACTCACTGTAGCCAGAAATAAGTTTTAGTTTCAAATTGCAAGCTTTGGCTCCATGCAAGCTGACCATGCCTTATATTGAATCTGTGTCATATAATTCCAACCCTGCTCTGGTTTCTCTCACCTGAGGATGGATCCCTCACTGGCTTCTTTTGCTGATGTCCCCAAGCTGGCCCACTTCTCTGCCAGCACTGGCTATCTTATCCCCTTTACTGCACATCTTTACCTCTTAACCTCCTTTCATAATATACTCCATGCCTGAAACAAGTCTTCGGTTCACATTTAGTAACTGATCTCACTCTCATTTCATCTTGGCCTTACCTAATTCAAGAACCCTACATGACTTTCTCTAACAAATTTAGTGATGAAATAAAACATGAAGATATATGCTTACACAAAGCAAACTCACATTTTAATACTTACCTTATGCCTCAACTACATAAATTCTATGGAAACAAGGGCTTACTTAAGCTGAAATTCCATTCACTATCATTCATTTCTTCACTGTTTTACTTTCCAGGATTAAAGGATACAACAGTAGCTAAGATAGATATGGGGAAGGATAATGTCTCTCCTTGGTTTACATCAAACACATCAGAGCCCCTGAATTATTACTTCATACATCAGTTGGAGAGGTCCAATCTGGAGCTTCCCCTAGTATGCACAAAATCTCACCCAAGAGAGATGTAAAATAAAGGAAGCTCTAACCATGGCACCAAATTTAAAAAAAAAACAAAAACCATTGCCATCGAGCCATTGAGCAGATTCTGACTCGTGATGACCCCATGTGGATGGCACAAATGGTTTGTGACTAGGCTACTAACCTAAAGTTTGATGGTTCAAACTCACCTGATGGTGCCACAGAAGAAAGGCCTGGTGATCTTCTTCCATAAAGATTACAGCCAAGAAAATCCTGTGGAGGAGTTCTAATCTGTTAACATACAGGGTTGCCATGAGAATCATGGCACACACCTTTCAATATCAACATATGTCCTCTCTATCCATGCCTTACAGAAAATGTATCTATTTGATTTTTATTTCCCTTAAAAAATATAATGAATGCCTACTTCTTCTCTCCCTTCTATAATTTCTAAATTCTCTACTTCTGATAATGATTACTACAAAACAGACAATACTTGATAAATAATTTCTTTCTTTTTTAGTAAGGGACACTAGCATTGAGATGCTCTGGGGTTCTAGACTTATGGCAACAACCTATTAGTTATATTATTCCTCCTTTATCCAAGCTTATTTTCTTTCAGGTTCCTTCCCTTCACAATTCTATTATTTATAATAAAAATCTGAGCACCAAAATTTATTAAACACTTAACAGAATGGAAATAACATTTGAGGTTTTACACAACATTCATTTTAAATACAAATAATGCATGATAAAACAAAATAACGATGCTAATCTAGTGTTAGACATCAAATTTTCAATTAGGCCATCACCCCAGTGTCTAAAGGATGAATGAACAAATTCAATTTTAAGATGCAGACTGACTTCACAAAAAGTAACTCAGAACAAAAACACGACCTCTTTCTATAGAACACAAAATTCTACATTGTTGCAGTCTTTAAATAATTAAATTTCAATATATAACAGATACATTAAATACAGTCAATTTTTAATTATATATGCTAAAAGACAAGAGCTAGTCCAGGAGAAAAAAATCCTAAAAACAATGAAAAACCACTTTGGAATATTCTGTGATTTTATTTTTCTAATTAAGTTGGGCCAATACTACACTGGCAGTTTTTGAATATACTCAGACAAAATGCAGGCAGCACAGAAGATGCCGGTGGCAGGAAAATCCCCTCCTGATTAAATTTTGAAAAGGCATATAACAAATAAACAAACAATTGTTCAAAAGCATCTTATGAAAGCTGATTGATAAGTTGCCTTTTAAGAGTTACCTGATCGCTAACCAAAAGGTCGGCAGTTCGAATCCACCAGCCTGTCTGCTGGAGAAAGATGTGGCAGCCTGCTTTCGTAAAGATTCACAGCCTTGGAAACCCTGTGGGGCAGTTCTACTCTGTACTACTGGGTCACTATGAGTCAGAATCAACTTAATGGCAGTGGTATATAGATAGATACTTAATGCCTATGTATACGAATATGAACTGAGGTAAAATTGGAATCACATATTTTTTCAAGCCCAAGATTGTACTGCTTTTGAAAATCTATAATTACATTTTTTAAATTATGAATCTATAATATTATAGATATTTTATTTTATGTGACTTAAGAACCTGGCAAATGTATGTTTTTGGGTTTCCTGTATAATTAGCCCCTTGTCCTACTTTATGTTTCTATTATCTGACCCTACTCTTTACTACTTCGATTAACTATCTTATATTATGTACTGATCCATCATCTTTTATTAGAAATTCTGAAATCCAAAAACTTTGAAAACCAAAAGTTTTCTCATAACTTAACTGGTGGCAAAATCTGCCCTGACTTGAACTCATTTGGTGGCAAAACTTGATCTAACATGAATTTACGTGAGACTATTTACAGTCCTTATTTATCACACTGAGCCCTGGTGGCACAGTAGGTAAGCTTAGTGCTTAGCTGCTAACCAAAAAAGGCTGGCAGTTCAAACCCACCAGCTTCTCTGTAGGGGAACAATGAGGCAGTCTGCTTCCATAAAGATTTACACCCTTGGAAACCCCATGGGGCAGTTCTACTCTGTCCTATAGGGTCACTATGAGTAGGAATCAACTTGATGGCAGTGGGTTTGTTTTGTGTTGTTTGTTTATCATACTTAGTATGAAAATTCAAACATTTTGCTATAGAAATATTAATGTGTATACTTACAAGGTGCTGCCAGACCCTGATGAGGATTTTAAATAATATACAGAATATGCATGAATTACCCCTTGCCGTCCCATGAATTACCTTTCTAAAATCTCAAATTTTTTTAATTTTAAAGCATATTTGGCCCCAAGTTTCAGATAAGGAGTTTGAGACCTGTACTTATTTATCTGTAATACTGTTGTATCTTCATAAGGGCAGAACTGTTATTTACTGTTATATCCCAAGGCCTAGAATTGTGCCTGACACATAGTAAGTACTCAGTAAACACCTGTCAAATAACTGAATAAATGATCCAAATCCATTGCTGTCGAGTCAATTCTGACTCATAGTGACCCTCTAGAATAGAGCAGAACTGCCCCCTAGGGTTTCCAAGGAGTGCCTGGTGGATTCAAACTGCCAATCTTTTTGGTTAGCAGCCATAGCTCTTAATCATTATGCAACCAGGGTTTCCAATAAATGATCACATTTAATTAATACAGGTGGAGTTCAAAATAAGGAGGAACCAAAATATTTCTACGGGCAGTAATCACCAACTGAGGTTATAGTACGTACAAGTCTCTAATTTTTTGTTTGCAATTCTGAAACACAGGCAGTCCCCAGGTTACAAACAACCAATTTACAGACAACTCCTACTTGCCCCTTAATGTTATGTAAATTTATCCTCACTTTGAAATGACTGAACCAACCCCTACTCTACTCACAAAATTCTTCATCACAATCACCATCACTTCCTGCACGTGCAGCTTTTAAATCATTGAAAAGTCTTCCAGCCTTTCCTTGCACTAAAATCCAAAAAACCAAACCCACTGCTGTCAAGTCGATTCTGACTCATAGGGACCCTATAGGACAGAGTAGAACTGCCCTCACAGGGTTTCCAAGGTTGTAAGTCTTTACGGAAGCAGACTGCCACATCTTTCTCCTGCAGAGCGGCTGGTGGGGTTGGAACCACAGCCTTTTACTTAGCAGCCAAACACTTAACCACTGCACCACCAGGGCTCCTTTCTTGCACCAAAGTTAAGGCTAAATAAGAACCATATTCACCTGTTCCAACTTACCTACAAATTCTTAAAGACACAGTTAGGAACGGATCTCATTCATAACCCGGGGACTGCATGTACAAAAAGCTTTGAAAACAAAAGGTTTTGTCATAATTGCTTATTTTCTAGAACTTTAAGATTTTTTATAAATTGGGAAATGGCTATTAATTTACTAGACCCCAAGTCTGAACAGATAGAAACATTTAAAGGACAGACATTTTCAAAGAAAAGCAGAGTCCCACAGCAGACTTTGAATTCCTTAAGGACAAGGATGATGTGTGATAAAGGACCTAGTTTTACCCTAAGGTGGCCTTTGTCCTTGGCTCCAGGGAAATCACTCTCAGAGGAATTGGAGTGCCTTGGTCTGGGATTTCCAGGCCACACGTGAGAATCTGTGCTGGTGAGTGGGGGCTGGCCAGATCAGAAAAGACTCACCAGGGAGGCCAATATCAACTAGCCTCAGGATGTGTGATTTAGCCTATCATGCAGGACTGGCCAATAAAATTCTGGAACACTAAGGCTCAGAGAACTTCCTGGTCAGTGAAGGGAGGTTAACGTGCCCTCTCTAAGACATGGCAGCTCTGTATTTGGAACCTTCTCAGACCTCACCCATGCATCTCTTCCTTATGATGATCCTTGATTTATATACTTTTACTATAAGAAAACTGGTAGTCATAAGTATAATACCTTCCGTGAGTTCTGTGAGTTGTTCCAGCAAACTAATAAAACTTTCAACCTGTGAGCCCTGCCCTAGCTCCAGGTGGTTAAGGTCAGAGAAAGAGTGTGCTGCATGGGTGGCTGGTGTCGGAAATGATTTGAGAAGTGAGAAGGTGGAGACTCGATCAATCTCCACATTTTGGGGATTGGATTCCTGCTGACTCTTACCCACAAAGCTATCATATTATATGGTTTTATTACTCTTTTTATCAGCTAGTAGAATACCTGGCACATAGCAGGTACTCCACATACACTATTAGAATGAATATTAAAAAAGAATGGGGATTTACTCTATTTAATGAATACATGTTTAGCACCTGTCTTGTGACAATCATTATACTAGGTGTGGAAAAGAGCAGTGAACAAGACAGACATAATCTTTCCCTGCCTTCACGAAGATTATACTTTAGTGAGGAAGACAGACATTAACTAAATAAGTACGGGTGTGATGAACATTACAAAAAGAAAGTTCCAGGTAGTATAGAGCCCTGGTGACTCAGTGGTTAAGAGGTCAGCTGCTAACCAAAATGTCGGCAGTTCAAATCCACCCGCTGTTCCTTGGAAACCCTATGGGGCAGTTCTACTCTGTACTATAGGGTCGCTGTGAGTCAGAATCCACTCAACAGCAATGGTTTTGGTTTTGTTAACCTAACGTAAGCTATGAGATCATGGAGACTCTGTGTAATTACAGGAAAAAAAAAAAGGAATTTAGCTGGGCAAAGCAGGGGTGTAAGTGGGGACAGTTTTTTAAGCAGAGAAAATAATCCAATCTGTGCAGCTATAGCTGAAGAGTAGAGGGTGAAAGGCAAGAGTGTCACATAAGAAAGGGAAGAGTCCAAACCATCCAAGCTTTGTAAGCCTCATCAAGGATTTTAGACATTATTCTAAGGCCAGTGAGAAGCACTGAGAGAGTTTTAAACAAACGTGTAATATCTCATTTATACTTTTAAGGAATATCCAGGCTTCCACTTACTGAATACTTACTATGTGCCAGGCATATTAACTTGGTTGATCCTCACAAAATGAGAGCAGCTAGTGGCTGATCAGCACCCCTGCCTAGAACAACTAATACAAAAAAAAAAATCATTTATCTGAAGGCAGAAGAGAGTTGCTTATGGAACAAGAACTAGTGGAACTAAGAATCCAGAAAGGAAAAAATCTTGAGATAAGCTGTTCTCTGTAGTCACTTCTTCCCTAGGATTATTAGGCTATTCTGAGCATGACTAGGAATCAGAACAAAATCTAGTACAAAGCCTGGCAGAAAGCTACTGACAGTGGGCAGAGAAATAAGTAGAGCTTTGGTAGAGACTTTGAAGGGCTTCAGCATATGGCCAGTTTTCTCAAGAAATGTTTGAATATCAGGCCTCCATGAGATAGGCTAAGAATTTAAGCAAAAACCTGTTTTTCAGCAGTTTAATAAGACAAAGACTAGAGTTTGGGACTCAAAGAGACAAGGCCCTAGAGAATTCCTAGTTGAAAATTCTGGAGGGCCAGGAAAGAACCAGAGGAAGATTGAGGCTAAGAGGCAAAACTCCAGCCTCAACTCACACATTCTTGATTGGATCAAAGCAACCAGTCACAAGACGATCTGCACAATGGAGGGGAGAGTGAACCCTCTATAGAAAAAGATAACATCATTGGAGGCACTACAATTTTTTTTATATACAATAGCTGACACTCAATAAACATTTAGTAGGCACACCAACAGACCAAAGATAAATAAATAAAATCACATGAACAAAGGCTAAAAGAAAATAACACCATAAAGAGATCCAGGTGTGACCCAGATATTGGTGTTAATCGATAAGGACTTTAAAATAACTATAAGTTATATGTTTAAGAAATAGAGAAAAAAATGGACAAAGCAGATGAAAAGTGGAGAATTTTACTAAGAATTATAATCAATAAAAAAGAACCATTAGGAAATGTTAGAAATAAAAATACACTATGTTGTTAGTGGAGACCTGGTGGCAAAGTGGTTAAGAGCTCGGCTGCTAACCAAAAGGTCAGCAGTTTGAATCCACCAGCCACCCACTGGGTCACTATGAGTCAGAATCAACTCAACAGCAACGTGATATGGATAATAATTCATTAGATGAATTTACCAGGAGATTAGAAATAGTATAAAACAGGATTTGTGAATTGGAAGAAAGTTAAAAGAAAATATCCAAACTGTTGGTAGCACAGAGAAAAAACAATGGAAAAAGAGTATTAGAGATGAGTAGAATTCACTGAAAAGGTCTAACAGATATGCAAACTGGAGTCTCAGAAAGAGGAGGGAGAAAAATACAGCAGAGTAAATATCTGAACAGATAATGGCCAACATTTTTCCAAAACTGGTGAAAGATACCAATTTCAGATTAAAGAAGCCCCACCAAAACCAAAACATAATAAATTAAGTAATAATAATAATACAAACAACAACAACACACTAAGGCACATCTTACCAAGACTGCTAAAAACTAAAGACAAAAAAAAAAGTTAAAAGCAGCCAGAGTTGGGTTAGGGGACATACATCCAATGAGCAATAAAAAAGACTGATGGATGACTTTTCAACAGAAAAAACAAGAAGCCAGAAGACAATAGAATAGCATCTAAACATGCTTAAAAAAAAAAAAAAAAAAAAAAAACTACCAACC
>NW_004443970.1:7577908-7589111 GCF_000243295.1 Trichechus manatus latirostris
AAACAACAAAATGTTAAAAAAAAAAAAAAAAAAAACTACCAACCTAGAAATCTATAAACAGAAAAAAAATATTTTAAAAATGAAGATAAAATAAAGGCATCATTGACAAACAAAAACTGAGGAATTTGTCACCAGAAAGTCTGCATTTAAAACCAACAACCAAACCCACTGCCATCAAGTCAATTCCAATTCATAGCAACTGTCTAGGATAGAACAGAACTGCCCCATAGGGTTTCCAAGAAGCGACTGGTGGATTCGAACTGCCAACCTTTTGGTTAGCAGTGAAGCTCTTAACCACTGTGCCACCAGGGCTCTAGAAAATCTGCACTTAGAGAAACACTAAAAAGAATTCTTATGATAGAAAAAATAATAATAATCACAAAGGGAAAAATGGAAATGCAGGAGGAAATGATGAGAAACAAAAAAGACAAATTTGGTTTCAAATGAATAAATATTTACTGAATATTGACTCTACAAAACAAAAATAGAAATGCTTCATAGGACTTAGAATATATGTAAATTTAAAATGAATGATAAAAATAATGAAAGAGATAAGTGAATAAAGTGTTCTAAGTTCTAGCATTACGTTGCAGGGAAACAGTAAAAGTAATAATTTATATAAGACAATAATTAATCAAGAACAAATACTTAAACCTCTAGGGTAACTACAAAAAGAACAGTAAAACAATGTGTTACTATCAAGCCAGTGGAGAGGAAAATAAAATAATAAAAATATATGAACAATCCAAAAGAGTGCAAAAAAAGTGAGAAAACAGCACAAAGAAGATGTATCAAATAAATAACAGATAGTAAAATCAGAGATATAAAATCAAATATATCAGTGAATTCACTAAATGTAAATGGACTAAATAATACAATTAAAACACTATGACTGTCACACTGAATTTAACAAAAAACAACTATATGTTGCTTCAAGAGACACACCTTAAATAAAAAGTCACAGAAAGGGTGAAAGTAAAAGTAGGGAAAAAGTCATACCATTCAACCACTAACCAAAATAAAGCGGGTGTAGTTATATTAACATCAGACAAAACAGACTTTAGGACAATAATCTTACTAGAGATAAAGAAGGACATTTCATAATGATTAAGAAGCTAATGCAACAGGAAGATATTCACAATGTAAATCCATAAACAGTTAATAAAGTAGCCTTAGAATATGTAAAGTAAAAAAAATCAGAGAATTAAAAGGAGAAATAGAGAAATATACAATCATGGTGGGAAATTTTAATATATTTCTTTTAACAGCAAAAAGAACAAGTAAACAAGCATTCAACCAGGTTATAGACGATCTGAACAACACACTTAACAACTTAAACTAAGTGACATGCATAGATAACATGACCCAACAGTAACAGTCAACACACTCTTTACAACTGCACATGGAACATTCAGCAAGCCTCAATAAATTTAAAAGATTTAAATCACCAGAGAATGTTTTCTGACAACACTGGAATTAAAAACCAATAACAAAAATATTAAAAGAAAATCTCAACTTCCTGGAAATTAAGCAATATATTTCAAGGTAACCTTGGGTCATATAAGAAATCACAACAAATAACAGAAAATATTTTGAACAGTAAAATTATGAAAATATAACTTATTAAAATATATCAGAGTAATTAAGGAGAAATTTTTAGCCTTGAATGCATATTTTAGAAAAGAAGACTGAAAATCCATGATCTAAGCTTC
This sequence comes from Trichechus manatus latirostris, assembly GCF_000243295.1. Lineage (NCBI taxonomy): Eukaryota > Metazoa > Chordata > Mammalia > Sirenia > Trichechidae > Trichechus > Trichechus manatus. Next base: position 7,579,621 of record NW_004443970.1, read on the forward strand.
TATCTCATGAAATTAGAAAAAGAATATCAAATAAATTCCAAGGAAAGTAATATAGATATGATCCAAAATTAAGAAAAATTCAGCAAAGTCAAAAATTTGTTCTTTGATGAGATTAATAAGATTGATAAAATCCTAGCAAAACTGTTCAAACACACACACCCACCCACACACACAATTACCATTCTCAGAAATGATAACGACCTTTTCACACATTAAAAAAAATAAAAGTTTACTATAAACAACTTTAGGTCAATGATTTATACACATTAAATGAAATGCACAAATTCCTTGAAAACATAACTTCCGAAAACTGAAAATAGAAGGAACAGAAGATACAAATAGTCCTATATCTATTAAAATTGAATCTGTTATCAAAAATCTTGCAAAAACAATATTGAAGAAAAAGAACAAATCCAGAAGACAGACCGTACCCGACTTTAAGACTTACTGTGAAGCTACAGTGATCAAGATAGTGTGGTACTGGTTAAAAAACAGAATCGAGAGCCCAGAAATAGAACCACAAAAATATAGTCTAGTATTTTTGACTGTATGTGACAAAGGAGCAAAGGTAATTCAATGGATCATAGACCTAAATGTAAATGTAAAACTATAAAATGTCTAGAAGATGACATAGGAGAAAATCTAGGTGGCCTTGGATTTAGCAACGAAATTGTAAGATAAAACACCAAAACCACAATCCATGAAAAGAAACAAATAAGTTGGGCTTCATTAAAAAAAACGAACAACTTCTGCTCTGTTAAAGACACTGTTAAGAGAATGAAAAGACAAGCCACAAACTGGGAGAAAATATTTACAAAACAAGTAATTGATAACAAGTTGTATCCAAAATATACAAAGAACTCTTAAAATTCAACAACAAGAAAACAAACCAATTAAAAAATGGGCAAAAATCTGAACAGACATCTCACCAAAAGATATACAGATAACAAATTAAGACACTCAGCATCACATGTCATTACAGAATTGCAAACTAAAAGAACAGTAAGCTATTACTACAGAGCTATTAAGGAGTCCTGGCGGCACAACAAGTTAAGCGCTCAGCTGCTAACCAAAAGGTTGGCGGTTTAAACCACTCAGCAACTCCACGGAAAAAAGACCTGGTGATCTGCTCCCGTAAAGATTACAGACTAGGGCAGTTCTACTCTGTCATATGGGGTCGCTATGAGTTGAAATAGGCCCAGCGGCACCTAACAACAACACATCTATTAGAATTACTAAAATTCAAAACACTGACAACACCAAATTATGAGACTATGGAGCAACAGGAACTCTGATTCATTTCTACTGGGAAGCAAAATGCTACAGCCACTTTGGAAGACAGTTTGGCAGTTTTTTACAAAGCTAAACATTGGCTTACCATATGATGCACCAATTTCACTTCTCAATATTTACTCAAATGACTTGAAAACTTATGTCCACACAGAAACCTGCACATGAATATTTATAGTAGCTTTAGCCATAATTGCCAAAACATAGAAGTAACCCAGATGTCCCTCAATAGGAAAATGCAATATTATTCCAGCAAAATAAAAATGAACTATCAAGCTATATGACAAACATCTATACAATACTGCACTAGAGGTCCTAGCCAGTGCAATAAGACAAGAAAAAGAAATAAAAGGCATACAGATTGGAAAGGAAGAAGTAAAACTGTCTTTATTCACATATGACCCATATACTTGGAAAATCCTAAGTAATCTATAAAAAAGGTATGATAGAATAAGTAAGTTTATCAAGATCTCAGGATACACAGTAAATATGTAAACATCAATTTTATTTCTATATAAAATAAGACTCATTTTCATTAGACTCATTAACAACCTGCAATATGCAGATGACACAACCTTGCTTGCTGAAAATGAAGAGGGCTTGAAGCACTTACTGATGTAGATCAAAGACCACAGCCTTTAGTATGGATTAAACCTCAAAACAAAGAAAACAAAAATCTTCACAAGTGGACAAATAAGCAACATCACGACAAACGGAGAAAATATTGAAGTCGTCAAGAATTTCATTTTACTTGGATCCACAACCAACAGCTATGGAAGCAGTGGTCAAGAAATCAAATGACACATTGCATAGGGCAAATGTGCTGCAAAAGATCTCTTTAAAGTGTTAAAAGCAAAGATGTCATTTTAAGAACTAAGGCGCACCTGATCCAAGCACCTGTTTTCAATTGCCGTACATGCATGTGAAAGCTGGACAATGAATAAGGAAGATGGAAGAAGAATTGATGTCTCTGAATTGCAGTGTTGGCGAAGAGTACTGAATATACCATGGACTGCCAAAAGAGTGAACAAATCCGTCTTGGAAGAAGTACAGCCAGAACGCTCCTTAGAAGCGAGGATGGTAAGACTTTGTCTCACATACTTTGGACATATTATCAGAAGGGACCCGTGCCTGAACACGGACATCATTCTTGGTAGAGTAGAGGGTCAGCAAAAATAGAGGAAGACCCTCAAGTAGATGGACTGACACAGTGGCTGCAACAATGGGATCAAACATAACAACAACTGTGAGGATGACACAGGACTGGGCAGTGTTTCGTTCTGTTGTACACAGGGCCACTATGAGTCAGAACCGACTCAATAGCACCTAACAACAACAATGACAAAAAAATGGGAAAAAAAAAAACATTTATAACAGCACTGAAAAACATGAAATCCTTAAGGAAAAATCCAACTAAATGTGTGCGAGATTTGTTTGCTGAAACTACAAAATATTGACAAGAGAAAATAAAGAAGATATAAATAAATGGAGAGATACAGGTGTTCATGGAGCAGAAATTATCATATTATTAAAAGGTCAATTCTCCTCAAATTGATCTATAGATTCAACATAATCCCAATCCAAATATCCAAATCCCAGCAATCTTTTTTGCAGTAATTTACAAGCTGATTCTAAAATTTGTATGTCAAGCTAAAGGACCTAAAATAGCCAAAAAAAAACTTTTGAAAAAGAGGAAAAAAAAATTTGAAGTTGATTTCAAGACTTACTACGAAGTTACAAAAATCAAGACAATGTAATAATGGCATAATGATAGACAAACAGATCAATGGAACCGTATAGAAAGTCCAGAAGTCGTTAATGTTGTTGTTAGGTGCCAACTCATAGCAACCCTGTGCACAACAGAACAAAACACTGCCCAGTCCTGTGCCATCCTCACAATGATTGTTATACTTGAGCCCACTGTTGCAGCCACTGTGTCAGTCCGTCTCCTTGAAGGTCGTCCTCTTTTTTGCTGACCCTCTACTTTACCAAACATGATGTTCTTATTCAAGGACTGATCCTTCCCGGTAACATGTCCAAAGCAATAATCTCAAGGAGCATTCTGGCTGTACGTCTTCCAAGACAGATTTGTTTGTTCTTTTGGCAGTCCATGGTATATCCAATATTCTTCGCCAACACTAATTCTAAGGTGTCAATTCATCTTTGGTCTTCCTTATTCAGGAAATGACAGAATACCAACTGAGATGTCTCAACAAACTGATGCAGTGCTGGAAGTGCTCACTTGTCTACTGCAAAGAAATTTGGAAGACAGCTACTTGGCCAACCAACTGGAAGAGATCCATACTTATGCCTATTTCAAAGAAAGGTGATCCAACAGAATGCAGAAATTACCGCACAGTATCATTAATATCACACGAAAGTAAAATTTTGCTGAAGATCATTCAAAAGCAGCTGCAGTAGTACACTGACAGGGAATTGCCAGAAATTCAAGCTGAATTCAAATGAGGACGTGGGACCAAGGATATCACTGCTGATGTCAGATGGATCCTGGCTGAAAGCACAGAATATCAGAAAGATGTTTTACCTGTGTTTTATTGACTATGCAAAGGTATTGGACCGTGTGGCTCATAACAAATTATGGATAACATTGTGAAGAATGGGAATTCCAGAGCACTTGATTTGTGCTCATGAGGAACCTGTACATAGACCAAGAGGCAGTTGTTTGAACAGAACAAGGGGATACTACGTGGTTTAAAGTCAGGAAAAGTGTGTGTCAGGGCTGTATCATTTCACCATACTTACTCAATCTGTATGCTGAGCAAATAATCCAAGAAGCTGGAATATATGAACAAGAACGGGGAATCAGCATTGGAGGAAGACTAACAATCTGTGTTATGCAGATGACACAACCTTGCTTGCTGAAAGTGAAGAGGACTTGAAGCACTTACTGATGAAAATCAAAGAATACAGCCTTCAGTATGGATTACACCCCAACATAAAGAAAACAAAAATCCTCACAACTGGACCAATAAACAACATCATGATAAACGAAGAAAAGATGGAAGTTGTCAAGAATTTCATTTTACTTGGATCCACAATCAACACCCATGTGAGAAGCAGTCAAGAAATCAAACAAGGCATTGCATTGGGCAAATCTGCTGCAAAAGACCTCTTCAAAGTTTAAAAAGGAAAGATGTCACCCTGAAGACTAAGGTGCACCTGACCCAAACCATGGTGTTTTCAATCACCTCGTATGCATGCAAAAGCTGGAAAATGATTAAGGACAAAACAGCTTATATATATATATGTATGTATATTATATATACACACACATACAGAGAGAGAGACTGAGAAGGAGATTTTTATTAACTCATACATATATTCAATTGATTTTGAACGAGGAATTTAAGGGAGTAAGGATAGTTTTTTTCCTCAATAAATCCCCTGTAGCCCGTTGCCATCGAGTAGATTCCGACTCATAAATCCTGGAAATATCGGACTTTCATATGCATAAAACAAAAACAAGTGTTACCTTGTACCATATACAAAAATTAAATCAAAGTGGACCATAGACTTAAATATAAAAACTAAAACTAAAAAACTTTTAGAACAAAAAAAACCTGGAGAAACTTTTTGAGACCTTGGGTTAGGCAATGATTCTTAGGTTGGGCACAAAAAGGGTGAATCATAAAAGGATAAATTGATAAATTTTATGTTATCAAAATTTAAAACTTTTGCTCTTTGAAAAACTCAATTAAGAAAATAAAAAAATAAGCCACAGACCGAGAGAAAACATTTGCAAAACATATATGATAAACAACTTGTTCCATATATAGTTGTTGCAACTCACCAATAAAAAGACAAACAATACAATTTTTTTTCAATGGGCAAAAGATTTGAACAGAATACTTCACAAGAAGATGTAAGCACATGAAAAAATCCTCATCATCACTAGTTATTAGGGAAATGCAACTAAAGCTACGATGAGATATCATCACACCCCTACAAGAGGAGTATAATTAATAAAAATTCATAAAAAACTGACAATGTCAAATACTAGTAAGGACTCAAGGCAACGGAAACTCTCATAATTGCCTGTGGGGATTCAACATGGTACAACCACTTTGGAAGTGTACAGAATTAAACATACATTTACCTTAGATTAGCAATTCCACTCCTAGGTATTTACCCAAGAAAAATGAAAACAGTTATTTATATAAAAACCTATACAAGAATATTTATATCAGCTTTACTCATAATCTCTAAAAGCAGAAAAAATGCAAATGCTCATCAACCAATGAATGGACAACTCAATCATGATTCATCCAAACAATGGAATACTACTCAGCAATAAAAAGTAACAGAACACCCACCCAAAAGCAAAGAGGAGAAGGCAGGAAGGGAGAGGAAAACTGGATAAATGGACATGAGGAAAGGAGCCCTAGTGGCACAGTAGTTAAAGCACTGGACTGCTAGCCGAAAGGTCAGTGGTTCAAAACTACCAGCAGCTCTGTGGAAGAAAGATGTGGCAGTCTGTTTCCATAAAGATTTACAACCTTGGATGAATCCAAAAAAAAAAAGAAAAGAAAAGAAATGTTGGAGAGGCTGCAGGGAGACTGGAACTCTTATGCACTGCTGGTGGGAATGCAGAATGGTACAACCATTTTTGAAAATGATATGGCACCTCCTTAAAAAGCTAGAAATAGAAATACCATTCAATCCAGCAATCCACTGCTAGGAATATATCCTAGAGAAATAAGAGTCATCACACAGATAGACATATGCACACCCATACTCATTGCAGCATTATTCACAATATCAAAAAGATGGAAACAACCTAAGTGCCCATCAACAGAGGAATGGATAAACAAACTACGGTACCGACACACAGTGGAATACTACGCAACGATAAAGAACAATGATGACTCTGTGAAACATCTCACGACGCAGATTAATGTGGAGGGCATTATGCTGAGTGAAATAAGTCAATCACAAAGGACAAATACTGCATGAGATCACTATTATAAAAACTCATGAAAAGGTTTATACACAAAAAAAAACAATCTTTGATGGTTCCGAGGGAGGGGAGGGGTGGGGTGGGAAAACACTAACTAGACAGTTGATTAGTGGTAACTTTGGTGAAGGGTAAGACAGTACACAATACTGGGGAAGTCAGCACAGCTTGACCTAGGCAAAGTCATAGAAGCTTCATAGACACATCCAGACTCCCTGAGGGACTGAATTACTGGGCTGAGGGCTGGGGACCATGATCTTGGGGGACATCTAGCTCAACTGGCACAATATAATTTATAAAGAAAATGTTCTACATCCTTCTTTGGTGAGTACTGTCTGGGGTCTTAAAAGTTTGTGAGCTGCCATCTAAGATATGTCTACTGTTCCCATCCTATCTGGAGCAGAGGAGAATGAAGAAAACCAAAGACACAAGGGAAAGATTAGTCCAAAGGACTAATGGACGACAACTACCACAGCCTCCACCAGACTGAGTCTAGCACAACTACATGGTGCCTGGCTACCACCACTGACTGCTCTGACAGGGACCACAATAGAGGGTCCGGGACAGAGCTGGAGAAAAATGTAGAACAAAATTCTAACTCACAAAAAAAAAAAAAAAAGACCAGACTTACTGGCCTGACAGAAACTGGAGAAAACCTGAGAGTATGGCCCCCTGGACACCCTTTTAACTCAGTACTGAAGTCACTCCTGAGGTTCATCCTTCAGCCAAAGATTAGACAGGCCCATAAAACAAACAATAATACACATAGCTCAACCATGTACATGAGACTAAATGGGCACACTAAGCCAGGAGCAAGGAAGAGAAGGCAGGAGGGGACAGGAAAGCTGGACTAATGGAAATGGGGAACCCAACGTCAAGAAGGGGAGAGTGTTGACACATAGTGGGGTTGGCAAACAATGTCACAAAACTGTGTATTAATGAGAAATTAGTTTACCCTGCAAACCTTCATCTAAAGCACAATTTAAAAAAAAAAAAATGACAGCCTTGGAAACCCTACAGGGTCCCTGTGAGTCGGAATCCACTGAGGGTAGTGGGTTTGGTTTGGGAGATGAAGAGTGCTGACACAATGGGAGGATCGCATTCAATGCCACAAAACAATTTGTGTATAAATTTTTGAATGAGAAGCTAATTTGTACTGTAAACTTTCACCTAAAGCACAATAATAAAGTAACAACTGAAATACACAACATGGATGAATCTCAGAAACATTGTGCCAAGCGACAGAAACCAAGCTCAAAAGTCTACATACTGTATGACTCCCTTTATATGACATTCAGAAAAAAGGCAAAGACATCCTGATTAACCCGCGCACCCGCATTAGAAAATACTCAACAAATGCTGAGTTAGCGGATAAAGGAGATATCACTGCAGGTAAAGTGCAAGAAGAGCATAGATTAACGGGAAAGCAAAAAAAGCACCTGAACGCCTACACCCACCCACAGGACCGAAAAAGTGAAGGAAAGCGTGGTCCAAAGATACCTTCACTGAGTTCAGCAGCTTAAAAAATTGGGCCCTGTAACGACTATACGAACAGATCAATGAATAGCCTCAGCGTTTCTCTGGCCTGAAGAAAGGCGTGATGCGCCCCACCCTTTTTAAAAATCTAGTTTCCCTACGCCTGGGGCTGAGCAAGCAAAGCTTGCTTGTACCTGGAAGGGAGGTTTTTCCGTGCACCGCAGCGGAGCTGGAGAAACCAGCGGTGGCCTCCTACTTAGACTGGTAGGTGTAGAAGGAGATGCGGCATCACCGCGGCCCCGCCCGCCTCGCTCCCTTCCCACTCCGCCTCACTTACCCAGGCCTGCCGCTCCAGCTGAGCATACAAATTGGAGCCTTTGAGCTTTTGGACTATATGAGCAATAATGAGAGACAGATCCGACTCCTCCTGCAACATTTCCCCTTGCCCTAGCCCGCCAAAGCGCGGGGACAGGCCGCCGGCGCGGAGAGAACGGGCTACGCGGTCCCACTCTGGGGCAGTGACACTTCTGCGGGACCTTATTACGTCGGTACTCCCCCGGCGGGCGTTACCCGGCAACTGCCGGGCCGTGTGTCCGTCTCTCTCTTGTCCCCCCCTCGCCCGGAGGTCTCAACACCTGCGTTCCGCCGGAGGAAAACGACTTGGCGGGGATAGCTTTTCATTGTATTCATTGTTCCTGCTCAGGCTATAGTTGAAAGGCGAGAACAGAAGCTCTTTTCCCCAGAGTTACAGCGCCTCTGATGCACGAGGGGAACCCAAAAAGTTGTGTATTTTTGCGTGCTTACTATAGGGTCGCTATGAGTCGGAATTGACTCCACAGCAACAGGTTTATAAAGGACCCATTCTCTTTCACTTCTCAATCACTGCGGAAACAGGACTACCCACAGTAATAAGGCAAACTGCACCCCAAGAATTGTCAGGCTATGACACCAAGTGTGTGAACTTGGGCAAGGTTCTTAAATTTCAGAACTCGGGTTTTGCATCTGTAAAATAACACCCAGTCCACAAAATGTGACGATTAACTGAGGTAACAATTTTGAAGGTGCCTAGCACTGTACATAGCACTCATATGTGGTTTACTCATGCATGGTTTACTTTCCCTTGTTCCATTTCTTCTATTCTCTGAGATCCTATGCCAGGAGTAAATAGACAACCTCTTCTTATCCAACAGCTACAATTTAACCAAGAAGCATTTATTGATAGGTTTTCTGCAAAGCATTGGCAATTCCAGGATTAATAAAACGTCCCAGTTTTCAAGAAACTTACAGTCAAGATTCCTCCCCTTCCATTCATTCATAATTCATTCAGCTTTCACCATGAGTTGGAATTGACTGGACAGCAATGGGTTTTGTTTTGTTTTTCAATTTACTGAGCATTTATATACAAGGAACTGTGTGGCCACAAAGATATATAAAACATGGTTCTTGCCTAAAAGGAAATACATCAAAAATTTTTTGGAGTGGGAGTTCCGGCAAAATGGCACTGTAGGTAAAAGCACCACGCCATCCCTCCACAGCAAAGATCCGAAAAACCAAGCCGAACAGAGAAAACAACAATCCTGAAACCCTAAACATCAAATGAAGAGATAAAGAACTCAGCCAAGCACCAAATGAAGTGAGAAAACTGACAGAGAATGGAGAGCAAGGAGAGATTCATGCAGAGGTCCCCTACCAGCTAACGCAGTGTGGATCCGCCATCTTGGACTCCTATCAGAGACCAGAAAACAGGGGA
>NW_004443970.1:7596395-7617494 GCF_000243295.1 Trichechus manatus latirostris
AGCTGGTGATAGGAAGCCCAAGGTTGAGTAAGGATATTGTTGATGTGTTGTGAGATTGTTAACCATTGTCATAGGGCAACATTTGTAGTAACCATTAAATGAGAAACTATTTTGTTCTGTAAGCCTTCATCTTATGTGAGAATAACAGCACAATTGGAAGAGCATAGTCAGTGTCACTGAACTGTGCATGTAGAAATTTTTGAAATGGTGTATCTTTGGCTATATGTATTTTCACCAAAAAAAAGGTTGAGAAGTTAGAGAAACTATATGTTCTGTAAGCCTTCACCTGAAGTACAATAAAAAAAAAATTTTTTAGGAGTACTAAAAGTAGTTGATTTAACTGATGGAATGGCATTCCTAAAAGCCAGAAACAGCTAGAAAGGATTAAGGAATAATAGACACATTAGACTGGCCAAATAACCAAGAGTTAATTTTAAATGTGTGTGTGTGGTTTTTTATTTTATGTTTTGCATGAAGGGAGGACTGACGGGAGGGGCGGTGGTCCCTGCTGGGAGCGAGGTCTCAGCCTGCAGGGGTGGAAGCGGGTTCTGACAGGCAGGCCAAGGGTTTCATCCAGGTTCTCAACTGCACTGCCATTCGGAGCCCGGAGGGCTCCTAACCAAGAAGCATTTATTAATAGGTTTCTGCAAAGTATTGGCAATTCAAGGATGAATAAGATATTGTCCCAGTTTTCAAGGAATTTATAATCTACGGCCAGCCCGAGAGCTCGGACTCTGAATTCTGAGGTCTGAGAATCTGTATTTCTAACAAGTTCCTAGGTGATACCGCTGTCTCGGGAACTGATTGGGTAGATAGGCCGGCCCTGAGATGACAACCGGATGAGGGTAAGAAAACCAGCCGGCGCCCTCGCTCGGTGAGGATCTGTGCCGGCGAAGGAAGACGGCCATCACTCTGCACGGGATGTGGAGAGGCGAGGCTGGGCTCTGGGGGCCTGAGCAGCTCTCAGCAGACAGGATCCGGGCAACAGACAAAAGCTTTTTTGAGTCTCCACGGGAAGGTATCCTTCATAATACAGGAGCTCTGGGTCAGCTACTAGGAGATGAAGTCACCAAAGCTTCAGCTGGGCCTCTTCTTGGCTGCAGGGGCGACTGTGCTGGTGGACGGCTCTTCCTCAGCTGCCCGCTTCGTAGCCGCTGGGCTGATGTACTTGCCCACCCCCTGGTAGTACGCTTGGGGTCCTGGGCTCCCCAGCTGGGGCTGGCTCATCTTCACGGTGGTCCCCAGGGCCTCCTCTTTCAGCTGCGTCTTCTTCTGCTCCTCGGCCATCGGAGCGTCAGCCTCCTCATAGGGGTCCACAAACACTGTGGTGGACTCGATGCGGATCTCTTCCTTAGGGCGGTCAGTTTTGGGGTCACTCTCCAGGTTATCCATGGCTGTCAGTGTGTTGCAGCCCCCGACAACCCGCCCGAAGATGGTGTGCTTCTTGTCCCGGAAGGCTCAGGAGCGGAAGGTGATGAAGAACTGAGACTTGTTGCTGTTGGGCCCCGAGTTGGCCACGCTGAGGACGCCCCCGCCTGTGTGCTAGAGGCGTTCCCCAGAATGACTCTCCACCCATGCCGGTGCCAGTGGGGTCGCCCCCTTGGATCACAAAGTTCCTGATGGACCTGTGGAAGATGGCGCCGTCGTAGTAGTGCTTCTTGCAGAGCTTAATGAAGTTCTCACAGGTCTTTGGCGTCAGGTCGCAGTGCAGCTGCGGGTTGAGGTAGCTCCTGTTGGTGTGGAGCCGCACGTAGCCCTTCTTCAGAAATTCCTAACGCAGGACGTCTTCATCGATGGCAGCTGTTTCGCACATAGTCTCTGGAACCATGGTGGTGGTGAAGGAAGCACTGACCTTCCCTGTGGAGTAGTGGGCAGCGTTCAGCTTGTCCACTTTCTTCTTCTGGTGGCCCCCAGAACCCCTCTGAACCCCTTGTAGAGCTCCTGCAGGATCTCCCGCGTCTCTGCGTTTGTGTTTTTCAGATAGTGAGATGAGTCCTGTTTGGCCTTTTCTTCATCTGGGTCTGTCATTTTCATGTTGTTCTTCACATGAAAGAAGTTGGAGATGTTAAATTTGTCTAAATTGGTGGGATCCTGCAGAGCGATGATGTCCTGCCGGGAGAAGGGCTTATCGGTCAGCAGGTCCCGGAAGTTCCTGGTTTTGATATTCATCTGCTCCAGTGCCTCGTAGGCATAGACGTTGCCAGTCGTTCTGATGGCCACAATGTGGGTGTTGTTAGTAAACACGGTGAACAGCATAGGGCAGTGGTATTTATCTTCACTGTTCTTTGCAAAATTTAGCTTAATCAGGGACCTCCCCTCTAGTTTTTCTCCGTTGCTGGGGTTGGTCCTGTACTTCTTAAGCCAAGGAAGGATGCTCATCAAGTCAAAAATGACACGTTCAGTGGTGCACACCGGGTAGATGAAGGGCTGTAGAGAGAGAATGCAGTGGTCAAAAGGTAAATAACAAAAATTTGTTTTTGGGATATCTGGCCTCTTGCCACCATAGAAGTGAGTGTATACGTCTTGTCCTTTGGGTGCTGTCGCTTCCCCATGGTGGCGATGGACGGTGGCAGTGACTAGACAAGAGACAACAGACAGTTCAACCTCAGCACCTCAGCGGAGATTCTTGACCACTTCCGCCCAGCCCCAGAAGCGAGCACTTAGCATGCGGGAAAGTGTGCATATATTTTAAGCAAAGCAAAGGCAGGATTTAAAACAGATCAAGATTGCTTGAAAACAACAACAACACTGCTCTAGACTATTGTTGTTAGTTGCCATTGAGTCAGCTTCAACTCATGGTGATTGTCTTAGGCTGGGTTCTCTAGAGGAGCAAAACCAGTGAAACATGTATTTTAATGATATAGACAGAGATTTAATTCAAGGAAATGGCTCACACTTGTGGAGTCTGGCAAGTCCCAAATTCGTGGGTCAGTTGCTAGACTGGAGGCTTCTCCTGACTCACTAGTTGCAGGGGCTGACAAATTCCAAAATTGACAGGTCAGACAGCAGGCTGCTTGCTTACAAGGCTGCAGGAGCTGAGGAATCCCAAAATCTCTAGGTCAGACAGCAGGCTGCTGGCTCATAGAACCAGAGGTCAGATGATGAAGAGTCCCATACAGGATCCAGAGAGAGCACCCTTGCTGGAACAACTATTTATATACTGTAGGCAGGCCACACCCTCAAGGAAACTCCTTTTACAACTGATTGGCTGCTCATAGCAGGTCTCATCATGGAGGTGATTATATTAAATCTCATCATGGAGGTGATTTTATTATGCCAGATCTCATCATGGAGGTGATTACATTATGTTACATTATGGAAAAGTAATCAATCCAATGTTTGCCAAACCAATGAGAGTCATAGCCTAGCCAAGCTGACACATAACCTTAACCATCACAGTGACCTTATATATAACAGAACAAAACATTGTCCAGTCCTGTGCCATTGTCATAACTGTTGGTATGTTTGAGCCCATTATTGTAGCTATTGTGTCAATCTGTCTCATGGAGGATTTCCCTCATTTTCACTGACCCTCTACCAACCATGATGTCCTTTTCTAGAGATTGGTCTTTCCTGATGACAAGTCCAAAGTAAACAAGATGAAGGCTTGCCATCCTCACTTCTAAGGAACATTCCAGCTGCACTTCTTCTAAGAATGACTTGTTTGTTCTGGCATTCCATGATAGATTCACTACTCTTCACCAACACCAAAATTCAGATGCATCAGTTCTTCTTCTGTCCTCTTTCATTGTCCAGCTTTCACATGTATATCAGGCAATTGAAAAGACTCTAGACTAACTATGTTAAACTTTAATGTGCTTAGGAATTACATGGGATCTTTTTAAATTAAATGCAGATTTTGATTCAAGAAGTCTCAGGTGGGACCTGATAATTTGCATTTCTGACAAGCTCCCAGATGATTGTGACACTGGTGGTCGAAAGACTGCGTTCTGAATAGTAAAGGACTAGAGCAAGTGAACAACATGAATTCAAAGGGACTAGACCCCTGGCAGAGCCCTGGTGGTGCAGTGATTAGAAGCTCGGCTGCTCACCAAAAAGTTGGTAGTTTGAATCCACCAGCCAATCCTTGGAAACCCTGTAGGGCAGTTCTATTCTGTCCTTTAGGGTCACTATAAATTGGAATCGACTCAACAGCAATGGGCTTGGTTTTGATTTATACCCCTGGTATCTATGCATTCCATGTCACTAGTGTCATGCATACATGACACTTGGCATGCCTGGCACCACTGTATGGAATCTTGTGATGGTAAATACAGATTCCAAATAGCCCATTTGGCCAAGTTTGTTTACTAAACCAACTTTGGAAAGGGGCAGACAGGAAAAAACAAAGCACTTAAAGGCAATGAATGATAGGCCACTACAACAATGGACTTGAGCACACCAAGGATCATGAAGATTGTGAAAGACCAGCAGAGTTTCATTCTATTGCACGGAGCTGACTCTTTGGCACCTAACAACAGCAACAACATTATTGCCAAAGGAGTGGAATGTATATGAAAGTGCTAAGCACACAATTCTTGGTACAGACAGAAGCTTAATGTAATTTTTTTTAGGTGAGAACAATCTGTAGTCTTAAAGTAGCAATTAAGAAATTTAGATTTGATTTTGAAGGCATGCCCAAGCAAAAAAGAAAAAATTAACCCTATATTAAAAGATTGTTTCTTACATATATAGAAGCAAGTGTGTTGGAGAATAATTCAATTCTAGAATGCCTTCTACTGTCTTTTTCCAATTCAATTTAGCAAAACTTTTCAGAGTACCTGTCCTATGCTAGAAATGGCAGGGGATGCAAAGATGAGTAAGAAATGGTCCTCTCTCAGGGAATTCCCAGTCCCAAAGGAGTGATGAGGGCATACATAAAGGGTTGTAATGGTAGATAGTCCCCTTCAGTCTCCCACCTGTGTATCCCAGAAAATTTATTAAAGTCAGTGTTCCATAAGAAATTGAAGATGTAGATTCCCATCTCCATACTACAAAGAGGAACTTTGCCTTGAAAATCCTCTCTCTCCCCAGAGTGAGTAGAGATTGAGAAACACTCTACTTATGACACTTTAAAGTGAACCATGAACCAACCTAACAGATAAATAGCAAGAGGGGCCCGATCTCTTCTGCATCATTCATGGTTGAAACCATATAAACAGAGATAAAATTAAAAATAGATGCAGAGAGACAGCTTCTCAAAATTCCCTTAAATTCAGAACTGAGCCACTTCTGGGCCAACACGGTGGGAAGTTGGGTAGGCTCAATGTGTAGGGCTCTGAGACCAGCCCTGTGTGTCTGAGACCATGGCTTCGAACCAGTTCCTCCTGGATAGAACTCTTTCTGAGAATTTACATTTCCACCCCAGATACACTGAATCAAAATCTACATTTTAACAAGATCCCCAGGTGATTCATAAGAATCTATAAGATCTATAAGAATCTTGTTAAAATGATCTTTAGCTATTCTACAATTAAGAGCAAGTTTCAGAGTCTCTTCTGCCATCCATTTTGGTCTTTTCTTTCTTTCCTGTCTTTTTAATGACCTTTTGCTTTCTTCATGTATGATATCCTTGATGTCATCCCACAATTCATCTGGTCCTCGGTCATAAGTGTTCAGTGTGTCAAATCTACTCTTGAGATGGTCTCTAAATTCAGATGGGATATACTCAAGGTTGAACTTTTGGCTCTTGTCGACTTGTTTTAATTTTCTTCAGCTTCAGCTTGAACTTGCATATCAACAGTTGATGGCCTGCTCCGCAGTCGGCCCCTGGCCTTGTTCTGATTGATAATATTGAGCTTCTCCATCATCTCTTTCCACAGATGTAGTCAGTTTGATTCCTGTGTATTCCATCTGATGAGATTCACGTGTATATACACTATTTATGTTGAAAAAAGCATACTTTTAGCCTGCTATATTTGCAGAATAGATTGAACTGTATGTACGAATTTACATAGAATAAAGAAAAATTATGACGTGTATATCATGAATATTACATGTCTCACTGTCTTTGGGAAAAAATGAGCTTATTGTGATATCAATTACCTGATTGATAGTTGACCCCTTTGTACTGGCACAAAGTCTCTTTCAAAGTCTCTTCCTATTTGTTCTGGGAGTCCTCAGAAAGTGGTGTGTGTGTACTCAGTAAAAACTGCTCACAATCTGGGTCCTGGACAGATCTGGAGAAAAATGTAGAACAAAATACTAACTCACAAAAAGAGACCAGACTTACCAGCCTGACAGAGACTGGAGAAACCCCAAGAGTATGGCCCCCAGGCACACTTTTAGCTCAGTAATGGAATCACTCCTGAGGTTCACTCTTCAGCCAAGGATTAGACAGGCCCATAAAACAAAACAGACTAAAGGGGCACAATAGCCCAGCGGCAAGGACTGGAAAGCAGGAGGGGACAGGAGGAAAGTTGGTAATAGGGAACCCAGGGTCAAGAAGGGGGAGTGTTGACATGTTATGGGGTTGTTAACCAATGTTATAAAAACAATATGTGTACTATTTAATGAGAAGCTTCTTTGTTCTGCAAACCTTCATCTAAAGTACAATAAATAAAGGTGAAATAAAAACATTCCCAGATTTAAAAAAAAAAAAAATATGCTCACGATTATCTACTCTACCTGACTTGTGATATCTGATGCCCCAAAGCTAGTTAAGGTGAGAACATCTCTACAGTCCTACTGCCTGTGGCCTCTGTGAAAACACTGTGTTTAATGTCTAGGGTGCTTCTTCATGGGTTTCCCAAAGCTACAAAACCCCAGAGGCAGTGAGTGATGCAGCATCCCTCTATTCCTCACATAGCCACTCTATTCGGCATAACAGTGGAAAGAAAGTTCTCTCCCCATCTCTGGGATTGCTTTATCACCTGGTCCCCAAGGCAGTATTGCTTAAACCCCAAGTCACACAAAGCCCCTTATGAAAACAACTCCTTCTCATTCTGCAACCTCTCTTTACATAGGTGGGGGTCAGACCTCATTGCTGCATCTGACTGAGTATCAGACTATTCTATCTTCTGCCCTCCCCCCATCTCTCATGCTTCTGGCCCTGGGAAATTGTGTGCAGTTGGGGAGGTCTGAGCTACTTGCTCCATGAGTAATCTCAGGGACTGTGTTGACTCCATGTAAAATATAAAACTTTCAAGAGAAAATCCAACAAGTGGTTTAAATCATAGGATTTTTATTATTACCGACAAGTCTGGAAGAGATTCTCAAGGGTGGTTCAGTGTCTCAACAACATCATCAAGAATCCAAGCTCTTCTTTTCCATTCCTCCAGCCTCAGAATATTGGCATTCACCTGCTAGCTTTTTGTCTCAGTCTCGAGATGGCTGCTACAGTTCCAAATATCACATCCTCCTACCACTTTATTCAAAAGCCTGCAGGAAGATAGCCGAATAAAAGCATTCTCACCGACTATGTATATCTTGTTTATCAGGAAAGAATACTGTTCCCAAGAAGCCTTCCAAAAGACTTCCCCATATATATTACAGGCAGTCCCCAGGTTATAAATGAGATCCATTCCTGTGTCTTTAAGAATTTGTAAGTAAGTTAGACCAGGTGCATGGGTTCTTATTTACCCCCACTTTAATGCAAGAATGGAGCCCTGGTGGCACAGTGGTTAAGAGTTCCGCTGCCCACCAAAAGGTCAGCAGTTCATATCCACCAGCTGCTCCTTGGGAACTCTATACGGCAGTTCTACTCTGTCCTATAGGGTCACTATGAGTTGGAATCGACTCAATGACAATGGGTTTGGTTTGGTTAGTGCAAGAAAAGGCTCGAAGACTTTTCAATGATTTAAAGGCTGCATGTGCAGCAAGTGAAGGTGATTGTGACGAAGACTGTGTTGTGAGTAGGAGTAGGGGTCGGTTTAATCATTTGAAAGTGAGGGCAGATTTACTTAACATCAGGGGGCAAATCGTAATTGTCCGAAGGAGCCTTAGTGGCACAGTGGTTAAGCACTTGGCTGCTGACTGAAAGGTCGGCTGTTCAAACCCACCAGCTGCTTTGGACAAAGATGTAGCAGTCTGCCTCTGTAAAAATTACAGCCTTGGAAAGCCTATGGGGCAGTTCTACTCTGTCCTATAGGGTCACTATAAGTCGGAATCGACTTGATGGCAACGCATTAGGAGTTGTCCATAATTTGGATGTTCATAACCTGGGGACTGCCTGCATTGCCAAAAGGTGTGTCAGGTTACCACTCTAACTACAAGAAAGTTTGGGAAGAGAGGCCTGGCATTTTGACCTCACTCTTGGAAGAAGGATGAAGGGGGAGAAGAATGGCTGGTTGGTTCTGCCATATTGCCCAAAATGACTTTAGTGTACGAGTGGTACCATAAAATAAATGCTTGCAAATGAGTGTCTGGACAGATATTTGGACCAATACTACAAATAAGTTAAACTACCTAGAGTTTGGCAATATCCTGATCACTTACTAGTCACACCTAGTCAGTTTGTCCATTTCATGCCCCAGAATCTAAAAGAATTATAGTACTTGTCAACATGGCATTTTCTCAGTATCATAGTGACATTTTAAAAACTAACAATAAGGGTGACCCATTGCAAAATAAAGTCTATGAGTGAAAGAGTATAAGACAAAGGCAGAATATTTGCAATTTTTTTTTTAAAAGACAAAAACTGATGACTTGTGAAGAAAGCCGCTTGTTCATAAATGACTCTTGACTAAGGCCTCCCTGGATCTAGAAGTCATTCTCTGTACAAGCAGAATTGAACAGTGGAAATAGTCTAGTCTCTGATACAATCTGTATTGTTTGTGTCAAAAGAGATTTACCGGTAAAAAGAGCTGTCTCATTTTCTCCAGGCACTTCCTCTAGGCTCCAGGGGACACAATAAAGCAGAGTCCAATCTGCTCATTTACTCCTCAGTTCTTTGATCTGCTTTCTTGCCACCTCTAAATTATACGGCAAGACACACACACACACACACACACACACACAGATACACACACATTTCCAGTACAAGGTATTTTCTTTTTTATTTTATATGGGCTTTCCTTCGCTGTCTCCTGGGAAATTTACATACCCTTGGCCATTTTTTTTTTTTTTCCCCCAGAGTTCTTGAAAGTATAGTGTTGAGCCATGGTCTGAGGTTGCCAACAAAAGACACAAATCACACACAGGCAATGGATGGAACAACGCTTTACTCACATAAAGAAGAGACAGAGCAAGGTCAACTTCAATAGTGGGCACAGACGCCTATGGCCAGCAAGTCACTCCCTGCAGCCAACGTGGGTCTGATTATTCTGCACACACACCTCTCATGTTGCAAGTGAAAGACACCCTTCCCTCCCCACCAGGAACACATATAGTAGTGATTTGGCCAGGTACCATATGACACCACATGTATAAGCACAACAAAGAGGCATTTATTAGACCCAAAACAAGGAAGCAGTCCCCCTGAAAAGGAAGAAAAAGAAACCAGGACAGAGGCAAACTCATTTCCCAGCCTCCATTATCAGGGAATGTTCCAACCCAAGGCTTCTGATTAGGTGACCTGGGTGAAAGTCGCAAGGCCACACAACAGACCATCCTCCCAACACGTAGCAACATGTACAAGGTAAGTATATATATGAGAATAGGACAGCTAAACCATGAAGTACTGGAGATCAAATAGCAGATTACAGTTGGGTCTGTCCCCGTCCATTATGGAAATTAATAAATCGTGCATACAACTACAGATGAGGAATTGTAGAACAATTTATAGGCCTATAAAGAAGATAAAAAACCATATATCAGAAACACAGTCATCTGGAAGCAGAGCCAGGAAGGGGGCAGAGCATAGAACTCTAGTGCATAACCAGCAGGCCCCCTGCAGGAGCTGCTAACAGGAGGGGTCATGGTGCGGCAGCCAAGAGGTCTGTTACCATAGCCTGAGACAATCTCTGTAGTGCAAGGAGCAAAGTCATAGACCCTGGAACAAACTGGGTGTGTTATGTGGAGAAGTCTTTCAAATGGGAAATTAAATGTTTAAGACCGAGAGGAGAGAAGAGGGGGAAAATAACAAAGAATGCAACAAAACATGGTTCTCAAACACAGTTCAAAATGTCCTTGGGTTCTCATGTTTTATCTCAAAAATTCACAAGAGTATGTATCTATTCTATAATATTTTATTTTAGTATAAAATACTTTATTTATTTTAATGTGTTTTATCATATGTGTTTAATATAAAGATGTTTAAAATAATTCATTTTTAACTAGAAAATGAATATATTTTATCCTTGGTTTTCAAGACACTCACTGGCACATAGCTGCATGCCCCCAGCCATACTCACATCTGCAGAGTCAAGTCCAAGCCCTTTAGCTTGGCACCAATGGCCTTTCTTAACATTTCCCTTAAAGGTTGCTGCTTACATTTTCAGCCTTTTCTTCCTCAATTCCACAGCACATATTCAATGTTCTAGTCATTCCAGACAACAAGCATTTACCTGAACACTCCAGGCTGGTTTATATTTTTATGCCATAAATGCTCACTGTGCTTGGAATTACTTTCCACTTGCTTCCCAGATATGATTGCCTAGATGGCCCCAATAATTCCAGCCTTCTGTCCCATAATATTTAAACAATGACTTGAACTTCCATGTCACATACATTGAGAAGCCCAGCAATGCACCTGTAGTTTCAGGACTTCTTAGGGGACCTGGAGGACTCCTAGTGAGCCCCGCTTTGGGTTTCTCCTTTCACTGACTTCGCAGTCTCCTGCACATGCTATCTCTTTACCACAGCATACTGTCCTACACTAGAAAGCAGACGATTCTGTCTCTTCCCCAAGTGCCTTGAATCAAGACTTAGAGTATGTGTGTGAAGGTTTGGGGCAAAAGGGGTACTGAGTTAACATTACAAGCACTGAATGTTCACCATCTCTGTTCTTATCAGATGATTAGTCATCCCATCTTGAAGACTTTCTCATTGTCCCGCCCTCCTAACCATGCCTCCGACGAATCATCGCCTTTATTTCCAGCTTTCTTGTTCTCTTTCTTTTCCCTTCATCTTTTCTCCATTCCTCATCCTTTCTCTGAATACCTAGGACTATATTAGGAAAATCAAATAAAATTTCATCTTCTTTATTATGTAACATTCTATCTCTCACTCTCAGCTCATCCTGGCATGCCCTGAGGGCCATATTTGTCACAATACAAAAGGCCCAGAAAAGTGTTTTTGCTGAACAAAATTAGTTCCATTTCCTAGAAGTCTACTAGCAGCAATTAAATTGTTTGTTTGTTTTTTCTATCCCCTCTCTATCTTGTCTCCCTGGACTACTCTTTCCTTAGGATCCTACTTAAATGTCACCAACGCTGTTACTCTGTGACTTATACAGACGAATTAGTAGCCAATCTCTCTCTGTCTCAATCACTTCACAGTGATTCATCACAAAGTATTCTTGCTGTCACCTCTCTGTTTTCTCTAAAATTTAGCCACACCTCCCCATCCCACTGCTACCTCCTTAGTTCATTTCTGTAGCATGCAATAACCTCTTAACTAGTGTTCCTGTCACTAGGTTTCCATCTTTTTTACCAGATACCACGTTACTGCCAGAGAGACCTTCCTAACCATCAGATTTTATCACAGCAGCAGCTCTCCTTGCCTTCAGTATAAAATTCAGACTTCTTAGTCCTGTACACCAGGCCCTCTCTGATTCTTCACCACCATCTCTTCATTCTCAACCCTTTGGACACACCCCGGCATACTGAGCCTCTGCTACTTGTTGTTGTTAGGTGCTGTCTAGTCAGTTCCAACTCAGTAATCCTATGTACAATGGAATGAAACACTGCCCCATCCTGTATCATCCTCACAATCGTTGCTATGCTTGAGCCCATCATATTGCAGCCACTGTGTCAATCCATCTCATTGAGGATCTTCTTCTTTTTCGTCGACCCTCTACTTTACCAAGCATTATGTCCTTCTCCAGGGACTGGTCCCTCCTGATAACATGTCCAAAGTATGTGAGACAAAGTCTCATTTGTCTCACCGTCCTCACTTCTAAGGAACATACTGGCTGTACTTCTTCTGAGACAGATTTGTTTGTTCTTCTGGCAATCCATGGTATATTCAATATTGTTTGCCAGCATCATAATTCAAAAGCATCTATTCTTTAGTCTTTCTTAGTCATTGTGTAGCTTTCGCATGCATATGAGGTGATGGAAAATACCATGACTTGAGTCAGGCGCACCTTAGTCCTCAAAGTGATATCTTTGCTTTTTAACACTTTAAAGAGATCTTTTGCAGCAGATTTGCCCAAGGCAATACATCATCTGATTTCTTGACTGCTGCTCTCATGGGTGTTGATTGCAAATCCAAGAAAAATTAAATCCTTGACAACTTCAATCTTTTCTCTGTTTATCATGACGTTGCTTATTGGTCCAGTTGTGAGGATTTTTGTTTTCTTTATGTTGAGGTGTAATCCATCCTGAAGGCTGTGTTCTTTGATCATCATCATAAGTGCTTTAAGTCTTCTTCACTTTCAGCAAGCAAGGTTGTGTCATCTGCATATTGCAGGTTGTTAATGAGTCTTCCTCCAATCCTGATGCCACGTTCTTCTTCATATAGTCCACCTTCTCGTGCCTGTACTTCCCCTGAAATATCAAGTTGTTTCTTAATTAGTCTTTGCACTTGCTATTCCCTCTGCCTGGAACAGAACACCATCATCTCCTACTCCTACCATTCTTTTTCTGGCCATACACAAGTTCTTCAGAATTCAGCTTAGGCATCAAACTCCCAGAATCCCCTCCCCATTCCTCTAGACCAGGCTGAATGTTCCTTCTTCCATGGCCTTTCGCACTTGTCAGATTGTGTTGCATTTGAATGTTAATTTATTGGCTTCTAATATTAGCCCAGTTGTCAAGGATTTCATCTTACTCAGGTCCAAATTCAACACCCATGGAAGCAGCAATCAAGAAATCAAAAGATGCATTACATTGGGCAAATCTGCTGCAGAAGACCTCTTTAAAGTATTGAAAAGCAAAGATGTCACCTTGAAGACTAAGGTGATTGAAAGCCATGATATTTTCAATTGCATCACGTGCATGTGAAAGCTGGACAATGAATAAGGAAGACTGAAGAAGAATTGATGCCTTTGAATTGTGGTGTTGGCAAAGAATATTCAATATACCATCAGCTGTCAAAAGAACGAACAAATCTGTCTTGGAAGAAGTACAGCCAGAACGCTCCTTAGAAGCAAAGATGGTAAGACTACCTCTTGCATACTTTGGTCATGTTACCAGGAGGGACCAGTCCCTGGAGAAGGACATCATGCTTGGTAAAGTAGAGGGTCAGCGAAAAAGAGAAAGACTCTCAACAAGATGGATTGACACAGTAGCTTCAGTAATGGGCTCAAGCATAACAGTGATTGTGAGGATGGCACAGGACAGGACAGTGTTTTGTTCTGTTGTACATAGGGTTGCTGTGAGTCAGAACTGACTCAAGGGCACCTAACAAAAATAACAACAGTATTAGCCGAAGAGTTCCTTTCGGTAGGAACCATATTATATTCAAGTCTGTATCACCAATGATGTAGCAGATGCTATTGGTGCCATCCTACATCTCCTGGACATTCACCATTCCAGAACATGGCAACATTTCTTATTGCAAGCATCTGCATCTCTCTACCAGAAAACTTTCTCTGTCCTTGAGCATTCACAGCCTGGATAAGAAGGCTGGAGGTTATTGTTGTTATTAGTTGTCATCAAGCTGGCTCTGACTCATGGTGATTTTATGTATAACAGAACAAAATATTGCCCAGTACTATACCATCTTCATGATCTTTGGTATGTTTGAATCCCTTGTTGCAGCTATTGTATCAATGCATACTGAGGGTCTCCCTCATTTTCACTGATCCTCTACTCTGCCAAATATAATGTCCTTTTCTAGCAATTGGTTATTCTTGATGATGTGTCCAAAGTAAGTGAGTCGAAGCCCCATCATCCTCACTTCTAAGGGCATTCTGGTTGTATTTCTTACAAGACTGACTTGGGGAAGTTAACACCTTGAGAGGACCCTCGACTAATTCCTGGTAGACAAATGCCCCACCTTCCTCCCAACACATAGCAACATGTACAAAGCAAGGATATATAATAGAATAGGACTGCTACAATATGAAGTACTTGAGATTAAATTGCAGATTGCAATTGGGCCTGTCCGCATGTATTATGGAAGTTAATAACTTGTCCATATGATGTAGTTGGGGAATTGGGGATCAAGTTATATGCCCAGGAAAAAAAAAAAAAAGCCATATGTCAGAGGCCCAGTCATCTGAGAGCAGAGCCATGGAGGTATATAAATTATTGTTGGATAAACACCTCTAGGTGGTACAACTCTGAGGTATATTCTACACAGTCTTCCAGAGGTCTCAGTGATATTGACATACTCGTTTCTTTCTCATTAACATACTTCATTAACATACTCGTTTGGCTTCCCTCCCTTCCCTGTCTCACTTCTCCACTCTCCTACTGATGTTTCCTGGGATCAGCTCCAATGCACTATTTGCACTCAATTTCTTGTAAGAGTTTCCTTTTAGGGGTGCTCAACTTAAATTATAGCACCTAGTATGGTGCCTGTAGTATAGGGTCACTATGAGTTGGAATTGACTTGATAGCAACAGGTTTTTTTGTTTTATTTTTATGGTGCCTAGGAGACCTGGTTGCACAGTGGTTAAGACCTACAGCTGCTAACCAAAAGATCAGCTAGTTCAAAACCACCAGCTGCTCCTTGGAAACCCTATGGGGCAGTTCTCTGTGCTACAGGGTTGTTATGAGTCGGAATCGACTCAATGGCAACGGGTTTTTAGTTAGTATGGTGCTTAGAAATTAGCAGATACCTGACAAGTGCTGAATGGAGTCCACAGCAACAGGTTTTTGAAAGTGCTGGTTGAAGGAAGGAAAGACAGTTCCCAGTTTTCTCCAAGGGCTGCTTGGCTGGAGTCTTACAGTTTTAAGCATGGTCTTCCAACCCATCAGAATCTTCCAAACTTTGCATTAGAGAAGCAGAATGCCATGAGAAGTGTAGTGTTCTTGATATAGCTTTTAACTAGCCTTTGTCCTAGTTACACTTTCCTCCACAGAGTCTCATTCTACTTTGACCCCTCAGTTCATCTCCCTCATATTCTAACTCTCTACAGCACTTTCATTTCTATTTTCTGTCTCATAGAGTTCTTAGGGCCTCTATCCTGCTGCTTTGCTCTTCTGTCTATGCCTTGTCTCTGCTGAGTTGGACTCCATTCTTGGGGATTGATCTCTTGAGCTGGGTCTAGCTCAAAGATGCTTCTCTAGGATGCCCCTCAGTGGTGTCTGGGTCCGGTGGTACGTGGTGCTGCCATCTATCAAATAAGGTGTGACGTTCTCTCCAAATTCCCAAACCAAAACAAAGTTTAATTCATCTAACTCTACAGGAAATATATGTCAGATAGCACTTTTGTGGTCAGAGAGCACCTGGAGAAGGCTGGGGGAGGGGTGGCTCCGTGAGTCACCACGAGTGTTTTAGTCAGAACTTTTTGGGTCATGTTTTTAATGTCAAAGCACACTTGAAACACTTTAAAAGAATATCATTGATAAATTACATCAAATAAATAAATGTTTCCATCTCAACTGACTTATTTGTTGGAACAACTTCACTTGACAGTACAAATAAAAAAGGGGACTGGAAATTTATGTGGTTAAAAAGTACGTTGTACCATTTTCAGAATATGAGTAAAGATGCATTTTTTTCAAAATTTATTGTTTTTTATATCCCTGAAATATGGACTGTCAGAATTAGAACAAACCTAAGAAGTCTAAAACTTCATTTCCTTTTGACAAGAGTGAAATTAGTTCTTTCCAAGAGTGACATTAAGAGAATTGCCTCAAGTCCCACAACAAGGTGGAGGCAGAGTTCCAAATTCACACCTGAGTTTTCTGGTAATTTGTGCTATGCTTTTCTGTTATCCAAGACTTTACTTTTTATGTCCATGGTTTCTTGTTGTTGCCATTGTCTTTTTTCTTTTCTGTTTTTTGCGTGTCTGTTTGCTTTTTTCAGTTCCATAGCTACAGAGATTCATCACTGAGAGAAAGAAACTAGTATTATTTCAGTTAACCCTTGTAACACTTCGCATGGTAGGGGTTATTTTTCTAAAATTTACAGATTAGGAAACTAACTCAAAAGGTAGCTAACTTGTCAAAAGTCATCGTTCAGCTCATAATAACAGAGCTGGGATTTGAACACAACGTGTTTAACATTGCATTTCCTCTCTGGGACAACTGAGAGTAATTTTTGCCTCAAAAAATGGTAGTTCCTACTTTTCTCCTGCAAGCCCAACCAGTGATAAAAATGACAACTTTAGAAGTTTTCACAAGTCCTCCCTTTTAAAAATAATGATATTTAAATTTGAGAACTTCTATAACTAGAAAGTTCACGAAGTATGAAAGGGGTTAATATTATCTTTTATTCATTATGCATCTCTGCACTTCTCTGCAAGAAGTTCTTCTGGACATCTTCTAATATCTTCTTCTATATTATTAATTTCTAAGTATTAGAAGGATAAAAAGATGTTATCACATCTTAGAGATGCAATCTCTTAAACATGGTTAGTAAGAAAAAAGGAGTTTGAAATCGCCGTTAAATAATATCATTTTGATCCATTCTTCTTGAAAATATATGTTTTCACTAATAAATGGATGGACCTAAGGGTCAGTTTGTTATTCCTCCCTTCAAAGGCAATAATAAAATTCAGGGACTTATTAGTTTTGTATCTAAGAACAATGATTTCTTCAAGCTATTCCTTGATTTAAATAGCTTTTATTAAACTTCAAAGTGTGATAGTGTTTGCCCAAGAGACTTTTATTTCACTGGAAAGATATGTTAGTCCTTTTTTTTTCTTTACTAATGAAATGACCCGATCAGAGAGACTACGACATTGTGAAGTTAAAGAAATATTGAGGGGAATTTGAATTAAATTTAAATGAGATTCATCCGCAGGTCCTGCAAACAGGGAAGATCATTCAAGCAGATGAGTATAGTGGGTATTAGCATGAAGCTGGTAGTCAGGTAGACATGGGTTAGATGCCAGGCTGTACCACTTACTAGTTGTGTGATCATGGGTATTTTTCTAAGGCTCTTTATGCCTCAGTTCTCTCATCTATAAAATGGGGATAATAATACTTGCTACCTCATAAGATTATTACAATAATTAATTAATTAATAATAGAATTAATTAATAATGATAGGCTGCATATCTTGTGCTGAGAGCCATGCCTGGTCCCTGGTAGGCCTCAATGAAAGTCCAAAACAGTACTTTGACAGGTGCCAGAATCACCTACGGAACTTGGTAAAAGTACCAAGACTCAGGCCCTATTCTACCTCAACGAGCCTGGGCCTCTGTGTCCTTTAGTAGCTTTCCAGGTGATTCAGATTGAGTAACTCTGATTTAAACAACAACAATAAACATTTGTTAATCTTTTACATATGCCAGGCATTGTGCTCAATGTCAAGGACACAGAGAAAAATCTATCAATCAGGGTTCGGTTGTGAAAAACACAAACCACTCTAGCTTTCTTAAGCAGAAAGAGATTTGATACAGAATACTTACAAAATAGTTGGAAAGCCTTGAGGAGCAATTCCTAGACCACATCTCCAGAAATGACTGTCAGCAATACTACCAAGGGGGCCCACCAAGGCAACTGCTACCTCTGCCACAAGCAGGAGGTGGATCAAAAGACCACCATCGGGAACTGTTGAGTTGAAAACACATTGCCTTAGCTGCCATCTATCAATCAATAGGCTACGTGAACCACCACAACTGTCTCTCTACACACTTAAAGCTAGTGCTGGATACCAGAATGCTGCTACAGAAAAACCCAGCACCTTCTCCACTGTGCTCGTCCCAGCAACAGCCACAGCAGCCGGAAGATGACTCTGGCCTCACTTCCAAATCTCATATGAGGGCGTCTAACTGATGGAAACTAATTTACATTTCCACCACCAGTCTGTCACTTTGTCATATATGGTGGCTTCTGTGTTACCATGATACTGGAAGCTATACTACTGGTATTTCAAATACCAGCAGGGTCACCCATGGTGGACAGGTTTCAGCAGAGCTTTCAGACTAAGACAAACTAGGAAGAAAGGCCTGGGAATCTACTTCCAATAATTAGCTAATGAAAACCCTATGGATCACAACAGAATATTGTTTGACATAGTGCTGGAAGATGGCCCCCTAGATTGGAAGCCCATTGCCATCGAATTCATTCTGACTCATGGTGACTCTATGTGTGTAGAGTAGAATTGTACTCCATAGGGTTTGGTTTGTTTTTTTTTTAAATAATTTATTTTATTTTTGTTGTTGTTGAGAATATACACAACATAGCATACACCAATTCAACAATTGCTACATGTACAATTCTGTGATATTGATTACATTCTTCAAATTGTGGCAACCATTCTCACCCTCCTTTTCTGAGTTGTTCCTCTACCACTAACATAAACTCGCCGACCCCTAAGTTTCCTATCTAATCTTTTTAGTTGCTATTCTCAATTTATCCCAGAGCAGTAGTTTCAGGGGTTCACCCATCCTTCGTGGCTCCAGAAAATCTGTATTCCGTGAGATTTTTAAATTCTGTTTTGCATTTTCCCACTTTTGATCAGAATTCTTCTATAGAATCTTTGATCAAAATGTTCAGTGACAGTGGCCAGCCACCATCCAGTTCTTCTGGTCTCATGGCAAAGGGGGCAGTTGTTCATGGAGACTATTAGCTTTACATTCCATTTCTTCCTCCTATTCCTGACTCTCTTTCTCTCTATCTTGCTCTCAGGGCTTCAGACTAGTTCATTTTCGGTGATGCTAATGCTGCTTGTTAGGGCCAATTCTGAGAACCACTGGTAGAGCAGTGTTTCTCAAAGTTTTTTTTTATTATTTTCTCCCATACAAAAATTTATACATACATTGTTATGTGACTCTAATAGCTCTCTGCATACTGTGACAGCACACTCTTCCTTTCCACCCCTGATTCCCATGTCCATTCAGCCAGCTCCTAACCCTCTCTGCCTTCCCATCTCACCTCCAGACAGAAGCTGCCCATTTAGTCTCTTGCATCTACTTGAGCTAAGAGGCACACTCCTCATGAATATCACTTTATGTTCTACAGTCCAGTCCAATCCCTATCTGAAAAGTTGGTGTCAGAAATTATTTAGTTTTGGGCTGATAAAGAATCTAGGGGCCATGCTTTCCGGGGTTTCTCCAGTCTCAGTCGGACCATTAAGTCTGGTCTTCTTACTAGAATTTGAGTTCTGCACCCCATCCTTCTACTGCTCCATCAGAGACCCTCTGTTGTGTTCCCTGTCAGGATGTTCATTTGTGGTAGCCGGGCACTGTCTAGTTCTTCTGGTCTCAGGCTGATGAAGTCTCTGGTTTATGTGGCCCTTTCTGTCTCTTGGGCTAATACTTTCCTTGTGTCTTTGGTGTTCTTCGTTCTCCTTTACTCCAAGTGGATGGGACCGATTGATGCATCGTAGATGGCCGCTTACAAACTTTTAAGACCCCAGCTGCCACTTACGAAAGTAGGATGCAGAACATTTTCTTAATAAGCTTCGTTATGCCAATTGACCTAGATGTCCCCTGAAAGCATGGTCCCCAGACCCCCGACCCTGCTACTGTGTCCCTCTAAGTGTCTGATTGTATTCAGGAAACTTCTTAGCTTTGGTTTAGTCCAGTTGTGCTGACTTCCCCTGTAGTGTGTACTTTCCTTCCCTTCACCTAAAATAATTCTTATCTACTATCCGGTTAGTAAATAACCCTCACCCTCTCTCCCTGCCCCTCGTAACCATCAAAGAATGTTTTCTTCTATGTTTAAACCTTTTCTTGAGTTCTTATAATAGTGGTCTTATACAATATTTGTCCTTCCGCGACTGACTAAATTCACTCAGCATAATGACCTCCAGCTTCCTCCATGCTATAAGATGTTCCACGGCTTCATCGTTGTTCTTTATCATTGCTAGCATTCCATTGGGTGGATATACCATAATTTGTTTATCCATTTGTCCGTTGATGGGCACCTAGGTTGTTTCCATCTTTTTGCTGTCATGATCAGTGCTGCAGTGAACATGGATGTGCATATATCTATTCATGTGATGGCTCTTATTTCTCTAGGATATATTCCAAGGAGTGAGATAGCTGGATCTTATGGTACTTCTATTTCTAACTTTTTAAGGAAGCCCCAAATCTATTTCCAAAGTGGTTGTACCATTTTACATTCCCACCAACAGTGTATAAGTTTTCCAGTCTCTCCACAACCTTTCCAGCATTTATTATTTTGTGTTTTTTGGATTAATGCTAACCTTGTTGGGGTGAGATGATATCTCATTGTAGTTTTGATCTGCATTTCTCGAATGGTTAATGATCATGAACATTTGTTCATGTGTCTCTTAGCCGCCTGAGTATCTTCTTTGGTGAAATGCCTGTTCATATCCTTTGCCCATTTTTTAATTGGGTTATTTGTCTTTTTCTTGTTAAGGTTTTGCAGTATCATGCAGATTTTAGAGAGTAGATGCTGAACGGATTTGTCGTAGCCAAAAATTTTTTCCCAGTCTGTAGGTTGTCTTTTTACTCTTTTGGTGAAGTCTTTTGATGAGCATAAGTGCTTGATTTTTAGGAGCTCCCATGTATCTAGTCCTTCTTCTGGTGCTTGTGCATTGTTACTTATGGTTCGTATTCTGTTTATGCCATGTATTAGGGCTCCTAGCGTAGTCCCTACTTTTTCTTCCATGATCTTTATTATTTTCAATTTTATATTTAAGTTTTTGATCCATTTTGAGTTAGTTTTTGTGCATGGTGTGAGGTATGGCTCTTGTTTCAGTTTTTTGCAGATGGATATCCAGTTATGCCAGCACCATCTGTTAAAGAGACTGTCTTTTCCCCAACTAACAAACTTTGGGCCTTTGTCAGATATCAGGTGCTCACAGGTGGATGAACTTATGTCTGGATTCTCAATTCTATTCCATTGGTCTATGTATCTGTTGTTGTACCAGTACCAGGCTGTTTTGACTACAGTGGCAGTGTAATAGGTTCTAAAATCAGGTAGTGTGAGACCTCCCACTTTGTTCTTCTTGAGTAATGCTTTA
>NW_004443970.1:7619363-7638762 GCF_000243295.1 Trichechus manatus latirostris
TGCTTCCTCTCCTGTTTTTCTTTTGTCAGTTTGGCCAATGGTTTATCAATTTTGTTGATCTTTTCAATGAACCATCTTTTGGTCTTGTTATCTCTTTCAATTGTTTTTCTATTCTCTATTTCGTTTAATTCTGCTCTAATTCTTATTATTTCCTTTCTTCTAGCACCTGGGGGCTTCTTTTGCTACTCTCCACTTGTTCCAGTTATAGGGTTAATATTTTGATTATGGCCCTTTCTTCTTTTTGGATATGTGCATTTATTGCTATAAACTGACCTCTGAGCACTGCTTTTGCTGTGTGGCAAAGGTTCTGGTAGGATGTGTTTTCATTCTCATTTGATTCTATGAATTTCTTTACTCTATCCTTAATTTCTTCTATAACCCAGTGGTTTTTGAGCAAGGGGTTGTTCAGTTTCCACGTGTTTGATTTTTTTTTTCCTTGCTTTTTCTCTTGTTGATTTCTACTTTTATGGCTTTATGGTCAGAAAAGATGCTATGTAATATTTCGATGCTTTGAATTTTGTTTAGGCTTGCTTTATGGCCTAATATGTGGTCTATTCTGGAGAATGTTCCATGTGCATTGGAAAATAAAGTATACTTGACTGCTGTTGGGTGCAGTATATGTCTATGAGATCAAGTCGGTTGATGGTAGCATTTAGATCTTCCATGTCTCTGTTGAGCTTCTTTCTGGATGTTCTATCCTTCACTGAAAGTGTTGTGTTGAAGTCTCCTACTACTATTGTGGAACTGTCTATCTCTTTTTTCAGTGCTGTTAGAGGTTTCTTCATGTATTTTGGAGCCCTGTCGTTGGGTGCATAAGTATTTATTATAGTAATGTCCTCCTGGTGTATTGACCCTTTAATCATTCTATAGTGTCCTTCCTTATCCTTTGTGGTGGATTTTACTTTGAAGTCTATTTTGTCAGAGATTAATATTGCCACTTCTGCTCTTTTTTGAGTGTTGTTTGCTTGACATATTTTTTTCCATCCTTTGGGTTTTAATTTGTTTGTCTCTTTAAGTCTAAGGTGTGTCTCCTGTAGGCAGAATATGGACAGATCATGTTTTGTTATCCAATATGCCAGTCTCTGTCTCTTTTTTGGTGCAGTTAGTCCATTTACATTCAGCGTAATTATTGATAGGTATGAGTTTAGTACTGTCATTTTGATGTCTTTTTCTGTGTGTTGTTGACAGTTTCTTTGTTCCACTTAATTTTCTGTGCTGAGTCATTTTTCTTTATGCATTTTCCTCTCATCTTTTTCATTGTTGTTGATTTTGCATTTGCTGAGTCTTTATATTTTTCCAGTTTTTTATTTTGACTTGTAGGATTATTAGTTTCCTTTGTGGTTAACTTTATATTTACCTCTATTTTTCTAAGTTTATGCCAGTCTTTTATTTCTTTACATAGCCTTGACTGCCTCTCCGTATGAAAAATCTATGTCTACATTTTTTAAGTCCCCCTTTTTTGTTTTAATGTTGTCATCTTTTACATATTGACATCCATTTCCCTATTTTCAGTGTTTTAGCTTTGATTTACTTTTGTGACTCCCCTATCTGGGTTGATATCTGGTTGCTCTGTCCTGTGTTCTAGTGTTGGGTTATTATCTGATGTTACTGATTTTCTAACCGGAGGACTCTGTTTAGTATTGCTTGTAATTTTGGTTTGGTTTTTGCAAATTCCCTAAACTGCTGTTTATCTGGAAATGCCCTAATTTCACCATCATATTTGAGAGACAGTTTTTCTGAATATATAATTCTTGGCTGGCAGGTTTTTTTTTCCTTCAAGGCTTTATATATGTCATCCCATTGCCTTCTCACGTGCATGGCTTCTGCTGAGTAGTCCCAGCTTATTCTTATTGACTGTCCTTTGTATATGGCTTTTCGTTTATCCCTAGCTGCTCTTAACATTCTCTCTTTATCTTTAATTTTGGCAAGTTTGATTATAATATGTCTTGGTGATTTTCTTTTGGGATCTACCTTATGTGGGGTTTAGTGAGCATCTTGCATAGATATCTTCTCATCTTTCATGATATCAGGGAAGTTTACTGCCAACAAATCTTCAACAATTCTCTCTATATTTTCTGTTATCTCCCACCACCCCACCGCCCCATTCTGGTACTCCAGTCACTCGTAGGTTATTCCCCTCGATAGAGTCTCACATAATTCTTAGGGTTTCTTCATTTTTTTAATCCTTCTATCTGATTTTTCCTCCAATAAGTTGGTGCTTTATCTTTAATCTCACTAATTCTGATTTCCATTGCCTCAATTCTGCTCCTATGACTTTCTATTGAGTTGTCTAATTCTGAAATTTTATTATTACCTTCTGGATTTCTGATTGCTATATCTCTATGGATTTTTGCAGCCTGTTAAATTTGTCATTATGCTCTTCTCTAATCTTTTTAATTTCTTCTATTGCGTGTTCTGCATTTTGCTTAATTTCCTTCCTAACTTCTTGAGGAGTTCTCTATATTAATCTTTTGTATTCTGCCTCCGGTAATTCCAAGAAATTTTCCGCCTCTGGAAAATTTCTAGATTATTTTGGGAGCTTGCTGAA
Organism: Trichechus manatus latirostris; assembly: GCF_000243295.1. Taxonomy (NCBI): domain Eukaryota; kingdom Metazoa; phylum Chordata; class Mammalia; order Sirenia; family Trichechidae; genus Trichechus; species Trichechus manatus. Next base: position 7,621,912 of record NW_004443970.1, read on the forward strand.
GCCATCATGGATCACCTCTTTATGTGATTTGATATTGACTGTTGCCTCTGAGCCATCAATAAGTTATTATATTTATTTATTTTATGTTTGCTTACTGGGTCCTAGCTTCTTGTTTTGTTTTGACATGACCAAATAGGCTGCTCGTGTGAGCTAGTTTGATTATTGGCACCTTTGAACCTCTAATGTGCTGTCACCAGGTGGTTTGATCTGTTACTAGGTATGTGAGTTCATGAGTCCGCCCACTCCTCCTGTATGGATTCAGCTCAGGTGCCCAGGTAGATAGCCACTAAGTGTGTGGTGTAGGCTCTCACTTACAGTCCTAGACAGGCATGGGTGATTGGTACAGGCATGGGCAACTGGCTCCAGCAGGGGGATACACTCTGAGAAAGGCAGGGGGCTGATGGCCACCCCCGAGTGTCCAGGAAGAAGGCGTGCCCCTGTTCTCTAGAGCACATAGGTAGGTGGGTTTTGCAGCCGGACTTTGAGCACCTAATGCTGTTGGCTCTAAGGACTGGGGAGCACTTCTTATTCATGGGCCCCTATCGCGGCTGACTAGGTGGTGTGGGTGGAGCCGCCAGTCCTCAGGCTCCTGATGTGGGTAGGTGAAGGCCCTTCTTAATGGGTAGAGCAGCGGCAAATGTCAAGAACCTGCCACTTCACAACTGAAACAACTGACGTTAGAGTTCCGTATATAACCCGTTGTAGTGTGGTAATGAGGGCCTATGCTGTTGAGATGGGCCCACATAAGTCTATGCAGGGGGAAAGGCACTCAAAGTCCATGGATCCCTTATGCCTGTGCCTAGGCAAAGGAGCTGTGCCTACCCTGGGTTCCTGGCTTAGGGGAGCTGGCAGTTTACTTTTTCCCCTTTTTGTTAATTTGTTCCCTCTACAAGGCAGGGAGAATGGCTCCAGGCTTGTGACGGATCCTACTTCCGGCCCAGGGAACTCTGAAATTGCTGAAGCTGGTCCAGGACCCAGTGCAGAGCAGGGAGCGGGTAGGTAAATGGGAGAGAGGTTCTTCCCTAAGGGGGTTGTTTTTGATCCATGCAGTAAGCCGTATCCAAGAACTTATCTTTCGTGAAGAGGGCTGTTTCTCACTGGTGCTGGGTGGCCTTGTAGACTCTCTGGCACTGAGTCACTGCTGGTGCAGAAAACCTGCCTCTTGAACACCGCCACTTGCTCATCCCTGAGCTGATCAGGCCTGAAGGGCTCAGGCTCTTGCTGGGTCAGGTCTGGCATCTCCTCGCTGCTTCCTAACTGTCTCTCCCTCCCCTGGCTACTCAGCCCAGTTCCTCAACTCTGCCTTTGATGTTCAGGGCTCCCAGATTGCCATATATAATCAAATCACTTGTTTTTTCTGGTCTTTGTTGTAAGAGGGTCCACTGGAAGCATCTGACTACAACACCATCTTGGCCCCGCCTCCCTCAAAGTTTATTCTACCTAAGAATAGCCTGGGGATCTTGTTAAAATGTGGTTTCTGATTCACTATATCTGGGGTAGAATTGTAAATCCTCACAGGGGGTTGAACCAGAATGAACTGGTTCGAAGCCCTGGTTGCTCCAGGCAAATAGAGACCAATTGTTGTACCTTGGATGGCCACTTGCAAGCTTTTAAGAACCCAGACATTATGCAATGAACTAAGAGGTAGAACAGAAACACTAAACACCATATTAGGCCAATTAATTGGAATGTCCCATGAAACCATGACCCTAAACCTCCAAACTGAGAAACCAAATTCCATGAGGTGTTTGGGTGTTCACAAGCAGTCTCAGCAGCTACTCTTTTTTTTTTTTTTTTGGTCATTGTTGTAAATATATCTATCACACAACTTCTGCTAATTCAACTTTTTACAGATGTACAACTTATTGACAGCAATAACATTAATCACCTGTGCAACCCTACCCTTAAAATCGGTGTGATTTTTCCATCACTGTAAACTTAAGTTCAGTATCCCATAAGCAATAACCCTCCCATCCCCCCTCCCTTCAACCCCTTGTAACCCCTAATAAACGTTGGTGTCCATACATTTTTTATATAAGTGAGGTCATACAATATTTTTTTCTTTTGTGATTGACTTATTTCAGTCACCATAATGTCTTCAAGCTCCATTCATATCACAGCATGTATCAATACTTCATTTCTGTTACTGGCTGAATAGTATTCCATTGTATGTATGTATCACATTTTGTTTATCTATTCATCCATTGATGGGCATTTAGGTTGTTTTCACCTTTTGACTATTGTGAATAGTGCTGCAATGAACATTGGTGTACAATCCTCTGAGTCTCTGCTTTCAGTCTTTTGAGTATATACCTAAGAGTGGAATTGCTAGATCATATGGTTGTTCTATTTTTAGTTTTTTGAGGAACTGTCACACTGTTTTCCATAACGGATGTACCATTTTGTACTCCCACCAGCAATAGATAATGGTTCCAGTTTCCCTACATCCTTGCTAACATTTGTTTTTTACTGTTTTTTTTTTTTTTTTAAAAATCTTAGCTATCCTAGTAGGAGTGAAATGTTATCTCATTGTGGTTTTGATTGTCAGCTTTCTGATGGCTAATGACGTTGAGCATCTTGTCATGTGTTTGGTGGCAACTGAATGTCCTCTTTGGTGAAATGTCTATTCAAGTCCTTTGCTCATTTTTTGATTGGGTCACTTGTCTTTTTGTTGTTAAGCTGTCAAAGTTTTATATGTATTTTGGTTATTAGGTTAATACCAGATATATGGTTTCTGAAGATATTCTCTCAGTCAGTAGCTTATCTTTTCACTTTTTTGGTAAAATCTTTTGATGAACAAAATTTTTAATTTTTATGAGGTACACTTCATAGAGTTTTCAGAAGCAAATTGCCAGGGCTTTCTTCCAAGGTACCTCTGAGTGGGTTCAAATCACCAACTCTTCAGTTAGTAGCTGAGCACTTAACCTAGATTGGAAGGCACTCAAAATACACATGATCGCAACAATAGAGTCGAGCATACCAGCGATTATGAAGATGGTGCAGGACCAGGCAACGTTTTACTCTGTTATACAGAATGTCGCCATAAGTCAGAGCTGACTCAATGGCAGCTAACAACAACAACAATTTACATTTGGAATCTGGGAGAAAATGTTTTAAGTTTTCTGGCCTCTGCAGTACAGGAAGACACACTAGAAGGAGATTGGAAGGGTGCTGAGTGTCAGTCCACAATATTCACCATAGATGAGTAAGACAAGACTCTGCCCTAGCAGAATTTGCTCTAGAAGGAGGGAAGGTTATAAACACACAGGTAGAGCAGCAGATGCTAACTGCACAACAGAAATATGTAGAGATTATGATGAAAGTACAGCACAGAATGCAAGCGAGCCTTTGAAGATGAGTTACACGAGTCTGTGTGGAGCTCACAAGTGGAACTCCTTATCCTTATTAATTGTGCCTTTACATTCCCTAGGTAGGGTTCTAGTGCAAACTCACAAGCCCAGTGGTGAGGAAAAGGGATGGTGAAAAATGTTACCTACCATTGGTTGCTGACATTCTGCACAAACCTCCACTCTTTCAACTTCAGGAACAACCTGTCTGGTGTTGGATACTGGAAGGGAGGTGTCATAGATTGAATTGTTTCCCCAAAAAATATGTATCACTTTGGCTAGGCCAGGATTCCCAGTACTGTGTGATTGTCTACCATTTTGTCATCTGATGTGATTTTCCTATGTGTTGTAAATCCTACCTCTATGATGTTAATGAGGCAGGATTAGAGGCAGTTATATTAATGAGGCAGGACTCAATCTACAAGATTAGGATGTATCTTAAACCAATCTCTTTTAAGATACAAAAGAGAGAAGTGACCAGAGACAAGGGGATCTCTTACCACAAAGAAAGCAGTACCAGGAACAGACCACATCCTTTGGACATGGGGTTCCTGCATGGAGAAGCTCCTAGACCAGAGGAAGATTGATGACAAGGACCTTCCCTGAGAGCAGACAGAGAGAGAAAGCCCTCCCCTAGAGCTGTCGACCTGAATTCAGACTTCTAACCTCCTAGACTGTGAGAGAATACATTTCTCTTTGTTAAAACTATCCACTTGTGGTATTTCTGTTATAGCGTCACTTAATAACTAAGACAGGAGGCAAGAGAGCTTTGCTCAATAGCTCTGTATTTATTAATTTAAAATAAATAATAAAAGGTAACCATTTTGAACACGCACTAGGAACCAGGTAAAATGCTAAGTGCTTTACATATAGATCTCCTTTAAGCCATCTCAGTATTATCTGCACTTTACAGATGAGGAGATTAAAACTTTGTTGTTGTTATTGTTAATTGCCACAGAATCCCCTCAGACTGAAGGCAACCTTATATATTACAAAAAGGAAACATTGTCTGGTCCTGCACCATTTTCAAAATCTTTGGTATGTTTGAGCCCATTGTAGTGGTTATTGTGTCAGTCCAACTCATGGAGGGTTTCCTTCATTTTTACTAACCCTCTACTTTATCAAACATGACGTCCTTTTCTAGCAATTGGTCCCTACTGATACCATGTCCAAAGTAAGCAAGACAAAAATCTCACCATCATCACATCTAAGCAGCATTCCAGCTGTACTTCCTCAAGGACTGATTTGTTCATTCTTTTGGAAGTCTATGGTATATTTAATATTCTTTGCCAACACCACAATTCAAATGTGTCAGTTCTTCTATCTTCCTTTTTCATTGTCCAGCTTTTATGTGCATATAAAGCCATTGAAAAGACCATGGCTTGGGTCCAGTGCACCTTAGTCATTAAAATGACGTTTTTGCTTTTCAGTACTTTAAAGAGGCCCTTTGCAGCAGATTTTCCTGGTGAAATTCATCATTTGATTTCTTGACTGCTGCTTCCATGGCCATTGTTTAAAACTTGTTGTTGTTAAGAGCCATTGAGTCAATTTTTGACTCATAGCGACCCCATGTGACAGAGTAGAACTGCCCCATAGGATTTTCCAGGCTGTTATCTTTCCAGGAGCAGATTGTCAGGTCTTTTCTCCCAAGGAACTGCTGAGTGGGTTCTACTACCACTTTCTGGTTATCAGTCTAGCTCTTAACCACTGTGTCACCGGGTTCCTTATGACTTACTGGAGATCCTACTGCAGGAAATGGGAGAACCAGGATTTGGAACCTGGCTATCTGTTTCCAAAGTCTGAGCTCTTATCTGTGGTGTCAGGAAGATTCAGATCCTCTGTCCTTCTGACACACCCAAGATTCTAGCTCCTAAGGATAACTGCACAGAGCATCACAACTCTGAAGTTAAAACCTTTCAACCAACCTCTTACCTTTTTTATTTTCTCAAACTAATTTTTTTAATCATCTTTTTTGTTTTCTCTGCAATTTTACCTGTAAAACCATTTAAAGCTAATTTTAATCTTTATATCATTTCAGTCATCCAGTTCTGCTTGTTTTATTTATTTATTTATTTATTTATTTATTTATGGCTATTCCTAAGTTTTTCCAATTTCTCCATTTCTTTTTTAGAGGCGTTTCTGTCCACGTAGACTTTGCGTGGTAACTTGGAACTTAGTTTTCATTTCAGAGGAAAAAATAAAAAAACAAACGCAAGTTGATTCTGACTCTTGGCGCCCCCATATGTGTCAGAGTAGAACTGTGTTCCATAGGGTTTTCAATGGCCAGTTTTTTGGGAGTAGATTGCCAGGCTTTTCTTCCGAGGTGCCTCTGGATGGACTCGAACCTACAACTTTTCAGTTAGCAGCTGAGAGTGTTAACCTACAACCTTTCAGTTAGCACCACCCAGAGAAGGATCTAATTAAAGCCATGTGCCTTGACCTTTCAGATATTCAGTTAACAAATACTTTTGGGGTGTCTTTCACGTGCCAGGCTCTGTCCTAGACTCTGAGGATTCAGCAGTGAACAGCACCATCAAGGAATCTCCTCTTATTGTGCTTACATTCCATGACGGAAATGACGGTAAGCACATAATTGAATTTAAAAAGAAAAACAAGATAATTTAGTTAATCATGTTTGTTCCAAACAAAATATGGTGATGAGGTGGAGGTCTCTGATATGTGGATTAGGTGGTGAGGCGGTGATACTCAGCAAAGCTGGCCCAGGCTACTTAGTCATTGACATCAAATTATATTCCTCACCCATATAATCACTACCTTCTTAAAGATGGTTCTTGCCTGATCACATGAACAGATAGAGCACCAAGGAAACGAAGCCCAAGCTGCTGGTGGTTAGAGGTATGGTGGCTACAAGCAGTAAAGATTCAGAAGACTAATGAATAGAAATGGATAAGAACAGTCTTTTCTCATTTGGTACCATCTCTGCTTTAATATGTTTTTTTCTCCCCTGTTTTCTGGGCACCAGGAATATCTTTGTTGAACTTCCGGACGTATGAGAGTGAATCCTTAAAACTGCAAGTTATGTGTGGATGTTCTTGCCATTAGCAGTAATCAGTGAACTCAGGGCTGTGTGTTCCAGGCCCTGCCATTATATTGAAACTTTTCAAATGATTGTTTTAGTAAGTATTTACATTTAAAATGCACCTCATTATCCCATCAGCACGCCGGCTTCTGAGTACAAGTTGCAGCTGGACTCCTTCAGTCTTTTCTTTTACATGATACTTGCAACTAATTTTGATGATGTGAGTTGTGCTATTTCGTATCCAACTAAGCTATGTTCACTCATTAAGCTATTAATCATCAAAATTTGTGGCTTAAATTTCCAATTACATTCTGGATAGAAACAAATAATTCCTTGATAACAATCCAGGTTTGAGTTTGACTGTGTCTCTGATTGTAAATCCTGGATGACAAAAATTCAGGCAGTCATGTGATATATGCAAACAGCTATATATTTGTCATTATGGAGCCAAAATACCCAGACAATTGGCTGTTGCTGTTTTTTCTCCATTTTCCTCCAGATGATTCAGTACAGATGTAGCCAAGGAAATCTTTGAATCTTAAATACTCAATTTTCACGGCAGATTAGAAATTTCTACAACCAGCATGAGTCGTCAGGCTTTTCTCGGGAAGAACAGCTACTCCAACAACCTGGAACTCAATTTTGCAAGTCAGTTTTCTTTAGGAATTCTTTGACCTTAATTTTGAATATAACCTTTGCTCTTTAAAATGAGCTTCTGAGTTTTAAACATAAAATGGAAATACTGAATGAGGAAAAACTACAACAAGTAGATGATTAGGATTTTTATAGCTTTAGCACTCGGTCAAGCATTCTCCTTCCTTGTAAGGCCAAGCCAAACAAAAGAGAACCAAGTGGAAAAATCAAACCCTTAGAGAATAACACAGCATCTGACAAAATGTCCAGTGATCTCGTGAAGCCTGGGAAAAGCACTGCTGAGACTTTTCTTCCAGAATTGGATTTACTCCAAAGGAATCATGCCAGTCGACACTCTCTAAGTTTGAAGTAGAGGGGATATGTGCCCTTGCTGGAGCCACCAGAGGCTTCTGAGCTTGTTGTGAAATGGAGCCACGTGGTCTGATGGACGGAGACCTAGACACAGAACCAGGGACCCAGGTTCTCATTCTTCTACTGATTAGGTAGGCAGTTCATTGGGTCTCAGTATCTTATCTAAAAACACAATATGGCTACACAAGATGATCTCTAAAGATCATTCAGCCAAAATTTATGATGATACAAAGTTAAGCAAGAGTCCAGTGTCTCAACAATGCTGCATTTTAAGGAGATATTTGGTAATGTGTTAGAAGAATCAAGTATTAAAGAGAATCTGTTGACTTTTCTAGTACTCTGCTACATATTAAATTTCATGAATATACAAAGAATTATTATGTAGATTAATGTAAGTAATAATGATTAAGCCAGAGACAAAAGGTAATGATTATAGTAGGTCAAAATAGCACATTGATATACACTGGAATGGTAACATCTCTTACTATCCAGATGTAGTTCAATTAGATTTACAGAACAACAATAAAAATTAAAAAAAAAAAACAAACATAGTGCACCAGGGCTGTGTCTAAGTACCAACAATACATTTCAAAAGACTGCAAACATTTTCTCAGTCAACTAGATATTTAATCCTCACGTTGTCCACTTTCTTGATTATTAAAGCATTAGATCTCATGATTCTGTAACTCATCAGAATGACTTAAAAACTTTCTTGTCCTCAATTTTCTTATCTGTAAAATAAGGGATTTGGCCAAAATAACTCCAGTGTTCTCTCAATCTCTAAAATTCTGAAAGTCTAGATTTTTGAATGGTTTGAAAATCTGGACTCTAATGAAATTCAACTAGTCTAAGGAATTTATGTTATCAGCTGTGCAAACACAGAGTCATTTTCTGTCTTCGCATAAATAGGTGACTATTAAGCTCAGGAATATCTTGCCAGCAAGCAAACAGTTTTGTTTTAAGGATGTCAAGAACGACATTTCAGGCTCTATGCCCCTCCTTCCCATGCCCCCACCATCCTCCACCCAAAAAAAATTCTCTCCTGCTTCTTGACTTTATAGAATTAGAGATTCATCTGTTTAACTTAAGAGCTTATCTTTTTATAAACTACAAATGCCTCAGGAAAGGTCACACATTAAACATTTTGAGTCGTTTTTACCTTTGTCTGAATGAATTTTTTCTTTTTCAATTTGACCCTGACTTGTTCCATAAAGGATTTGAAGCTGCTTACTGGGAATGAGTTAAGCAAATGCATTTCTGAAATCAGATTTGATGAAAGCCCATGGGAAAGAGGGGCGAACTCAGAAAGGAGGGTGCCAGCAACCCGTAAAGCTCTACTTAAATTGCAAAGGGTTGTAAAAACATTAGAGATCATCATTAATAACAGGGAGGCTGATTGCTTAAAGATAAACCATGTCCATTTCCCAATATTTCAGCATCCACTATTTCAACAGGTCAGATCATTCCTCATGCTTCTTATGGGGCTTAATGTTCCGTGCCTAATTGTTTGGATACTTTATTTGAAACAGAAATTTATTCATAATTTGCTCTTTACCTTGCTCATGTTGCTTTCTTATTTCCTGAATGGCACAAAATTCTGTTAGCTACATTGTTGTCTGGGACGTCTATTTGCACAGCCTCATAATCTCTCCTATTTCCTGGAAATGCGAAGAACCACTTTCTGTCTTTGCATAAATAGGTGTCTATTAAGCTCAGGAAAGAAAACATGACTTTAATTTGAAATGTTTCCCAACGTGGCCAGAGCAGATTGTAGCAAAATGGATAGTTCTGTCGTTAACAGCAAAGAAAAATCATAGACCATTTTCAAAGATACAAGTTTTAGCCAAACACAAGAAATTCAAGAAACATTTGTTAATTGTACTATTTTGTTATTGTTGTTGTTGTTAGGTGTTGTCAAGTTGGTTCTGACTCATAGCGACCCTATGTACAACAAAACAAACCACTGCCCGGTCCTGCGCCATTTTCACAATCATTGCTATGTTTGAGCCCATTGTTGCAGCCACGGTGTCAATTTATCTTGTTGAGGGTCTGCCTCTCTTTCACTGACCCTCTACTTAATCAAGAACAATGCCCTTCTCCAGGGACTGGTCTTTCCTGATAACATGTCCAAAGTACGTGAGATGAAGTCTCACAATCCTCGCTTCTAAGGAGCATTCTGGCTGTAATTCCAAAACAGATTTGTTCGTTCTTCTGACAGCCCATGGTATATTCAATATTCTTCACCAACACCACAATTCAAATGCATCAGTTGTACTATACAGATTACATTTTTTTTTAGGTCATGGCGATAACACGTCTTCAGGAGAAAAGGAGGAAAGAAAAAGGAAGTGTTCAACCCTGAGGATTATGCCGAAAATCTCTCATCTTACTAGAAGATGCCAACCCAGGGAAATCCCACCGGCTCAGAGAAAGCTGGCTCCTTGAATTATCCTGTCTGACCCAGCCTATTAAAGTCTAATCTTGAACAAATAATTAAACTGTTAACAGTTTTACTATTATGTAACTATTGGCCTGAATTAGCAGTCTCCAAACATGTTGTGCAGTCCCTCAGGGTTCTGACTCATGGCGACCCCATGTGTGTCAGAGTAGAATTGTGCTTCATAGGTTTTTCAATGACTGATTTTTCAGAAATAGATCACCAGGCCTCCGTTCTGAGGCACTTCTGGGTGGACTCTAACCTCCGAACTTTCTGTTAGCATCCAAGCGTGTTAACTATTTGCATGATCAAGGGACTTCTGAGGTGAACATTAGACGTTTTATTTTTATGTATTTATCTTACAAAAATAAAATTAAGCTTTAGTGATATTTGGTTTAAGGGCTACTGGCACTCAATCCTCATATACGGGAGCCATGTTGCACACTCTGCATGGGAGGTGCCCTGAGGGAAGAGTGTGAGTTCCACAGTAACCTCAAGCATTTCACTTTCAGCAGGTTGGGACATACCTACTTGGGCTGGGGGAAGTGGATTTACAGGTTGAGTCCTCATGTTTCAGTTGATCAACCCTCACAAAACAGACAAGTGCCTTAAAAAGATGCCTGCAGGACTTCCGGGAAACATGGCACTCTAGACAGAAGCACCATGCTGTCCATCCACAGCAAAGATTCGAAAAACGAAGCCAAACAGAGAAAACAGCAATCCTGAAACCCTAAGCATCAAATGAAGAGATAAAGAACTCAGCGAAGCACCAAATGGAGTGAGAAATTGACAGAGAACAGAGAGGGAGGAGAGATTCATGCAGAGGTCCCCTATCAGCTAAAGCATCACGGATCTGCCATCTTGGACTCCTATCGGAGACCAGTGAACAGGTGGTATGAGAAAGCAGTTTCACAGAGCTTCCAGCAGGAGACAGAACAACTGGTAACCAATGACATATGCTTTCCCACCCCCCACCCTTCTTCACCCCCACTCGGCCTCCTCTGCTTCCTGCTGCCACATTCTCTTGGCCAGGAAACACAGGCTGCTTGGATTCTACCCACCCTCATCAGCTGACTCCCCGAGTGCCATTTGTTGGCTGCTGGTGTTGCTTTTTTCTGCTTTTGATTTCTTCCTTACCTCTCACCACCTCCCCCTCCTTTCTCTCAAATACCTGGCTCCATGCACCATCTTTGCTTCTTCCTGAAAGGCTGTGAAACTCTGCTCAACTGTGAAACTGTTTCCTGGCCCGTGCTACCATGCCGGTGGGATGCGGAGGCTGTTTGTTTGTTTGTTTTGAATTGTTTGTTTGTTTTCCTTTTCTTTTCTCAAATTGGGAGCCCGTTCTAGCAGGGCAGTACTGCGTGGCTTGGGACCTACCCCCTCCGTTTGTGCAGATGCACACAGGGATCCCTGAGGGCATTTCTTTTTTGGTGGTTTTTTTTTTTTTTTCTGTTTTTTTGAGGGTTTTTCTTGTTCTTTTTTTTTTTTTTAATTTGTTTAGTTCTCTTTTCCTCTTTTTCCCTTTTTGTCTTTCTTCATTATTCAGTTTCTCATCTCTCTATAACTTCCTTCTCTTCCTGTCTCCTGAAAACCTAGCGCTGAGTGACACCTCTACGCCTTCTAGCCAGGGTATACTTCAACACCTGGGAGCAACTTCTCCAGACCTTGTAGCTGCACCAGTGGGATCCCTGGGAGCTTTGCCTTTTTTTTTTTTTTCTTTCTAATTTCTATTTATTCTTTTTTTTCTTTTCTTTTCTTCTTCTTTTCCTTTTTGTTTTTCTCCATTTCATACTCTCTTATCTCTCCACTCCAACAGCAAGCTCCCATAACTCTCTTTTTTGTTTGTTTGTATGTTTTTGGTTCCTGTTCCTCTCTCCTCTGTCCCATACCCATCTTAGGTCCACATATCACAATCTCTCCCCTCCATCCTGCCTACCTGCACCGTGCGCTTAACATCACACCACCAGGCAGCATAGGCATGGCCTACAAGAACCTGCCCTGCACTGATTACTGACCCGCCCTGGTGGCTGTAGTAAGTGTCACAAACAACCTAGCTCAGCAACTCCTCTTCAGCTAGACCTGCCCTGCTGTACCATGTCTGAGTGACTGACCCTGCAAATTGGAGAAGGAGGCGAAAAGTATCGTGCCCACAGATGAGCAAACAACAAAGAACACACAGCCCGCTTGCTCAGACATAGCCAAATAAAACCAAAAAAAGGACAAAACAAACAAATCTACAATCAATGAATGAGAAAAATAACTACTGAATGCCCCAAAGACAGCAGACAATATCAAAACATTTACAAAAACAGGACAGGATAGTTCCAGTAGGCGTCCAAAATAAAACACCAGGTGACTTTCCAGTAGAAGAAAAGGCACTAGAACTACCTGATAGGGAATTCAAATCTCTAATACTCAGAATTATCCAAGAGTTGAAGCAAAAAGCAGACAAAAATGAAGAAAAAATAGACAAATTCATGGAAAAGGCAGACAAATTCATGGAAAATACAGACCAAAAAATGGAAGAATTCAGGAAAATAACGCAGGAACAAAATGCCAAATAAATTCACAACTAGAAATTATACAAAAACAACGATTAGAAAGCCAAAAGATAAACAACAAGATTTCAGAAATGGACAGTGTCATAGGAGGCCTGAGGAGCAGATTTGAAATGGTGGAAGACAGGATCAGCGAAATTGAAGACAAACACTTAGATACAACTCTGTTAGAGGAAAACTCAGAAAAAAGAATGAAGAAAAATGAAGAGACCCTGAGAATTATGTGGAATACAATCAAAAGCAAAAATTTTCGAGTGATCGGAGTTCCATAATAGGGGGAGAAAATAGAAAACACAGAGAAGATCATTGAAGAACTGCTGACAGAAAACTTCTCCAATATCATGAAAGATGAAAAGCTGGCCATCCAAGAAGCTCAATGAACCCCATATAGGATAGATCCCAAAAGAAAAAGATGCCAGCAAAGGAACCATAGATGGATGATATAGTATTAATAAGGTAAGAACGCACACAGAATGTAACAGCACAAACACAAAATGGAAAAACTGCTATTTTGCAACTCCTGGAACAAGCCCTTTGCCAACCACATGACGGTATAAAAATGCTACACAAACAATGGCATGGCTAGAAATAGGCCAAAATTATTTGCAAATATTAATAGTCTATTTGAAATAAGGGCTTACGTCCACTCTCATTAATGATGACTCTCACATTAAATATATCTTGTGGTTGAGATGTTAATTATTGATAATATGGAGGCATCACAATTTACAAGACCCTTGAAAATAAAACAAGCATAACAGGAAATACTCCTACTACTCTTCCAGTGATATTTAAAGTCATGTGATAGCTGTCTAGTACTTCACAACACTTAGGTAAATATTTAGAATGCTCGTATGAGATTTCTTGCTTAAGATCGAAACCAAACAAGTCACACACCACTGAGAAAACACTTGTTCTTCCCATGGTGGTGAAAATGGCTGAAACGATACACTAAAAACAATATGCGTACAAGCAAATACAAACAAATACATATACATCAGACACAAACACTGTTGGAAGATATAAAAAAAATGCTGCTACAAAGTTGACCAAATCAGTATTAGCACAAGTTAAATAGTTTGGGAAGTTTGTTATTCTGTCAGAAGAAAACACAGATGTTGCTGATTGATGTACTTCACTTGACAGGGTTAGTGAGGTTCTGCGTTAGTAATGAACATAGGGAAGACCCTTTGGTGTGTGCACGTGAACCTCTTTAAGAAGGTGTCCAGGAGAAGAATACTCTCAATAGTGAGTGACTTCCATTTAAAAACAGAAAAACGATGTTTTTGTTGGAAGATATGTTAGTGTAACTCCTGATAAGGAATTTGACAGGACTTTGATAGAAATAAATAAAAAGATTCTGGAGAAAGTTTGTAAAGATAGCATCTGCTGTGGTGGAATGTATACAATCCGTTTTAGTGAGATGAGGAGGAACCATGAAAATCTCTGGAGCCTGTGATGGACTGAATTATTGGTTCCAATTCTTCATTCTCCTGCTAGGAAGTTATACATCTACATCATTGGCATGGAGTCATGGTGGGCAGAATGTTCTTCCTACCATTGACTTCAAGCTTGGCATGTGACTTCTTTGACCAATGGGATGTTAGAGGCAGAGACCTGAAACATGCTTGCCAATCTGGTTGGCCCTGCTCATTTCTGCTGTTGCACGAGAAGAACATGTCCTGGGTTTCTGCTGCCCCCTCAGCCTGGGTTCTGGAATAAGACTCACTGAGCAGGATTGCAGCTCAGAGCCAAGCTCAGCCACCCACAGTCCAAAACAGAGCCATCACAGACCTGTGGGCACCAAATAATGCTTATCGTCATACATCAGTGAGGCCCTGTGGTCACATGTCATGTAGCATCATTGCAGCAACAGTTGACTAATATGGTACCACACAGATGATGCTGATGACCTCAGAGTAAAATCATTGTCAAGCATAAAGATGCTACTCATTTTTCTTTTACAAAAAACGCAACTATTACACATTTACTGACCTTTACTGTCATGACAAGTAATGTCACTAGAATGCTACCTAGAAGATTTTTGGGAAACAATACATTAATCTGTTCTTCAAGGTAAAACTGATTTTTATCAATGAAAGAAAAAGTCATAATTTTTTAAAATAAATTTTTGGTATGGAGGTATCATTTCAAAAATAGATATTAGAAGTTTTCCACAACTATTTCATGTTGCTGCCCAAAACAATTTATGTTTTTCACCTGTAAAAATTGCCGTATCTGTACAATTGAAAAGCTTGAAAACTGAACTTTCTATTGGTTAAAAATCCTCTCTTGAGCTTAATTAGGATCAGTATATTTTAATGTGTGCTAGTGATCACTTTTTTTATTATTAAAAAAGGATTTTTTTCCCTAAACAAAGAATTTCCGTGGAGTTTTAAACTCATTTGTTAAAAAAGTAGAGTCACAACACCTTACAATTAGTTTACAAAAACAAATGATTGACATCAGAGAAGGTGGAAATTTCTTAGCTAAATTTCAACAACGACACTTGCATAACTGATGGGTGGGAATGAAAAATGAGTATCATGATTTGGTCTGCAGAGCAAATGATTCATTTCTTCCAGGTGATTTATCTATTTTCATGAGGTATCTTTTTCAGCTATACCAAAACCAAATCTGTTGCCATAGAGTCGATTCTGGTTCATAGTGACCCTATAGGACAGAGTAGAACTGCCCCATACGATTTCCAAGGAGGAGCTGGTGGATTCAAATGGCCAACCTTTTTGGTTAGCAGCCAAACTCTTAAACCACTGCACCACCAGGGCTCCTTTTCAGCTATGACAGTCATTAAAATCAAATATCAAAGTAACCTGTAATTACAACCAGACCTTTGAATTGCTATAATACAAGGTGTGAAATCAAGATTTTCAAAAATAACCCATACCTCACACCATACACAAAAACTAATTCAAAGTGGATAAAAGACCTAAATACAAAACCAAAAACTATACAGGTCATAGAACAAAAAATAGGGTCAATGCTAGAGGCCCTAATACATGGCATTAACACGATACAAACCATAGCTAACAACATGCAAAAACCAGAAGATAAGCTAGATAACTGGGATGTTCTAAAAATTAAACACTTATGCTCATCAAAAGAATTCACCAAAAGACTAAAAAGAGAATCTACAGACTGGGAAAAAAATTTTGGCTATGACAAATCTGACAGAGTTCTAATCTCTAAAATCTACAGAAAAATCCATTTACATCAGAAAGACAATCCAATTAAAAAATGGGCAAAAGATATGAACAGACACTTCACCAAAGAAGACATTCAAATGGCTAACAGATACATGAGGAAATGCTCACGATCACTAGCCACTAGAGAAATGCAAATCAAAACCACAATGAGATACCATCTCACCCCAGCATTACTGGCACAAATCAAAAAAAAAACAGAAAATAACAAATGTTGGAGAGGCTGTGGGAGACTGGAACTCTTATGCACTACTGGTGGGAATGCAAAATGGTACAACTATTTTGGAAAACAATATGGTGCTTCCTTAAAAAGCTAGAAATAGAAATACCATATGATCCAGCAATCCCACTTCTAGGAATATATCCTAGAGAAAAAAGAGCCATCACGTTAATAGACACATGCACACCCATGTTCATTGCAGCATTATTCACAATAGCAAAAAAGGGGAAACCACCTAGGTGTCCATCAACAGATGAACGGATAAACAAACTGTGGTACATACACACAATGGAATACTATGCAACAATAATGAAAAATGCTGAATCTGGGAAGCATCTCACAACATGGATGAATCTGGAAGGCATTAAGCTGAGTGAAATAAGTCAATCACAAAAGGACAAATATTGTATGAGACCTCTACTATAAAAACTCATGAAAAAATATACACAAAAAAAGAAACAATTTTTGATGGTTTTGAGGGAGTGAAGGGGTAGGAGGGAAAAACACTAAATAGACAATAGATAAGTGGTAACTTTGGTGAAGGGTAAGACAGTACACAGTACTCAGGAAGCAAGCACAGGTTGTCCGAGACAAGGTTAAGGAATCTCCATAGACACATCCAAACTCCCCGAGGGACTGAATTGCTGGGCTGAGGGCTCTAGGGACCATGGTCTTGGGAACCTTCTAGCTCAACTGCCATAACATAGCTTATAAAGAAAATATTCTACCTTCTACTTTGGTGAGTAGCGTCTGGGGTCTTAAAAGCTTGTGAGCGGCCATCTAAGATACTCCACTGATCTCACCCTGTCTGGAGCAAGGGAGAAAGAAGAAAACTAAAGACACAAGGGAAAGATTAATCCAAAGGACTAATGGACCACAACTACCACAGCATCCACCAGACTGAGTCCAGCACAACTAGATGGTGACCGACTACCACCACCGACTGCTCTGACAGGGATCACAATAGAGGGTCCTTGTCAGAGCTGGAGAAAAATGTAGAATAAAATTCTAACTCACAAAAAA
>NW_004443970.1:7638862-7652409 GCF_000243295.1 Trichechus manatus latirostris
CCCATAAAACAAAAGGAGACTAAATAGGCACGCCAGTCCAGGGGCAAGGACAAGAAGGCAGGAGGGGAAAGGAAAGCTGGTAATGGGGAACTCAAGGTCAAGAAGGGTAGAGTTGACATGTCGTGGGGCTGGCAACCAATGTCACAAAACAATATGTGCATTAATGTTTAATGAGAAACTAGTTTTTCCTGTAAACCTTCATCTAAAGTACAATAAAAAAATTTTTTTTAAAGATTTTCAAAAATAGTGAAGCATATTTAATCACTTTGCTATCACTAAAAATAGTAGTAGTATTAATAACATATAATTGTGGATATAAATAATATTTTATGAGTACAAAAGGTTTATGTACCATAAATAAGTGAAACTATTATAAACTATTTTATTTTTATATCATCCTTTTTAAATGTCCATTGTTACACAATTTTATAGGGTATATGATAAAAGCACACGTAATTAATTTGTAAGTAAGTAAACATACTTATTCCCAGAGTAAACCATCAAGATTATTTTATGAATAGGGATGGCACAATCAGAAAATTTTCAAGACCACTCACCTAAAAATGCCTGTTTTTGTTACATCTGTGGGTTCACATCTATGCCATTTCTCACCAACATCTTCATTTCCTCCTCTGTGCCTTTTTCTGGAAACCCTGGTGGCACAGTGGTTAACAGTTCAGCTGCTAACCAAAAGGTTGGCAGTTTGAATCCATCAGGCGCTCCTTGGAAACCCTATGGGGCAGCTCTACTCTGACCCATAGGGTTGCTATGAGTCAGAATTGACTCAAAGGCAGAGGTGTTTTTTTTCTTTTTCTGTAACTTCTTCGTTTCTATTCAAGTCTGCACGCCTCCATTCTGTCTTAAACGCAAACGCACAAAACATTCTCACTTGATCCTGTAACCTCCTCTGTATTGATATTCTACTTCTCTCCTTTTTATTGCCAAATTTCTGGACAAAGTAGCCATCACTTGTGTCTCTGTTGTTTAAATAATTACACCATTGTTGTTTTTGGCTGCCTCGCTATCCACAACACACACTTGCATGCACAGACCCTGTTGTTAAGACCCTAGAATAAGATTTCATGCCTCTGAAACTGGTGGTTTGGATGTCCCCACAAATTCTTAATGCCAAATCTAGAATACTTTCCTTAACCTCTTTTTCCACAATCAAATTTACCACCCTTTCAGGTTACTTTAAAATATATACATTTAAATAAAATATCTCTAGCCATCATTCTGGAGTTCCTGCGTCACACAAAAGGTTAATTGCTCGACTACTAGCCAAAAGGTTGGCAGTTCGAACCCACCCAGAGGCCCCTCTTGAGACAGGCTCAGCGATATGCTTCTGGAAACGCTATGAAGAAGTTCTACTATGTACACGTGGGGACGCCATGGGTCGGACATGACTTGGTGGCATCTAACAACAGCAGTCACTGTTCTACATCCAGTCTCTTGCCAGGTATGTCTGAAGATCCCCAGTTGAGGAACACATTGCCTCTGTTAAGATGGGTGTGCCAGGCTGCTCTGTTGGTTGCCTCTTGCCATCTTGCCACCCTTTCTTTAAGCTTCTGCACTCTTGTTCAAGTGTGCATAATTCCTTTATTCAATCCGCATGACTCTGCTAATGCAAGCCACTTGTGAGAATTGACTTTACTCAATTGTGGAGGGAAGGGGAGAGGAATTATTTTATGTTCTTATTGATAGTTGTTCTCGAGTAGGCTCAGACTCATGGTGACCTTATGTATAACAGAATGAAACGTTGCTCAGTCCTGTGCCGTGTTCATGATTCTTGGTATGTTTGAGTCTATTGTTGCAGCTATTGTGTCAATCCATCTCATTGAGGGTTTGCTTGTTTTCATTATCCCTCTACTTTACCAAACATGTTGTCCTTTTTTATTGATTGGTCTTTCCCGATTACACGTCCAAAGTAAGCAAGCCTAATTCTCCCCATCCTCCCTTCTAAGGAGAATTCTGGTTGTATTTCTTCTAAGACTGATTTGTTTGTTCTTCTGGAAGTCTACGGTATATTCAATATTCTTTGCCAACACTACAATTTGAATGCATCAACTCTTCTTTTGTCTTACTTTTCATTTTTCAGATTTTGCATGCATATGAGGCAATTGAAAAGACCATGGTTTGGGTCTAATGCACCTTAGTCACGAAAGTGACATCTTTGCTTTTTATAACTTTAAAGAAGTCTTTTGCAGCATATTTGCCCCGTGCAATATGTTGTTTTATTTCTTGTCTGCTGCTTCCATAGACATTGATTGTTGATACAAGTAGGATGAAATTGTTGACAATTTCCATTTCTTCTTCATTTATCATGATGTTGTTTGCGGGCCCTATTGTGAGCATTTTTGTTTACTTCATGCTCAGGTTGTTTTCATTTTCAGCAAGCAAGGTTGTGTTATCTGCACATTGCAGGTTGTTAATTGGTTTTCTTCTAATCCTAGTGCCATCTTCTTTTTCATACAGTCCAGCTTTTTGGATTATTTGTTCAGCATACAGATTTAGTAAGTAAGGTGAAAGGATACAATCCTGCCACACACCTTTTCCAATTTTAAACCACACAATTAAAAAACAAAAAACCGTTGCCATCGAGTCGATTCTGACTTATAGAGACGCTATATGACAGAGTAGGACTGCCCCATACAGTTTCCAAAGAGCAGCTGGTGGATTCAAACTGCTGACCTTTCTTGGTTATCAGCCAAGCTCTTAACCACTGAGCCACCAGGGCCCCAAACCACACAGTAGCCCCTTGTTATGTTTGAATGGCTGCCTCTTGATCCATGTCCAGTTTCATGGGATAAGAAAAATTTAAAATGATATTGTTCAAAAAATCAGACACCACAAATCCTGAAGTTCACCCTTTCACGAGGAGTAGGAGTAAGGCAGAGGGGGGACATCCTATATTAATTGGCTATCTACTTCCTTAGCTCTAGGCCAGTCACTATGTTGCAGAGGACTCACTTCTCAATCCGATGAAAGACCCTCTCTCATGGTCTCTCTCTCCCAAGTTTCAACTCCCTGTCTCTGGCTCCACGTAGACGAAGCAAAACCTCATCCAACCTCTGCCCCCAAGGAAGACCATGCTTTTACCTTATTATATAAAACAACTTAGTTCAATGGCTCTCAATCTTAGCTGCAAATTAGAATCACCTGGAGAGCTTTTTAAAAATTCCAGTGATTCCTCTGCACCTGGAGAGATTCTGATCAATTGATCTGAAGAGGGTCCAGAGCATGGTTATTTTTTATAAGCTCCCAGCTGCCTTGCTCACTTTCAGATTCCAGTATGAGAGTTTGCATTCTTTTGCACAGCGAGAGATCTAATCACTCGTTTCTCCCACCACAGATGAATCCCAACTTATGATCTTTAACAAAACCAATAACAAGCAGATGCTTTGAAATTATTCCATTTTTCATAAAGGCTTCAAAGATCCCCAATCAAATTCTTAGACCAGGCCCAAGGTCAAGTACTCAGGCTTTTTGTAAGTGGGTATAGCTTTTCCTACTCAGCCCCTCAATGGGACAAGAGGAATTGCGGTGGGGTAGGAGGAGCACAAGTTTTATCTGTCTCTTTCAGAACAAACCTAGTGGGGGTGTGACTTGTTTCTACTTTTAGTTTTATTCTCTGATTCACCGCAGTAGACACTGCCATCTTCCTAGTTTCAGTGAAATGTTATCCTAACTTAGCTTGAGTGATGCTTATTGAGCCAACTCTCCCTTCTCAGCCTCATCTGTTTCTTTCATTGTCTCCTCTTCTTCCTCTTGCCCAGCTTAATGTAAGCCCTCCCCAAGACTCAGTCCTTGGCTCTTGTTTTCTTCCTTACACGTTCTCTCAGAGGTTATTCTCGATCAGATCTTTAGTAATTACAACCATCCTTTATTCTAAGTATTGTGCTTGGTGCTGAGGATGCAATGGAGAGTTTAAATCAACCCCTAACTAACAGGGCTTATTGGACTCATCAGTGGAGAACACGTTATTCAAAAAAGGCATGGTCCCAATGGTTTCAGTGGACATCTAGGTCAATTGGCATAACAAAGTTTATTGAGAAAATATTCCGCATCCCACTTTGGTGAGTGGAGTCTGGGGTCTTAAAAGCTTGCGAACAGCCATCTAAGATGCATCAATTGTTCCCAACCCACTTGGAGCAAAGGAGAATGAAGAACGCCAAAGACACAAGGAATATATGAGCCCAAGAGACAAAAGGGCCACATAAACCAGAGACTCCATCAGCCTGAGACCAAAAGAACTAGATGATGCCTGGCTACCATCAATGATCGCCCTGAGGGAACACAACAGAGAGTCCCTGACAGAGCGGGAGAAAAGTAGGGAGCAGAACGTAAATTCTAGTAAAAACACCAGACCTAACGGTCTGACTGAGAATGGAGGAAATTCCGAAGCCATGGCCCCCGGATGCTCTGTTAACCCAGAACTAAAACCATTCCTGAAGCCCACTCTTCAGACAAAGATTAGACTGGACTATAAAACATAAAATAATACTCGTGAAGAGTGTACTTCTTAGTCCAAGCAGATACACAAGATCAAATGGGTGGCTTCTGTCCAGAGGCAGGATGAGAGGGCAGAAAGGAACAGGAGCTGGTTGAAAGGACACAAGAAACTCGAGGTGGGAAAGGAGAGTTTGCTGTCACACTGTAGGTGTTACAACTAGGGTCATAGAACAACATGTGTATAAATTTTTGTAGAGAAATTAACTTGAGCTGTAAACTTTCACCTAAAGCACAATTAAAAAAAAAAAAAAAAAGGCACAGTCCCAAATGTATAAATGCAAAGTTGCCTTGAAGAAAGGGACAGAACTCTTTGAGAGATAGATTAGAGAAGCTCTGATATTTGAGCTGGCGTCTGAAGGATGAGTAGGTGACATTAGAGTTTACAAAGGCCTTGGGACTCCCCAACTGGTTTGTGAACTCCTTGAAGAGAGACATTGGGTACCCAACCTTCAGCATCAAGCTCACTTCAGAAGCTGAGTAAATATCTACTGATGGGTTACCGGTAAGATTTGTTTGAAATAATAAAACATTTCTGAGGTTTCTTACTTTTATTTTTAAATTCATTTCTGAGGTTTTATCTGTTGTTTTTGCCAGTCCAGCATATTTCCCTCCAGCAGAGAAACCTCTCTTCCCCTTCTGATTGTGTGATACTTATAGACCTGCCAGTCACAGTACACCCATCCTTCAGCTGCTCCCCTGTGGAATGGCCATGGCCTCCCATTTACCTGGCCACAAGTGCATTTTGAAGGTGGGAAGGTGATCAGATTGAGCCAAACAGAGCCCTTCTCTGGAGGTTTTCCATGTAAAGTTGAAGGGACAAGAGGATGAAGGATGTAAACCTGCAGTTTCCGGTGGCCCTCTTCCCTACCACATGGAGAAAGCTCATCTTCAACAAGTGAGGGTAAACAAAGAGGCCAGAAAATATGACATACAGACAATGTAGAGTCTTGGCTCACTGGGGTCCAGTTTGAATGTCAGATGCCCCTGGAACTGCCATGATTACTGCAAAACTCACTTTACTTTTCTGAACTACTCTGGTTTAGCTTTACGTCAATTTGAGCTAAAATTCTGACCTTTGCAACTGATAAGACTCCTGACTAATACACATTGGCTCAACTTCTACTTACAAACAGAATTTTTTTTTGGCGGGGAGAGGTGGGTGGAGGAGGGATGTATAACAGAGTCCCTGGGTGGTGGAAATGGTTAAGCATTGGGCTACTAACCAAAAGGTTAGCGGTTCAAACCCACCCAGAGGCATCTCAGAAGACAGGCCTGGTGATCTACTTCCTAAAGGTGACAGCCCTGAAAACCCTATGGAGCACAGTTCTACTCTGCACACATGGGGTCACCAGGAGTCAGAATTGACTCATCAGCAACTGGTTTGGTTTTTTTATTTTGGAATTTAGCTTCAATTAATAGGAAAATTGGTTGCCATCATTTATTATGCATAAAATTAACAAATGATATGGCATGCAAGATATAGAGATGAAAAAGAAGTGGCTGATACTGCCATAAAGTTCACAATTGTAGGAGAAACAGTCAACAAATAGTTATAATACACTATGACAGGAGCAATGACAAAATTATATACAGAATACAGTAATTTTACTATTACGTTGCAATTCCAATTTCATCTCATCATTTATTATTTGTGGAGGACAAATACTTAGATGGCAACTAACAATAACAGTACTTAGATGGCATTTGACTCTGACTTCTCAGTATTCCAAATGAGTAGATGGGATACTACTTTTTAAATCTTAGAGTTAGCCTTTCTTATACTATTGTATTCCCATTCATAATGTCAAACCAGGTAGCCAATCAGTATGCTTTTTTCTTAGTTGCTGAGTAAAAAATTGTTTTAGAGAAGGAAGATTTAGGAAACACGTTGTTTCAACCTTCCCCTTCTTTTACAACGAGTAGACTGGCTTTCATACTTTTTTTTCTTATTGTACTTCAGGTGAAGGTTTACAGAACAAATAGTTTCTCATGAAACAGTAGTACAGATATTGTTTTATGACATTGGTTAACAACCCCACAATATGTCAACTCTCTCCCTTCTCGACCTTTTTCCTTTTTTTTGGTGAAAATGTATATAGCCAAAGATACACCATTTCAAAAATTTCTACATGCACAGTTCAGTGACATCGACTACGCTCTTCCAACTGTGCTGCTATTCTCACTTTAGATGAAGGCTTACAGAACCAAATAGTTCCTCATTTAACAGTTAGTACACATGTTGCCCTGTGACAATGGTTAACGACGTCACAATGCATCAACACTATCCTTACTCAACCTCGGGTTCGCTATCACCGGCTTTCCTGCCCCTGGCTTTCACACTTTTGTCATACATTGTTGCTGTTTATGTTGTTAGCTGCCATTGAATAAACCCCTGACTTATGGCAGCTCCTTACACGACAGAACAAAGTTCTGTGCGGCCCTGTACCATCCCACGGTCAGTTGTGGATCAGACCATTGCAATCCACAGCATTTTCGTTGGCTGATTTTAGAAAGTACATAGCTGAGTTTTTCTTCCTAGTCTATCTTAGTCTGAAAGCTCTGCTGAAACCTGTTCAGCATCACAGCAACACATAAGCCTCCATGGACAGATGGGTGGTGGGTGCACATGAGGTATATTGGCTGGGAATTGAACCTGGGTCTCCCTCATGGAAGGTGAGAATTCTGCCCATGAACCACCACTACCCTCCTCTTCATGCATTGTCATCCTTTTAAACTGTTTTTCTTGGGTCCTTCTCTAGTTGTCTCCAATCCTTTCTAAAACTGAGATGATGCTCTACTTCAAGGTAAGACAATACTTACCGTCTTGCTTGTGATTGCCCTGTAGACATACTCAGTCCCAGGCTGGATGTGGCCAAGAGCACTGAGGCAGAACAGAGGAGTCCTGAAGAGATGCCAAAAACAATAACAACAAACCCTTTGCCATCAGGTTAATTCCAATTCATGGCAACCCCATGTGTTACAGAGTAGAACTGCTCCATAGGGTTTTCTTGGCTGTAATCTTTACAGAAGCAGGTCACCAGGCATTTCTTCCACAGCACCACCAAGAGGCTTCAGTGCACCAACCTTAAAGTCAGTAGTCGAGCACAGACCATTAACACCACCCAGGGACATGAAGAGCTGCACTTAGTCTCTTGTAGCCTATGTGGTCTGAGGCAAGATACTACCATCTGTGAAGTTCAGTCTGCTCTCAGTTAAATAGGCATAATAGTACCTACCTCATAGGATTCCACAGTGCCTGTCTTAGTCATCTAGTGCTGCTATAACAGAAATACAAGTGGATGGCTTTAACAAACAGAAGTTTATTCTCTCACAGTCTAGAGGGCTAGAAGTCCAAATTCAGGATGTCACCTCCAAGGGAAGGCTTTCTCTGATGGCTCTGGAGGAAGGTCCTTGTCATCAATCTTCCCCTGGTGGAGGAGCTTCTCTGTGCAGGAACCCTGGGTCCAAAGGACATGCTCTGCTTCCGGCGCTGCTTTCTTGGTGGTATGAGGTCCCCCTGTCTTCTCTCTGCTCGCTTCTCTCTTTTATATCTCAAAAGAGATTGGCTTAAAACACAATCCAATCTTATAGATTGAGTCCTGCCTCATTAACATAACTGCTGCTAATCCCACATAGAAAAATCACATCAGATGACAAAATGGTGGACAATCACACAATACTGGGAATCATGGCCCAGCCAAATTGATACACATATTTTTGGGGGACACAGTTCAATCCATGACAGTGCCTGTCTAGTAATATGTGTCCAACAAATGCCAGCTGCTGTCTTTATATAGGATTAACTACAGCTTTGGTTCCACCGAGATGCCATGCCTCTATTTGTCCTTGTGACCATCAAGTCTTTCCCAGCCTGAGCCACTGCCATTTATTTTCCCAAAAAAATCATCTCCCTTGTTCCTTGTTTAGAGCTTTATTTTTATTTTTGATGGATTATTTTCTCTTTGGTAAAGGTGACTTTGAATTATATTTATTTTCCCCAATGTGTTAACGAGGCTCAGTGGAGTAATCAACAAGCAATATAAACATGTTTTAAAATGTTTTCATCTACGTAATAAGAACTAAATCATTCTGAGTGCTAACTCATAGGGTACCAATCAGCATGATTCTCCAGGGTGACTTTCAGCCACCTGTCAGTCTACTTGAACTACATCTTCTTGACTTAATGAGGAAAATCATTATCATCATCAGATTTTTATTAACAGCCTGAAGCAGTGCGAAGGAGGGGGATATGAGGAGAGACAGTGAGAACCAGAAAGACCTGGTGTTGCATCTCTAAGAGCTTGCAAACAGAGAGAGAGATATTGGGGGTACATACTTCGATAGACCATGTAGCTAGCAAAAAACAAAACAAAACATCACCCAAATGAGTATTTGGCCAATGGA
Organism: Trichechus manatus latirostris; assembly: GCF_000243295.1. Taxonomy (NCBI): domain Eukaryota; kingdom Metazoa; phylum Chordata; class Mammalia; order Sirenia; family Trichechidae; genus Trichechus; species Trichechus manatus. The sequence goes on from NW_004443970.1 coordinate 7,647,779, forward strand.
GTATGTTCATCAAAAACAGGCAAGGATCTCAATCAAGGAACTTGAATTCAAGGATAATATATTTAACTGCCTTTTAAAGTGGGAGTCAAGTTTCCCAAGATACTGTTCACACCAGATCCTGTTCTAGGCATTGAGGATAGATGACTGAATAATAGACACTCTCTGCCTTCATGGAGTTTATCATCTAGTGAGAGTTCTCTCTCTCTCACACACACACACACACATACACACACATCCAGTGACAAGTGTCCTTATAAGAGTGAGGCAGAAAGAGATTACACAGACAGAAGACGACAAGGCAATGTGAAGATGGAGGCAGAGATTGGAGTGTTGCCACCATGAACCAAGGAGCACCTGGGGCCACCAGAAGCTGGAAGAGGCAAGGAAGAATTCTCCCTTAGAGCCTTCTGAGGGAGTGTGGCCCTGTGGACACCTTGTTTGTGCATTGCTGGCCCCCAGAACTGTGAGAGAACAATTTCTGTTATTTTAAGCCAACAAGTTTGTGGTAATTTGTTGTAGCTGCCTGAGTTAGTGTCATGGATTGAATTATGTCCCCCAAAAAATGTGTGTATCAATTTGGCTGGGCCATGATTTCTGGTATTGTGTGATTTTCCTATATGTTGTAAATCCTGCCTCTATGATGTTAGTGAGGGATGGGTGGCAGTTGTGTTAGTAAGGCAGGACTCAGTCTACAAGACTGGATTGTGTCCTGAGGCAATCTCTTGAGATTTAAAAGAGAGAAGTGAGCAGAGAGACAGGGGGACCTAATACCATCAAGAAAGCAGTACCGGGAGCAGAGCGTGTCCTTTGGACCTGGGGTCCCCGTGTGGAGAAGCTCCTAGTCTGGGGGAACACTGAAGAGAAGAAGGCCGACAGAGAGAAAAAGGCTTCCCCTGGAGCTGATGCCCTGAATTTGGACTTTTAGCCTACTTTAACTGTGAGGAAATAAACTTTTCATTAAAACCATCTACTTGTGGTATTTCTGTTATAGCAGCACTAGATGACTAAGACAGTTAGCGTCAGGAAACTAATATAAGACTGTATGATGAGGGTGTGGGGAAACAAGTTCTCTCACACGTTACTGATGGGGGTAGTAAATTGGTACTACTTCTAGAGAGTACAATTTGATTCTCAATAGATTGAAAATGTCAAACCCGTGTATCATTTCAGCCAGCAATTTAAATTTTAGCAATTTATCATACAGCTATGGGTCCAGCAGCACCGCAGAAGAAAGGCCTGGCAATCTGCTTCCATAAAGATTCCAGCCAAGAAAACCCTTTGGAGCAGTTCTACTCTGTAACACATGGGGTCACCATGACTCAGAATCAACTGGGCAGCAACATGTTTGGTTTGTTGTTGTTGATGTTTTTATAATATAGCTATCCTCATATGCCTATGAAATGTTCTGTGTGTGCAAGGCTGTTCATTGAAGTATTGTTTGTAGCAATAAACCAGAAACAATCTAAATGAGCTTGATGCTATAGGATACAATAACAGCACAGCTTTATTTTTTCTCTTATTGTCTGCTGGCTAGCTCTTTTCTGTCCCTGGCTAAATTGCAAGCTACTTTCATTTTTTTTCTCCAGACACTTACACACAGACACTTAGCTCGTCTGAGTGTAGTGTGCGGTTTACAACCAATTGATCACAACCAGTTACAGATTCCTTTGTTCCTTTTCCACTCCCACTGCTTCGGTTGACTGGTCTCAAGGAGCCCTGGTGGCGTAGTGATCAAGAGCTCGGCTGCAAACCAAAAGGCAGGCAGTTCAAATCTACCAGCTGCTCCTTGGAAACCTATGAGGCAGTTCTACTCTGTCCTATAGGGTCACTATGAGTCGGAACTGACTAGGCGGCACCTAACCACAACAAAAAGATAATAAAAAGGTTTTGGGTGATTTTAATTACAAGATAGGCCCTACTGTATTATCCTGAATTGCCTACCCAGGGTAATATTAAAATCATCATATTCTTATTCTATTTAAGGCTCTTCCCCTAACCACAGGTTGGATGTCAGCAGTCGGGGAGGGAACATGGCTGGCTGCTTCTTATTCCCCTTCCTGTCTTCTCTCCTTCCTGCCCTACACCCAATGGGGCTCTGACTTCTGCAGGGTTGAAGGAATGGGTGAGGTGAGGGGAATATAGGTAAGGAGACACGAAATGTTGTAGCTACTTGGCATAGATATAATCTGGCAATGGTGCCCCTCTAGGGGTCAGAGTGCACTACTCAGACTTACACTAACTAATAAACCAAACCAGCTGTCATCAAGTCGATTCCAGCTCACAGCAACCCCATGCATGTCAAAGTAGAACTATGCTCCATAGGGTTTTCAATGGCGGTGGCCTTCTATAGGGCTGCTATGCGTCGAAGTCGACTGGACGGCAACGGATTTGATTTTTGTTTGGACCTTTCAATGGCTGAGGTGCCTCTGGTTGAACACGAACCTCTAAACTTTTGTTTAGCAGCTGAGCATGTTAATGGTTTGCACCACAAACAACCCTCCAAATTATAATGACTTAACAATGAAAGTTCATCTCACTCATGTGACAGGCAAGGTAGATCAGTGTTTGAGTGTGTGTGTGTTTGGAGTTGGGTGGTGGCAGTGCTCTGCTCCATATAGTCATTCAAAGCCCCACTTCCTCCAGCCTATGTTTCCTCTATTTTCTTGAACCTCATCCTGCTCTGCCCTTGGTAGAGAAAGAGAAAAAGTGTGGAAGATTCTGTGGGAGGTACTTCGGGTTCCTACCCACACTCCATTGGCTGTAACCTAGTCACATGGTTCCACCAAACTGCAAGGGCAGCTGGGAAATATGACCTAACTGTGTGCCTGGGATTTTGAATGTGTAGTTTTGTCTCCACTTGCTGTAAGGAGACTCTCAAAGCTGATTCTTTCTCTTGTGGAGTGCTTTCAGGGGCAGATGACCAAGTAAGCACAAGTAAACTTGTGCTTACCTTGCTTACTGGGTTATTGCCCCAGTCAGGGATTGTAAATTTGAAAAGAGGCTTTGATTATGTAGGAAGGTGCTATAAGGTTGGGAGAAAGACAGATGCCAGCCATACCTAAAAGCAGAATCTTTGATGTGAAAAAATGTGAAATTGTTCACTACAGATGATCTGGTAAGTAAGGTAAACAAGGCGCTTAGCTTGCCTATTGGATAATCTGCCCCTGGATGCTTTCATGGATGTTCCATGTGATTCCGTCCATAACCCCCCCTCTGGCTGGCTACTGATAATTCTTCCTAAGCTTGTGGGCATCTGGCCATCCACTCCCTCTGTTGGGGTCACATCACCTCTCCAGAGAATCCTCTTGAATGGGGCCCAAGATGATCCCAAACTGAGTCCTCCCAATTTGGCCCCTAGCTGATCCCCAGGAAGCACCTGTGCTCCCATCAGTGAAGTATGGTTTATGCATAGCGTGGGCCTTTCTACCCAGACACTTGCCTGGAGAATTTTCCAGAAGTGGGTCAAATATAAGTCTCTGTGCCCTTCTCACTCCAGGGGACACATGCCAAGCCCTCTTGAAATGTCCTGCATTTGACTTGAGTTGAGGTTGGGAGGCCCTCACGAAGGAAGACAAAATGCACAGCACATAACCCTCTCTCTTGACTCTTCAAGATCATCCATTTTAGGGTCAGAAGACAGGTTTTTCAGACTGGACTTACTGGTCTGACAGAGACTGGAGAAACCTCAAGAGTATGGCTCCCGAACCCCCTTTTAACTCAGTACTGAAGACATTCCTGAGGTTCACCATTCAGCCAAAGATTAGACAGGCCCATAAAACAAACAACAATACACATAGCTCAACCACATATATGAGACTAAATGGGTACACTAGCCCAGGGGCAAGGATGAGAGGGCAGGAGGAGACAGGAAAGCTGGACAAACGGAAATGGGGAACCCAAGGTAGAGAAGGGGAGAGAAGTGACACATCGCGGGGTTAGTAACCAATGTCACAAAACAATTAGCTACTTAATGAGAAACAAATATGCTCTGTAAACCTTCATCTAAAGCACAATTAGAAAGAAAAAAAAAGAAGACAGGTTTTTCAAAATACCCTTTGTAAGTCCTGCATGGATGATCTGGCTCCTCAGTTGGGAATGGGGAGGCTCTTTTTCTTTCTTTCTTTCTTTCTTTTTATTGTTGTAGTTAGATGAAGTTTACATTTCAAGTTAGTCTCCTATACAAAATTTTATACATAAATTGTTATGTGACCCTAATTGCTCACCCCATTCTGTGACAGCACTCACCTCCTTTCCGCCCCTGATTCCCCATGTCCATTCAACCAGCTCCTAACCCTCTCTGCCTTCCCATCTCACCTCTGGACAGAAGCTGCCCCTTTGGTCTCTTGTATCTACCTGACTAAGGCACACTCTTCACGAGTATCACTTTATGTCCCACAGTCCAATCCAATCCCTGTCTGAAGAGTGGGTCCTGGAAATTGTTTTAGTTCTGGGCTGATAGAGAGTCCAGGGGCCATGTTTTCTGGGGTACCTCCAGTCTCAGTCAGACCATTAAGTCTGGTCTTCTTACTAGAATTTGAGTTCTGCACCCCACCTTTCTGCTGCTCCATCAGGGACTCTCTGTTGTGTTCCCTGTCAGGGTGGTCATTGGTGGTAGCCGGGCACCATCTAGT
>NW_004443970.1:7653560-7660807 GCF_000243295.1 Trichechus manatus latirostris
GCACTGTCCTTATTCAACCCTGGGTTCCCTATCACCAGCTTTCCTGTCCCCTTCTGCCTTCTAGTCCTTGTCCCTGGACTGCTGTGCCTCGTTAGTCTTGTTTTGTTTTATGGGGCTGTCCAATCCCCGGCTGAACAGTGAACCTCGGAAGTGACTTCACCACTGAGCTAAAAGGGTGTCTGGGGGCCATACTCTCAGGGAACAAGGTAACAGTTTTAAACTCATGTTCATAATTAGTAAATGGCTTTGAAGAGAGGCCCCAACAAGGGGATGAATTTGCTAGAAATCTAACTGGAACTTCCCTTCATGCTCCCTTGTTACTTTGGAGGCAGAGTGAAGCTTATTTAAGGTAAACTAAAAGCTCCCATGAGCCCTGGTGGAACAGTGGTTAAGAGCTCGGCTGCTAAACCAAGAGGTTGGCAGTTCAAATCCACCAGCTGCTCCTTGGAAACCCTATGGGGCAGTACTACTCTGTTTTATAGGGTCTCTGAGTCAGAATTGACTCGACAGCAATGGGTTAAGATCTCCCAACAAAAATGAGGTTTAAATTTTACTTTATTTGAGACACCCTCAAACCCAGTCCTGTATAAATGTTGCTAAATTGTAAAAGCCACCAACTGCTCCCTGGGAAGTTCTTTTCTGAATATACAGTGCCCTGGGGAGACTGATAATATGTTTTGAAACAAAACAAAGAAAATGTATCCAGCATGAATCGGGCAATTGGGTTCGTTGGGCAATTGGGTTCGTTGTCGGTGTTTGCATAACGTTTAGCCCTGATGTAACCAGGGAGCCCTGTCAAGTTTGCATACTCGAGGGTAGTGAAATGGATGGTCCTGACTCATTGCTAAGCCAACCCCTGGCACCTTCATTTAACCTAACAGAACCTCAAGCCAAGCATGCAAGCTGCTGGGTGGTTTCTGTCACATTGTTTTCTGTACAAAACATCTCCTTTTGCTGGGAAGCTGGATGTGTTTGAAAAATGGTATCACAGATAATTTCAGAGGCCAGTGAAGGAAATGCCAGCTATTTCAGATTTTATTGGCCTTGATCAAGCTTCTACCACGTGTTGGAATGTATACCAGGGCTCAATAAGTAGATCCCCTCTTCCTAGCCTCAGTTCTGAACTAAATGAGAATAAAACAAAGGAATCCGGGAGATTGGGTTGACCATTAGCAGTTGCCACATCAGCGTAGAACTGTGCTCCAAAGGATTTTTAATGGCTGATTTACAGAAGTAGATCACTAGACCTTTATTCCAAGGTGCCTTTGAGTGGACTACAACTGCCAACCTTTCAGTTAGCAGCCCAGTGCGTTAACGCTTTGCACCACCCAGGGACTCCTATGGTAGAAAAACACTAACATATGTCTGCAGGCAAGTAGATTTCCTAATTCTGAACCACAGAATTAGACAGAAGCACCTTCCCAGCCTCAGGAATCACTGAACCACCTCATGCCTTCCCCCTTAATGGCATAAGTCTGTAAAATTTAGAGCACACAAAGCAAAGAGAAAGGGGACGAGCTGAGCCTGACAATCAGATACATTCTTCTTGTGCTCCTGGATGGAATGAGTGGAGGGACAGGGAGAGGCTAGTTTCCCCAGTCAGTGGAGGGAAGCAGCCAGGGTGGAGAGAAGCATTCTCAGAATTATGGCCGGACACGAGATAATATCTGAAGTTCATGAGCAGATACTCTCGCCGCCCACTCCCACCTCCCAGTTCCACCAACGGTTGAGCCTGGTAAGACATCTCAGTGTCAGAATCCTCCATACTGTGCCCCAGGCAACCACTGTCTATTGCGGGGAGCTTACTTGTTAAAAGGGAGCTCTTTCTACACAGGTGCTGGGTGCTTTAACTTACATTACCTTTCAGTCTTCCCGGCAATATCCCCTCTAAGTTACTGAGCTCTATGTTTTCTCCCAAAGTATGTGTTGAAGTCCTGTACTTGTACATATGACCTGTTTGGAGATGGGGGTTTTCTTTTGTTATGTTAAAAAGGTCATACCAGAGTAGGGTGGGTCATAGACCTAATCACTTCTGTTGTTATTGTTGTTAGTTGCCATGGCTCCAATTCATGGTGACTTTACGTCCAGGTGGATCTACTTGAGTCTCAGTTTCCTCATAGATAAAATGGTGATAACAATAGCACTTCTGATATAAGGTTATTGTGAGGGTTTAATGAGCAGATTCGTACAAAATACTTGCCATAGTGCCTGCCCTGAGGAGAGTGGGCAATGACTCTTAGCAAGAATCAGATAATAATAGCTATTTGATAATAATATAGGCATTTTGTTAATTATTAATGATCTGATACTCAAAACTATTATTTTTATTAAGGCAGGACAATTTGGCTATGGAGCATTAGCTTCTGGTCCCCACATTTCTCCTAAGGAAGTTAAACCCTGCCGTTGAGTAAGAGTTGCAGTAACAGCTGAAGGTAAGGCCATTATTGTAGGCATCATTGCAGGCCATCACGGCTCCATTTGATCCCTGAGCCTTACTCAGACCTTTCTCTGATACAAGTGAACTGGAAAGCTTTTATTTCAGACTCTCCAAACGTCTGTTGCAGGGTATGTTTAATCTGCTTTGATGGAGGTCAGTGAGATTTCATTTGTTTTCATAGTTTGTGAGGTTGCCAATGGAGAGTATAAGCATGATAAAAGTGTTGGGAAAATAGGCTCTAGGAGAAAAGACCAACAAATCTGGTGTCATTTTCTTCAAAGAAAGAGGAAGAAACATCATAATTGCCTTCCAATAGGTGGAAGAACTATCCAGAATAGCTACGAGAGCTACTCTTTCTACCAACTAAGGACAGATGGATTGAGCTGGGAGTATAACAAAGGTTGTTGCTGCAACGGAAACTTCTGGGGCAGCCCATGAGTCTTAATAATGACTTAATAATGAGTCTTGAGCTACTTTTTTTTTTGTCTTTGAAATGGCTTCCTTGTTTCTATTGACAATAAGAGCAATACATGTTTACATTTTTAAATGTCAAAATATACAGAAAAGTGTGAAGAAAAAAGGTAAACTTGCCTGTAATCCCATCACTCAGAGATAACCACCTTGAATATTCTGATGAATAATCAGTCTTCCAGAACTTTCTCCCTGTACATTTCCTCTTACAAGGGATCCTTGAAAAAAATTACCAAATTATATCTGATATCCCTGGCATGACATTGTAATTCTATTTCCTTCTCACAGGAACACAGGAGGTTCTTAAGCAAGGTATGCCCACCAAAGCCCCTGCCTGCTTTCCTTTAATGAAAGAAAATAAGTGTAATCCACAAACCCCTACTTTTAAGTTCTTACTTAGCTAGCTTGTTTATTTGCTTTTCTGATAAGTACTTGTCTCCTTAAATTAGGGAGAAACTAATTTCTTTTCATCCCAAATAAGGAAAAAGGAAGTTGTAATTGGAATTCTCCATTGGCCCGAGTTGCTACTCTGGGACAGAGCTCCCTCTCCACCTGCTGCTGGTGGTCACCTGACTTAGTCACAGAAGATCACAGGTGGGAATGGGCACTCAACTTCTCCTCCCCAGTCCAAGAATATCATCTACAATTTTCAAGACAATGGAGAAAAATTAAGTTTCCCATCTTCAAGCAGGGGTTGGAACAGTGTAGGGAACATAATCATAATAGCTAATACTTGTGTTATTGTTGTATGCCATCAAGTTGATTCCAACTCATAGTGACCCTATAGGACAGAGTAGAATGTCCCATAGGGTTTCCAAGGCTGTAATCTTTATGGAAGTAGATCACCAGGTCTTTTCTCCCATGGAGTGGCTGGTGGATTCAAACTGCTGACCTTTCTGCTACCAGCCAAGCACTAAACCATTGCGCCAACAGGGCTCCTTAGCTAATACTTCTGTAGTATTTATAATGTGCTAGGTATTGCTTTACAAACTTTAGGCATAAGCTGATTGAAACCTCCCAAAAAACCAAAGAGGTAGAAAATATCAGACCCATTTTACAGATGAACAAGCAGAGGCCCAGAAGGGTTAAGAAACTTGCCCAAATCACAAAGCCAGTAAGTGGTAGAGCTGAGCTTTGAAATCAGGTGGTCGGGCTACAGAGTCTATGCACACAACCATTAAGCTAACAGCCTCTCAAATAGCATCTAAATATTATTTGGACATTGCATTTATAGAGAATAGAAAGCTTGAGAAATCCAGTTATAAAAGGCATATGAAAGCTTCATTTAAGTCTTGAAGACTGCTTACAAGAACAGTAAAAGAAAAGAAGCAAAGAATATAAGGGGAAGGAATTAAAGCAATGGAATTAGAAGGACATAGGAGTGAATCTTGGTCCTGTCACTACTTCTAAACTACATTACTTTGAAAACATTACCCCTCTATCTAAGCCTCAGTTTGCTCATCGACCATATGAGTTTAACAATACCTATCTCCTAGGGTTGTTGACAAGATGAGATACTGCCTAGGCGCCCATACTCTGAGCTGTGTCTTCTTGTCCTCTGGCTCCTGTGTAACCATGTGCAATCACACTATCTGATTGCTTCCTGCTCACCCACATGCAGAACTCACATCACTTTTAGTTTTCCCCCAAAGAATACACTTGCACAGAAGCATTTGTAAGGAATGCAGACTTTACTGAAGATGATATAGGGGAAATGAGGAAGGGCTTTGTATCTCACCCACCATAGCAGATGACTTAATGCTTCCCTCCCCAACTCCCCTTCTCCGCTAAACTACCATGGGAATGGATGAGGTATGAGCAGGGTAGTGGTATGAGCTCTCTCCCTCTTTCTCTGTTCTCTCTTTCTTTCTTTGCTCCAACTCTACACAGCTCTCAGCCTTCAGCCCCCTCCTTCTCCCTCCAAGATTTTTCAGCCAAGAAACTCCATCAAATATTATTGCCTTATTTTTTTTACTCTAAGCCAGCTCTGAATTGTAAACTCATATATGCAAACTTCAGCAAACAAAAGGTCCTCCAGTTATTTTATCAGGACCTACTTAATTTGGTTATCTGTTGCTGCATCACAAACCGTCCCAAAATTTACTGGCTTAAGATAAAACAAACATTTATTATCTCTTTCACAATTCTGTGGATTGACTGGGCTCAGCCAGGAGGTTCTTCTGCTCTACATGGTGTCCACTGGGTTTCAGTCCTCAGGAGGCTTGACTGGGCTGGAATGTCCAAGATGGTTTACTCACTTCTCTGGCAGTTGTTGCGGGCCGTCTGCTGGGAGCTCAACTAGAGCAACTCGATTCTCCATGTGGCCTCTCCACTTGCTTGGGCTTTTCATACCATGGCAACTGTGTACCAAGAGGGAGCATTCCAAGCACTTGAAAGCAGAAGCTGCAGATCTCATAAGGCCTAGCCTTGGAAGTTCCACATTAAAACTTCCACCACTTTCTATTGGTTAAAGCTGCAGAGCCAGCTGACAATTGCTTTTTTCTGGCAACATAAAATGTATCACCTTTTGATTTCCTGTCAGATTTAAAATGCATCATGTAAATAATAATAAACAATCTACAAATGAAGAAAAGAGAATTTAAGGGGAGGAGTGGCAGAGAATTTGCAGTCATCTTTACCTCACCACACCCATCATCTTGAATGTTGTGTTGTTAGGTGCTGTAGAATTGATTCTGACTCATAGCAACCCCATGTGACAGAGTAGAACTGCCCCCATAGGATTTTCTAGGCTGTAATCTTTACGGGACCAGATCACCAAAACTTTTTCCTACAGAGCCCTGGGTGGGTTTGAACCACAAACCTTTCAGTTAGCAGCCACGAGTTTAACTATTGCGCCACCAGGGCTCCTTCTACAGACCCTACTGTTGTCTAAAAGCATCTAACTCATCTTGAGTAAGAGTTAGATTTTTTGTTAAATAACAAAATTATTCTTCTGTTACTTGCTTAAAGTACTCACCACATATATACCAGACTGAAATTTTCTGACACTTTCTAAGTTTCTTGCAATGAAATGTTCACCTTCGTAGGTTACAGTGGTGAGAATGTAAAGGATGGAAAGTACTAGATGGGAATAAACCTAATTTTCATATCTGCATATGAGTCCCTCTTTTGCTCAATCTTAGGTCATAAATTCCAAAGCAGTTAAACTCATAATTATCAGACAGCCCTTCTTTATCTCCTCTCCATTTATGGGAGATGGCCCATCCCTTCACTCACCCTAGAGTGGGAGAGAGGAAGTGAAGTATCCCTACATCTGCCCTGCTCACAAGCACAGCACCACCAGAATTGCACCCAGACCCTGATTTGTTCCTCTTTTCTTTATTTGTAGATTGCTATTATCATCTAAATGATGCATTTTCAATCAGATAGAAAATCAAAACGCAATATATTTTATGTTGCCAGTAAAAAGCAATTGTCAGACCCCAGCTAGCCACAAGAGCCAAGTCTAAATATTCCCCAGTAGCAGTAATGAAAAGGAATAAAGAGAATTCTTTTTAACTGCCCCATGTCTGCCTCCATTTTAGCAATAATACATTCAGCAATAACCTTGTAAACAGTGCTGAGAGAACTGGAGGAAAGATCTACTTATGACCTGAGTCATTCCTCCTCCTAATTAAGTGAATCTCGTAAGTCTAGACATAGATTAACTTAAATTTCCCTAAAAGACAGAAAGTAATTTGGACAATAAAAATAATTAAACTTTCCAAATATGTAAGAGCAATTCTTAAGCGACTGGGGAAAACAAAAGCCTCTTCTGTAGAAATATAAATAATCTTCTGGAGTAGAATAGAGCTGGGTTTTAGAAAATTTTCAGGGGATTGAAATAGTTCCATTTTGGACCCAAGTTGCATGATCTCCAATGACCTCACAAATGTGTTTTATTCAGTTGGCTTTGGCCTTATGCATGTGCAGATTTTAAAGGGGGCAAATGACACCATGGGATGATCAGTTCAATTGTTCATATTTTGCTTAATGTAAAAAGGATTGAATTTTTTTTTTTAATTGTACTTCACGTAAAGGCTTACAGAACAAATAGTTTCTCATGAAACAGAAGTACACATGTTATTTTATGATATTGGTTAACAACCCCACAACATATCAACCCTCTAACTTCTCAACCTTTTTTTTTTTTTGGTGAAAATACACATAGCCAAAGATATACCATTTCAAAAATTTCTATATGCGCAGTTCAGTGACATTGACTACACTCTTCGAACTGTGCTGTTATTCCCACTTAAGATGAAGGCTTACAGAACAAAATAGTTTCTCATTTAACAGTTACTACAAATGTTGCCCTATGACAATGGTTAACAATCTC
>NW_004443970.1:7660907-7686511 GCF_000243295.1 Trichechus manatus latirostris
GAGTCTGCCTACCCATGAGCATGGTATGTTTTTCCATTTATGTAGATCCCTTTGGGTTTCTTGCAGTAGTGTTTTGTAGTTTTCTTTGTATAGGTAAAAGGATTGAATTTTTAAGTAGTTGAATCTATTGATCTGGTCCTTTGTGATTTCTTCTATTGCTTTTATACTCAGAAAGTCCTTCCTCATCCCAAGAGTGAGTCAATGTTCACCTATATCTTCTTCCAGTCCATTCCCCTATTTTACAGTTAGCTCTTTAACTCTTCAATTTCTAGAATTTGTTTCAAATCATTGCTGTCATTGTTAGCTCATTGTCAGCTGCTGTGGGGTCGACTCTGACTCATGGTGACCTTAAGTACAACAGAACAAAATGTTGCTCGGTTCAGCACGTTCAAGTCCATTGTTGTGGTTATTGTGCCAATCCATTTCACTGAGGGTCTCCCATGCCCTTGTTGGCCTTCTACTTCACCAAACATGATGTCCTCTTCTAGCAATCGATCCTCCCTGATGACATATCCAAAAGAAAGCAAACTGGACAATGTTCTTATGATCCATAACGTTTTCATTGGCTAATTTTCAGAAGTAGGTACCAGCCCTTTCTTCCTAGTCTGCCTGAGTCTGAAAGCTCCACTGAAATCTGTCCACCATGAATGACTCTGCTGATATTTAAAATAATGGTGGCATAGCTTCCATCATTATTAAAACATTAAAAATCATTAAAGCATTGTAGTGGATATTTTATTACATTTTTGGTTGACCAGCAACTTTGATACATCTTTGTCCCGTGGTAGAAGCCAGAAACTGGTATCCCAGCTGCCTTTGTAGATAGCGCACGGGTATGCAACCTAGGCTCCACCAATCAGAGAGCTCCACATGAAATACCAATTTAGAAAACAGTGATAAGCAGAAGTAGATGTCTCCAGAAATCCATTCTGGGGAGGGTGATGGTACAGGCCTCAGATTTCAGAGCCAGTGATGGTAGAGGTTCTGGTGGTACCACTCTTTGTCTGACTACATGGTGAGATCCGGAGGTTCCTACCTCATCACGGTTCCAGTCAGGGAGCAATAGGTTTCCTACTAGAGGTGGTCTGTGCTGTAATTTGGGCATTGTTCCTGACTACATAGTCCCCATGCCTGATTCCTGGCCTCTGAAGAGAGTCTTAGGGCGACATGATATCCTTTAATAATTTTTAAAATAGTATTTGATAGTGTTTTCGGTGAAAGTTTACACAGCAAATTAGGTTCCCACTTGACAATTTCTATACAAATTGTCTGGTAATATTAGTTACATTTTTCACAATGTGTCAAGATTCTCTTTAATTGCATTCTGCTTGTTCTGTTTCCAGTGCTCTAGTTTCCCTGCCCCCTTATCATCTCATCTTTGCTTTAGAGTAATTGTTGACCTTTTGGTCTCATATAGATGGTTTTTTAATGGAGCACTGTACTCATGGGTAATATCCTTTATTTTGTGTGCCAATCTGTTATGTTGCCAAATATGCTTTAATAATTTAATAATTTCCTTTTCTCTGCTTAAACTAGCTAGAGAGTTTTCTCTTGCCTGCAGCCAAGAGCACCAACTGATGCAAATATGCTATGAAGTAATAATAGAACTTAATTTTTTTCCCAAATAGCTAATCAATTGCCCCATGTGAACTGTTGAATAATAATAATAATCTATCCCTCTCCCATCCCAACTAACTTGAAATGCCATGTTATTTTCTTAAAGACACTGAGGTCTGTTTCAGAGCTCTCAATAGTGTTTGATTGCTCAACAGCCAGTTAAGTCGTCTGGAAAGGAAAGGGAAGCAGACAACCACAAACCTTGTTCTGGGCTGTGACAGTGAATCTCTGCTTTCTGATTCCACCTACAGGTAATTGCATTCTTGCCTTGACTGCTATTCATACCATTTACAGTAATGTGATTTTTACATTCTGAGTCACCACTCTCATTTTTTTCCTTAAACAAAGCCAACTGTGGAGATGCCTAACCCTTTCCATACCTGTGCTAAGCAAACATCCTGATGGAAATTAGAGACAGCTATTAGTTATTTAGCTGCTTGGGGCTAGCAAATAAAAATTTGGGTGATGAACAGAATTTCCCCATTTCATTGTGCAGAAGGGGTGTAAATAGCGCTCTCTCTTCTTTTCCTGGTAGGAAGGGAGGGAATTAAGCAACAAGTATATTTAACCAGTAACCCTATGATAAAAGGAGCCTGGAAGCACAATGGTTAAGCATTCAGCTGCTAACCAAAAGTTTGGCGGTTCAAAGCCACCCAGCAGCTCCATGGGAGAAATATCTGGGGATCTGCTTCTGTAAAGATTACAGCCAAGAAAACCCTAGGGGGCAGTTCTACCCTGTCACATGGGGTTGCTATGAGTCCGATTCGACTCAATGGCACCTAACAACAACAACAACAAGGACCCTATGATAAAGTGGATGATGGTCAGGGCGATTATATCAGGGGCTCCTTGCTCCCTGCTGTGTCATTCTCCATTTTAAACAGGTGCTCCCGCATAAACGCCTCCCACAAGCCTCAGGCTAGAGATGTAGAAGTAAGAGTCTTAATGTGGGCATCATAAGAACCAGGTTCAAATCCCAGTTCTACCACTAACTGGCTGTGCAACCTGGGGGCAACAGGCTCTGCGTGCAGGACAAGAGCCGTAGCAGGGCCTGGAGTGTAAAGGATACATCAAAGATTGGAGCCTGGTAAGGTCAGTGCCTGATTCCTGCACTCTGATCTGGATGTCTGGGAGCCCAAGCCAGCCATGGGTCACAGCAGATGGCTAAATGAAGCAGCAAGAAACCCAACACATCACAGAGGGATAAGGCAAGAGGGAGAAGTAGGGACATCAGGAAGACTTACAGGAAGAGCCCAGGTACTTGGAGAAGTATAAACATAGTCAAAGGACAAACCTCTACTTGTCTATCAGTTTGTTATACTATGGTTGCTTGCGGGTTACAATGATGCTGGAAGCTATGCCACCAGTATCTCAAATACCAGCAGGGTCACCCATAGTGGACAGGTTTCAGCGAAGCTTACGGACTAAGACAGACTAGGAAGAAAGGCATGGTGATCTACTTCTGAAAATCAGCCAGTGAAAACCTTACAGATAACAATATCAGTCTTGGAGGAAGCACAGCCAGAATGCTCCTTAGAAGCAAGGGTAGAGAGACTTTGTCTTGCTTACTTTGGAAATATCACTAGGAAAGACCAAACACTACAAAAGGACGTCATGTTTGGTAAAGCAGAGGGTCAACAAAACTGACAGAAACCCTCCATGAGATGGACTGACAGAATAGCTGCAACAATGGGCTCAAACGTACCAACAATTTAAAGATGGCACAGGACCAGGCAATGTTTCATTCTGTATACATAAGGTCGCTGTAAGTCAGAGCCAACTCAATGTCAAGTAACGACAATAGCAAAGGGCAAAGGGAATCTGGGCAGATGAAGCAGTTTTCCGCTATGGCTCTAGCCACCTACTGCCCACCTGCTTCCTTGAGAGCTAAGTTTGCATGATCTGGGTTGGGTCACAGCTTCCCTGGATCCACCCGACCCAAGTCTCACATTCATATGCAGTCCCGGAGTTGATGCTGACCAGGCAGTCAACTCACATCCACCAGCGGGTAGAGTCTGGAATTTGTTTTGCAGAACAGGTGTCTGGTGTGCCTGGGAAAGCTCTGGCCCACCAGGCCAGCTTCTGGTCCATAGCCTTCTCCCCGAACTTGCTCCATTACCAGGTGTTATGGATTGAATTTTGTCTCCCAAAAATACACGTCAACTTTGCTAGGTTGTGATTTCCAGTATTGTGTGGTGGTTCTCCATTTTGTGATCTGATGTAATTGTCCTGTGTGTTGTAAATCCTAATCTCTGCCTGTGGTTAATAAGGCAAGATTAGGTTATGTTGAAGAGGATTAGTGTGGGATGCAGCACGCTTACTCAGGTCACATCTCTGACCTGGTGTAACGGGAGTTTCCTGGGGTGCGGCCTGCATCACCAACAGAGGGAGAGGGACCTACCTCATGCTACCAAGAAAGAAGTACCAGGAGCAGAGCGTGTTCTTTGGAACTGAGGTTTCTGCACTGAGAAGCTCTTAGATCCATGGGAAGATTGATGACAAGGACCTTCCCCCAGAGGCAATAGAGAAAGAAAGACTTCTCCCGGTGCTGGTGCCTTGAACTCGGACTTCTAGCCTCCTACACTGTGAGAGAATAAATTTCTGTTTGTTAAAGCCATCCACTTTTGGTATTTCTGATACAGCAGCACTAGATAACTAAGACACCAAGTCAGGCTTTCTGCATCACCTCTGTGATTTTCACTAGGGTTACCCACTTGGAACTTGACCTCTGCTCATCTGCTGAAGTTAGACCTTCTGGCCTATCTGTCCCACCACTGCCTGGGGTCCTGCTCCAGACTGAACATCTTGCTTTTTTTTTTTTTTTTTTTAACAAAGAGAAGTTTATTTCCTTACACTAAAGTAGGCTAAAAGTCCAAATTCAGGGTGTCAGCTCCAGGGGAAGGCTTTGTCTCTCTCTCGGCCGTCTCATCAGTGTTCCCTCAGACTAGGAGCTTCTCGGCACAGGGACCCCAGTCCAAAGGACACACTCCATTCCTGGCACTGCTTTCTTGATGGTATGAGGTCCCCCTGAACATCTTGCTTTCGCTGCTTACATACATTTGCCCTCTTTTGATTTCTCTCTGAATAACTAATTCTTCTTCCATTCTCAGTCCTTACCCCACAGGTGAACTTAACTCTACCCTAGCTCTAGGGTGGGCATGTGACTTGGCATTGGCCAAACAGGCATCACCTTTCCCTGACCATAGTAATGAGTAAAGGAATGGGCATGTCACCCAACCAGAGCCAATGAGACATAATTAGGCTTCTTCCAGGGCCTTCTGGAGACGGGCACACACTCTTTCCTGCTGATTATAAACCTGTGAGAACGTGGGTTTGGAGCTGCTGGTAGCCATCTTGCCTCCAAGTAGAGCCTGAGAATAGAGCAAATGTTCAGCACAGTAGAGCTTAGAGATGGGGGGAAACTGGATTCTAGTGGCATCATTTAAATTTCTGGATCAGGTCATATTTAAAGCGAGTATTTTCTTGGACATTTCCGTTTCATGAGGCAATAAATTCCCTGTTTTGCTTAAGGCAATTTGAGTCTGTTTTTATTTCTCGAAACCCAGAATCCTGATTAATACTTGGATCTTCTCCACCCCCAAATCAGCCTCGCCAATGCCTGGCTTCTGGGGTCACTAATGCCTACAGTTTTTTTGTGATTGGGCCTCTTTTCTAGATCCCAATATCACTTGTGATTGCCTTGATGTGGTGTGAGTTTGTTACTTTTGACTACCTAGAATTCGTACATCTCACCCTTTCTATTCAGAGGGTTCCCTCTCCCTGATCCCTGGTCAATTATTCCAGCCAGAGTATGATACAAAGATGCCAGGACAGTATTCATAGCAACAGTGCAGGATTGAGTCCAGTAGTCACAGTGGCAGCCTAACTGGAAAGTTTCTAAGTGGTTCCTGGCAGTGTTTTCTGTACTTTTTCCAGCTGGTTCTCTAAACATGCCATCCTTTCTGTGTGAAACATAATATTCTTCTAATGACTCCCTTTTTTGCCCAAGTTTGTCAAAATTAGTTTCTGTTGCTTGCGGTCAACAACCCTGGTGATGTACTTTCCATACAAAATTTAATGTCCCCATGGCTCTCTGGACACTAAACTTTATATGGAAAGTGGAGGAGTTCAGAAAGAAGCAAGCAAGAACAGAGGTGAGTGTCCTAGTCATCTAATGCTACTATAACAGAAATGCTACAAGTGGATGGCTTTAACAAAGAGAAGTTTACTTCCTCACAGTAAAGTAGGCTAAAAGTCCAAATTCAGGGCGTCAGCTCCAGGGGAAGGCTTTCTCTCTCTGTCAGCCTTCTCATTAATATTCCTCCTAACTAGGAGCTTCTCCGCCCAGGGACCCTTGTTCGAAACGACGTGCTCTGCTCTGGCACTGCTTTCTTGGTAGTATGAGGTCCCCCCTCTCTGTTCACTTCTCTTTCCTTTTTATCTTTTGAGAGATAAAAGGTGGTGCAGGCCACACTCCAGGGAAACTCCCTTTACATTGGATCAGGGATGTGACCTGGGTAAGGGTGTTACAATCCCACCCTAATCCTCTTTAACATAAAATTACAATCACAAAATGGAGGACAACCACACAATACTGGGAATCTTGGCCCAGCTAAACAGATAACATATTTTTGGGAGGACATAATTAAGTCCATGACAGTGAGCAATGTTTTTCTCCTGAATGAAATGCCATCTGAAGCTGAATCCAGAAATCCATACTGCTCACTTGGGGCCCTCATCTAGGATGGCTTAATGAGTTAATGAGAGAGATCTCCTTAATAAGCCCCTTAATCTCTGTGAGCTTCACTCTCCCCATCTGAAAAGTAGGGATAAGAATGTGAACCTTGCAAGGGTTACGGTTTTGTGTGACCTGAATCTCCCACTAGACTGTATGAGCAACCATTATGTCTCTTCTGTTTACTGTTGTATCCTTAACCCCACTAGTGTTTAGAACTTGATGGGCACTTTGTAAATATTTCCTGAATAAGTTTATAAGACAGTCCTTGTAAATCACTTAATTGGCCCTGTATAGAAAAGAGCTATTACAATACAAGATTATCAGGACCATCCAGTTCAGCCCCAGGATTTAAGCATGATGGATATCTATTCATTTATTTTCTGTTGCTATTAAGTTGATTCTGACTCAGGGTGACCCTATGTGTTACAAAGTAGAAGTGCTCCATAGGGTTTTCTTGGTGGTAATATTTATGGAAGCAGATCACTAGGCCTTTGTTCCGCAGCATTGCTGGGTGGGTTTGAACTACCAAACTTTAGGTTAATAGTTGAATGCAGACCATTTGAGCCACCCAGGGATCTTGGTGGATATCTAAGATTAGGATATCTTCCAAGAAAAATTCCTGGTTTAGAGGGAAGTCATCAAAAGAGTCAGACTCTTTCACTGGGTTTTCTAAACAACTGTGATATAAGTGATTATGTTAGTTAGGACACATAACTTTAGCTGCTATAACAACAATCAAAAGAAAAAAATCTCAGCAATTTAACAAAAAAGCATTCATTTCTAACTCATACAAAGTCTAATATAGGTCAGATGACTCTACTAGACAGGTTACCTTCAATGGTTACTCAGGGATCTAAGCTCCTTCCATCACGTGGCTCCATCATCTTTGGAGAACTTAGCTTATCGCAATGAAGCTGGAGAGCAAATAATCATTGAGGATGATACAGGATAGTTTATTGTGAGACCTGGAAATGGTGTCTATCACTTCTCCCCACATCCCACTGGCTAGAACTCATCACATGGCCCCAACATACCTACAAAGGCGGTCAGAAAATAAAGTCTTTCCGTATGTCCAGGTGGCACAGTGGCTAAGCATTTGGCTGTTGACCAAAAGATTGGCAGTTGGAACCCGCCAGCAGCTCCGTTGGGAGAAAGATGTGGCAGTCAGCTTCCGTAAAGATTTGCAGCCTTGGCAACCGTTTGGGGCAGTTCTACTCTCTCCTGTAGGGTTGTTGTAAGTCGGAATCCACTCGACAGCACAGGTTTGGGTTGGTATTAAAAATATGTATGTGTATTTAACCTATGGCCCAGAAATACCACTTTTATAAATTGAACCTTCAGAAATACTAGCCCAGTATGTAGAGACGTGTATGCACTATTTATTGCGTCATTGTTTATAATCATAGAAAATACACAATTTAAATACCCATCAATTAGAGAATGATTAAATAAATTATGAGACAATGAACTATTATGCAGCCTTTGGAAAGAATGATCTGGAAGGTGTCTATCATATATACTCTTAAGTAAACATAATGACCATTGCAGAACGGTTTAAAATAGCCCCAATGGAATGGAATTTGAGAATGAGGGAGAGGGAATATTTTCTTTATACGTATTGTTCTGTTTTATTTTTTCCAAAGAACATGCTTAAAATGCATTTTTAAAAAGGTCTGGAAAGATTCAAATATAAGTTACTATCGCTGATTATTTCTGGAGAGTTGGACTGGGAAAATTAAGTTAATGTAGGATGGGATTAGGTTTTTAATTTTGCATTCTTTTTTGTTTGAAGTGTTCACAGTAAGCATTATTACTTTTGTAACTAAAAGCATCATAGAGAACAAAAGCTTAAAAAAACAAAAAGCAAAAAATATCAGTAAGGTCAGCAGCTTTTACTGTTTTTCTTTCATCTCTGTCTCTACAAATAGAATGGTTGAGGGTATTTAGAAGCTGAACATACTCCGGTGAACCAGGCTTGATGGCATTTATTCTAAGGTACTCAGGGAATGGGAAGATATTACTGCAAAGCCATTAACTATTCTTTTTTAGTTTTTCAGGTGGATAAAGGAAGCCCTTGAAAAATGAGAAAAGGTCAGTATCCTACTTAAAATGAGAAAAGACTGACCTTGCGTACCACAGGCTGGGAATTTTTAACTGGGAAGATATTAGAGAAAATCTTTAGCAAGTACAAATGCAGCTGCTGGGATGGACCTGAAGGTCTGTGGGGAGGGGGGGTGGGAAGGGAGGGAGTAGCATCATACTGAAATATCACTCCACCGAAGTGGGTGGAGCTGCTAGTCCTCTGAGGGTGGCTCTGAGCAGAGTCAAACAGCCAGTCCTGGAGTCAGGTGAGCTGGGTCACATCAGCTCTGTCGCTTATGGGCATGTGCAAGTATGACCAGGATGTGGCAGCAGAAACCTGGCTCACCTGGCTTAAGACAGAAGTGGAGTTTCATGGCTCTCCCAACCGAACCTTCCAGCTGCATCCAGGTTATAAAGCTGACTCTCTCCAGCCTGACATTCTTCTGCATCAACTCCATTTTCAGCCTACTCTCCTCTCCTGTGGCCCCTCCTCAAACTTCATGTCTAACAAAAGGAAGCTCCTCTCCAGGTCACTCCCAAGATGAGCTTTGGTTGGCTGTAGAGGGTCACTGACCAATACAGGGGTACTCAGATGGTGTCTTACTCTAATATTCACTTCCGGAACCAATGGTCAAACTCAGCTTCCAAAGGACCTCATACCCTGAGAGTGGGAAAACCCATTGCTGTTGAGTTGATTCCGAATCATAGCAACTCTATAGGACAGAGTAGAACTGCCCCACCTCACAGGGTCTCCAAGGTTATAATCTTTAGGGAAGCATACTGCCACATCTTTCTCCCACGGAGCGGCTGGTGAAATTGAACTGCCAACCTTTTGGTTAGTAGCCAGGTGTTTAACCACTATGACACCAAGGCTCCTGAGAGTGGGAAACTTGACTCCAATAAATACCAGGATAGTATCAGAAAAAGAGAACGCTAGCAACAACAAATGCCCACTATAATCATGTTAGGAAAATCACCAAAAATACCTGAGCTTCAATTCTCTTATTTGTAAAATGGGTGTAAAATGCCCATCTCATGAAACTCTTGAGAGGATTAAAGTAATTCACATGAAAGCACTTGTGATTCACAAAGTGCTATACAAATACGAGACACTAATATTGCGATTGCCCTTGAAGGACAAGAAGAAAAATCCAAGTGAGCAAAGAAAAAAACAAAAAAGGAGAGAGAAATGGATCCAGAAAAAGTCATGTCACTGACAAATCACATGAACATAGTAGTGGTAAAAATGAACCTGGGCCACAATTGAAAAATGAAGAGGTGTCATGGATTATGTCCCCCAAAAATGTGTGTCAACTTGGTTAGGCCATGATTCCCAGTATTGTCTGATTACCCACCATTTTGTGATCTGATGTGATTTTCCTATGTTATAAATCCTACCTTTAGTATATTAATGAGGCAGGATTAGAGGCAGTTATGTCAATGAGGCAGAACTCAATCTACAAGATTAGGCTGTGTCTTAAGTCAATCTCTTTTGAGATCTAAAAGAGAGAAGCAAGCAGAGAGACATGGGGAACTCATACCACCAGGAAACAAGAGCCAGGAAAATAGCTTGTCCTTTGGACCCAAGGTCGCCTGTGCTGAGAAACTCCTAGACCAGGGGAAGACTGATGGTAAGGACCTTCCTCCAGAGTCAACAGACAGAGAAAGCCTTCCCCTGGAGCTGGCACCCTGAATTCGGACTTCTAGTCTCCTAGACTGTGAGAAAATAAATTTCTCTTCGTTAAAGCCGTCCACTTGTGGTATTTCTGTTATAGCAGCACTAGATAACTAAGACAAGAGGTAGCATGACAATTTGTTAAAGAATTATTCCTGACTTTGGCAGAGGAATTATCTTTCAGAGCTGGGAACAATGGATGTCTCAGCATCCTTAGGATGAAGCCGGGGGTGGGGAAGAGCAGCAGTAAACAGTGGTGGGAACCCAGAATGAGCTCTAACAACAGACTTCAGTGCTGTTTTGTAGACAAGAAAAATGCTGAACTCTTTTCTCAAAGTGTAAATAAAGGCTTACTCTGCCTGCTGTGTTCTCTGGCTCCCTGAAAGGCCTTGGGTTGGTACTACACACAATCGGAAAGATAAAGGCATTAAAGTTTGTTTTATGGCGAAGCAAACATTTGCCTAACACTTAACTTGTTAATGGTTCCATGGGCAGGGTAATTAAATAATGCTTGCTTCTCCAGAGAGAATAGGCCTTTTTCACTCCAGTGGTAGAATGGTGCTTCGGTTAAGAATGGCAGCTTGGAAGGCAGACCCCTGGGGTTTAAATCTCACCTCTGAGCATTCCTCCCTGTCAAGGATTTCATTTTACTTGGATCTACAATCAATGCCCATGGAAGCAGCAATCAAGAAATCAAATGATTTAGTGCATTTAGGCAAATCTGCTGCAAAAGACCTCCTTAAAGTGTTAAAAAGAGAAGATGCCACTTTGAGGACTAAGGTGCACCTGACTCAAGCCATAGCATTTTCAATCTCCTTATAGCATGTGAAAGTTGGATAATGAATAAGGAAGAGTGAAGAAGAATCGCTGCATTTGATTTATGGTGTTAGCAAAGAATACTGAATATACCATGGATTGCCAGAAGAATGAACAAGTCTGTCTTGGAAGTACAGCCAGAGTGCTCCTTGGAAGTGAGGATGGTAACTTTGTCTACATACTTTGGACATGTTATCAGGAGGGACCAGTCCCTAGGGAAGGACATCATGCTTGGTAAAGTAGAGGGTCAGCGAAAAAGAGGAAGACCTTCAACAAGATGGACTGACACAGTGGCCACAACAATGGGCTCAAGTATAACAACGATTGTGAGGATGGCGCAGGACCTGGCAGTGTTTCATTCTGTCGTGCATAGGGTTGATATGAGTTGGAACTGACTTGACAGCACCTAACAACAACAACAATACCAAAAGGTAGAAGGTGTTGACATTTTACACCTAAGTAAAACAGAGCCACTTTAAAAAAAGCACAAATAGGACCTGTTGACATTTAAAGCAACATAAATTTTTACTGAAGGTCTTATTGAGGTGGAAGCCGGGTAGGGAAGACAGAGAACATGGTGGCAAAAAAGGAACCACACATTGCACAATCTACTGTAAATGCTTTTTTCTTAACTCAAAATCCCACTCATCAAAGAGTTGCCCATCTCATCTCTTCTTCTCTCTCTCCATAACACCTAACTCTCTCAGCCTCCTCACACCTCTCTCCTTTCCACTCCCAAATCTTTTCTTCCCTTGTGGTACGTAATCCAATATCTTTCTTCTTTCTTTTTCCAAGGAATAATTCATGTTTATCTATACTCTATGTTAAATTAGTTTCCGGTGAGATGATAATATAATCACAAATTATTATGCTTATTCTGGTTTAAATACAAGTCCTGCAGTCTTCCAGAGGACCTTGGCCCTTTATTGCTATTTGCCTCAGTCATAATTTTCTTCTCTATATGGTTTCCGACTGAAGCAAACATTTCCCTTAGATTCCACAAATCCCTTTCCTGATGTTTTTTTCTACTACCTAAGTCAATTATGACTCGGCTTTAACAGTTGCTGTCAACCCAACTCCGACTCATGGCAATCCCATGTGTGTTAGAGCAGAACTATGCTCCACAGGGTTTTCAGTGGCTGATTTTTCCGAAGTTAACCACCAGGTCTTCCTTTTAAAGCACCTCTGGGTGGACTCAAGTCACCAACCTTGGTTAGCGGTCAAGTGTATTAATCGTTTGCCACACCCGGGGACTCCATGACTCTCCTACCCACTCTAAAATCACCAGGCTTTTTCAATCTCATCCTGTGTCCTCCTTTTTACTCTCAACCTCAGAAATCGGTAGTTCCTCACTGTGTAACAGGACCTCTGTCATCCTGACTCTTAATTTTAGACCATCAGTTTTTCAGTATCTCCTCAGAACCATTTGGAATAGATTCATAACTTCATCTGTTTTAAAAAAGAAGTCACTTACGATTTCTGAGCGGTATTAAAAGACAAGGCCTTTAAATATAAATGTGATAGATTTTCCTTACAATGATGAAGTTACCTCTATGCTTGTAGCAGTAGGGGTAAAGGCCTATTCTACTCTAAGACCAAAGTCCTCAATATCCTTTGCTGTTTGGCTTTATATTTATATCTATAAACCAAAAAAAAAAAAACCACCATTGCCGTCGAGTCAATTCCGAGTCAGCGACCCTATAGGACAGAGTAGAACTGTCCCATATGGTTTCCAAGGAGCCGCTGGTGGATTCGAACTGTCGACGTTTTGGTTAGCAGCCAAACTCTTAACCACTGCACCACCAGACCCCATATACCAATTAAAAAAAAACAAACCCGTTGCCGTCAAGTAGAATGTGATTCATAGCGACCCTATATGACAGAGTAGAACTGCCCCACAGGGTTTCCAAGGAGCGCTTGGTGGATTCGAACTGCTGTCATTTTTGTTGGCAGCGGAACTCTTAATCACTAGGCCACCAGGGTTTCCCATATACCAATAGATACTGTGAAATAGTAATGCAAACCATGTATCTACATAGACAAATGGGTTTCTTCAAACTTCTCCGGCTTTGTTACCTGTGTGTTCAAATTACTCACTTCCTCCATGATTCCGATTTCTCCCCGGTAAGAATTCTCTGCTTTGCGGCAAGTTTGAGCAATGACAAAAGACATTGCCAACTCAGAGGTTTCCCTCTGCTGTGAATGTTCCAATGTTAAAACAAGGAAATTTGCAACTAAAGTAAGTTTCTCATTTATTCTCCAGTATGAATTCTCTGATATGATTAAGGAGTGAATATGAGGTGTTCCCGCATTCCTTATATGTATACGAAAGCCAAAACCCATAGCCGACGAGTCAATTCTGACTCATAGCGACCCTTTAGGACAGAGCAGAACTGCCCCACAGGGTTTCCAAGGCTGCAAGCTTTACAGAAACAGACTGCCACATCTTTCTCCTGCAGAACCTGGTGGGTTTGGACTGCCGACCTTTTGGTTAGCAGCCAAGCACTTAACCACTAGGCCACCAGGGCTCCTTCCTTATATGTATTTAAAAAAAAAAAAAAAAAAACATTGCCATCGAGTTGATCCCGACTCATAGCAACCCTATAGGCAGAGTAGAACTGTCCCATAGGGTTTCCAAGGAGTGGCTGGTACATTCAAACTGCTGATGTTTTGGTTAGCAGCCAAATACTTAAGTTTAGAGGGTAGTGAATCTAAGTCAACGCTGGGGAAACAACATGGTAGAGATAGCGAGAATGGTGACATAAGGCAAGAATGTAACCAATGTTATTGAATTGTACATGTAGAAATTGATGAGTGGCTGTATGTTCTCCTGTGTGTATTTGCACCAAAATTAAAAAAAAAAAAAAAAGATTCTATTTGCATGAGGAACTGAGGATCCTCCTGGGAAAAAAACTTATCCCAAGCTAGAGTCAGGTGCACAGGTGTGATCCAAGTTTAACAGGATCAGAATGGAGGGACAGTCTGTGCCCAGACTGGGATCCCACGGTCACTCCCATAGTCTGCCCTCTGGTCCAGCCCTCAGGGATTTATGCCTGAGTCCTGGGGTGAAGGAATTATAATAACAAGCTGGCTTTCAATACACTCAAAAAGATTAAAACACCTAGTATTAACATATACAGTTTTAATAAAGCAAAGAAGAAAAAGATCCAGAGCACAGACCCAGTACGGAAAATGTTAATCCCAAATAAAGCCTCTCTCCATCAGCCAGGAGCAAGAGGAGGCTGGGATAGTCAGAGCAGTCAGTTCCTGCAAGGAAGGGAAATTGCCAATAAGGCCGGAGCTGGAGGAGGGCAAAGGGGATAAAGAGGTAAATTTCAAGGGAGCAGCTGCCCACCACCCCTGCGGTGCTAGCATGACTAAGGTTAGACCCTAGGATATTCAATGCCGTATAAAATCCCTCCATGCTCTAAGAGACTACAATCATTACATACCACGGTTTTTCTGTTCCTTTTGTTTTTCTAATTTAAGAGAAGTCGTTTGGAGAGCCTTGACTTTGAATGCAATCCCCAGCTTAGCATTGCGGCTAGCTCGGAGGCTGTGTTCAATAAGTGAATGAAAGCTAATCTGCTTAAAATAAAAGTAACACAGGCACACTCTAGACAATTTGGAAATTAAAGGAAAGAAGAGACCACTTCCATCCTCTAGTTCCTCCACTAAAGAAAAGTAAAAATTGCCAGTATGTTTTAAAATCTGTGCATATACTTTTATATCATGACTGAGGTTATCCTCTAGATTCTATATTGATTTTTTTATTGTTGTAAAAATATATGTAACACAACATTTGCCGACATATTGCACGTGTACAATTCAGTGACAGCAATCACATGAATCATGTTATGCAACCAGGTTTTATACTGATTGTTAAGAAGAGTCAGCTCCTTGAACCAAGACAATGCCCTCAAAGATCTTTGAGTGATCCAGTAAATCTCTGCTAGGTTTGCACTGGTCCCTGTATTTTCCCTCCTTCCCCAATGTCATCCTAACTCAGGCCTCCTTCTCTTACCACTGTCTCTAATTCAGTCGGGTGCATGAGACAATTCATTGATGGCTAGGGAGAATATGTTAGAAGTTCTATTTCTATATTTCATCCTTTACACATCCCCACAAAATTTATAAATAAATAAATAGGTCAATAACGAGGTTGTATGCTCAAAATTGTTTACTAATGGGGAACAGGTGAAAAAATTTTGGATAGCTTTTTAGTCTCTCATATTTCAAACTTTCCAGATTCTGTGAGGATATTCTTTTTTTATTCTTTCATTCATCAAATATTTATTGAGTGACTACTATGTGCCACCACTGTTCTAGGTATGCGAATATAACAGTAGGATTGACAAATTCCTTATCCTCATAGAACTTACTGGGAGAAATGTTGTTATTAGCTGCTATCAAATTGACTCCAACTCACTATGACCCCATGTACAGCAGAATGAAACGCTGTGTGTCCTGTGTCGTCTTCATGATTGTTGTATGCTCGAGTCCATTGTTGCAGCCACTGTGTATTTTGAGTACATTCCAACCTACGGGGCTCATCTTCTAGCACTATATTAGACAATATTCTGTTGTGATCCATCAGGTTTCCATTGGCTTTTTAGAAGTAGATCACCAGGCCTTTCTTCCCAGTCTGTCGTAGTCTGGAAGCTCTGCTGAAACCTGTCCACCATGGGTGTCCCTGCTTGTATTTGAAATATTGGTGGCATAGCTTCCAGCATCGTTGTAACACACAAGCCACCACAGTGCAACAATCTGACAGATGGTGATAGGAGAAATAGACAGTAAAAAAAAAAAATATTCAAAGATATAATATTATATAGTGAAAGGTACAATTAAAAAAAATGAAGCAGATCAAGGGGCTAAGTTGACAGGAAGTGCTATTTTAGACTGGGTGATCAGAGAAGGCCTCTCTGAGAAGATAGACTTTAAGTACAAGCTTTCAACAGAGTGAAGGAGGGAGCCAAGCAAGTTCAGGATAGACTGCTATAACAAAGCGACCCTACAGTACAGCTGCCGAAATAAGATCAATATTTATTTCTCTCTCATCTTGCAGACTAAATATAAGTAATCTAAGGCTGATATGACAGAGACCTGGAATCTTTCTCTGGTGGGTCTGCCATCTGCTAGAGCAGGACTTGGCAAACTATGGCCCACTCAAGGGCTAAATCCAGTCAACTGCCTATTTTTGTAAACAAAGTTTTATTGGAACACTGCCCTGCCCATTCATTTACATATCGTCTATGGCTTACTTTATGCTCAGGCTGAGTTGAATAGTTGGGAGAGAGACAGCAAAGCTAAAAAATCTTTACTATCTGGCCTTTTATGGAAAAAGATTACCAATCCCTGCTTTAGCTCATTGGAGAACACATTCGAAAATGTCACTTTTCCCTGGTGAAATGTTGCTTCACTGAAGTAGGAAAGACCCAGCAGAGAGAGGCATGGGCCATTTCCCTGTCCTCAGCTGGTAGAGGTCATTCAGAGTGGCTGTGGAGTAAGCGCCTGTATTAGTTTCCTTGGGCTGTCTTAACAAATTACCACAAACTGTGTGGCTTAACACAACAGAAATGTATTCTCTCGTAGTTTTGGAGGCTAGAAGTCCAAATTCAGGGAGTCGGCAGGACCATGTTGTCTCTGACGGCACTAGGAAAGATCCTTCTTTGTCTCTCCCAGCTTCTGGTAGTTCCAGGCGTTCCTGGCTTGTGACAGCATGACAGCAATCTCTGCTTCCATCTTCACAGGGCCGCCTTCCTCTGTGTCTGCGTGCCTCTCTGTCTCTTCTCTTTTTATAAGGACACCACTAACATGGAAGTAGGACCCAGCCTTCTCCAGTATGACCTCATGGTAACTAATTACACCTGCAAAGATACTGTTTCCAAATAAGGCCACATTCACAGGCACTGGTAACTTGAATATATTTTTGGGGGGATACAAATCAACTCACACCCCCTCATTCCCCTTCCCCTACTCTCCCACAATGGGATTTTGCCTTGTAACCCTATCAGGTCACCATTCCCAGAAACACCATCATCTTGCACCTTGGCTCTCCCTCTTTACTGCTCTCTGGTCTACAGGCCCACAGGGAAACGTAGTGAGGCCCAAGCTGTGGACAAAAAGGAGCTTCTAGGGTGCTGAGTCAGTTCGGAAAGGGCCATGGCTAGAAGGACTCTCCAAGCTGTGAAGCCATGAGCAATTAGCTTCCTGAAATGAAGAAATCTGAGCAGGCATGTCAGGGAGCCAGTGCCCCCACCAGCAGGGGAAGAGGGTACAGAGCAGATGGGTGGGGCAGAACAACCATCTCCAGCAAGCAAACACCAGCAGACCTGGGGCTACATGCTTCTCCCAACTCAGCACACATGGAGTGCTAGTGTGGGCTTTGCTGACAGATCACATCACTGCCCGTGGGCCAAAGCCCTGTTAGAAGAATGTGGATCTGCATCTTGTCAAAATTTCACAAAGAGAGAAAGACAAAAAGAGCCTCTTCTTTTCGTCCCCTGTGTTTGTAAAGTCTGCCAAGAATGAAGGGACCCAAATAACATCGTGATTTGTGGATATCAGGTCTGACATATACATATTTCATTGATGGGGCTGTGTGTAAACTCACAGATAAAATTCAAATAGCATGAGGCTTAAAATATTACATATAGATTATTTGAAGAGGTGGTAGGGACTCTTCCAAGTCTGTTTTGTGGGGTAGGAATATCTTCCATCTTACAGCCTGTGTTATATCAGAATTCCCTTGTCCCCCACACCTTGGTGTCAAATTACAAGGGATACATAATTGGACCCAAAGAAAGAAGCCATAATGTGAGATGTCATCGTATTTGGGGTCTCATGGAGTCCCTGGGTGGTGCAAATGGTTGACACACTTGGCTAACCAAAAGGTTGATGGTTCAAGTCCACCCAGAGCTCCTAGGAAGAAAGGCCTAATGGTCTACTTCCTAAAAAAAAATTAGTCATTGAAAACCCTATGGAGCACAGTTCTACTTTGACACACATGAGGTTGCCATAAGTCAAAACGGACTTGAGGGCAACTGGTTAATCCCTTTATCTGAAAGTGCCTAGCTTGGTTCTCCCTCCTAATCACAACGATATGAAAGGTTAGATAAAAGGAACCATTTGTACTTCACTTCATCATGGCGAAGTGAAAGGGGAGACCTAGTAGGTAAGCACAGGAAAAAGAAAGGAAGGGGTGTGGATCACCCCGAGCCATTGCTAAGAGCCAGGCACCATACAAGTGAGCAAAGCAGCCTCAGGACATAGACAAGCACAGGACTGGGCACCTTCCCCTGAGTACCCCGGATGCCAGCCCTCTGCTGGTTATTCCACTCCCCCTACTCAGGAAAGTCCTGAATGTGGCTTATTCCAAGGAGAGGATGACTGTTAAGAGCCTAGTGTGATCCCAATCCCAACCATCTACTTCCTTTTTTTAATAGACTTTATTTTTTTAGAGCAGTTTTAGGTTTATGGAAAAATTGAGTAGAAAGTACAGAGTCCCCATATACTGCCTCCCCTCCACACACAGAGTTTCTCTTATTATTAACATCTTGCATTCCTGTGGTACATTTGTTACAATTAATGAACCAATGTTAATACATCTTTATTAACTAAAGTCCATAGTTTGCATTCGGGGTCACTGTTTGTGTTGTACAGTTCTGTGGGTCTTGACAAATGTATAATGTCACATATCCACCTTCACAGTATCATACAGAATAGTGTCACTGCCCTCAAAATGTCCTGTGCTTCACCTATTCACCCCTCCCTCCTCTCTATGGACGCCTGGTAACCGCTGATCTTTTTACTGCCTCTATAACGTTTTGCCTTTTCCGGAATGTCATATAGTTGGAATCATACAGTATATAGCTTTTCAGACTGGCTTCTTTCACTTAACAATATGTATTTAAGGTTTCTCCCTGATTTTCCATAGCTTGGTGTCTTAGGCTGGGTTCTCTAAAGGAGCAAAACCAGTGAAGCATATACATATATATACAGAGAGAGAGAGAGTTCAAGGAAATGACTCATGCAGTTGTGGAGGCTGGCTAGTCCCAAATCCATGGGTTAGGCATCAGGCTGCAGGCTTTTCCTGACTCATGTGGTTGCCAGGGCTGATGAACACAAAATCGGCAGGTCAGATGGCAGGCTGCTGGCTCATGTCCCAAGAACCAGAGGTCAGAGGATGATGAGTAGGATGCAGGATTGAGAGAGAGAGCTTTGCCAGAACATCCATTGTATGGCTATGCCACAGTTTATCCATTCGCCTGTTGAAGAACATCTTAGTTGCTTCCATTTTTTGGCAATTATGGGCAAAGCTGCTATAAACATTTATGTGCAGGTTTTTGTGAGATGTAACTTTTCAGCTTATTTGGGTGAATACCTAGGAGCGTGATTGCTGGCTCAAATGGTAAGCTTAGGTTTAGCTTTGTGAGAAACTGCTCAACTGTCTCCCAAAGTTGCTGTACCATTTTGCATTCCCACCAGCAATGAATGAGAGTCCCTGTTGTTCCACAGCCTCACCAGCGTTTGGTGTTCAATCTGGTTTTGAACAGGGATGAAAGAGTCTTTGGAAATGCAGGAGCTTGGAGGGGGTACACCTTCCAATACCCTTTAGGGCACACCTTAGGGCACATCCATCCATCTGTCTATCCATCTGTCTATCCAACCCTACATGCATTCATGCTAGGCGAGCACTAAGGATGCACAGACAGAAGGTAGAGTTTCTGCTCACAAGGAGCTTATCTAGTGGAGAACAAGGTGCAGACACATGACTTGAATATGGTTTGATAGCGGTATATCCATAGTGGGATGGAGGTGCCTATGAGAGGGCTCCAACCAAGATTGACTGGGAAGATCAAGGATGGCTGTCCCCCTAAGAGCCTCAGTTTCCTCACTTGGAAGTTTGGAAAAAATAGTTTTTCCTGCTCTATCTGTTCTAAGGCTTGATGGGAGAATCAGCTTCATGAGGAAAGTCTATGAGTTGTCTAGCATGTTCATACAGAAAGGCTTATGATCATTCAGATTCAGAAACAGCTGTTTGGTCTCTAAGAGCAAATGGATGGTTTTAAGAACAAAGGTTTTGGAGGTAATGTTAAGGGGAAGAGAGGACAGGAAGTCTCTGCATCTTCCCAGGCTGAGGCTGCTATAAAAAAATGTTTTTATAAAATTTGCTTTAACAGTTTTTTTCAATGAAAACAGAATTTTACGTCTCTTCAGGCTTTCCCCTGCTTGCCAACAATTTGATTTCTACAACATTGGCTGGAAGAGAAAAATAAAACAGACTTATTGTAGAAGTTATAGACTAAAAGCAGATGTGATATTTTTTCCTCTTCACTCCAAAAGATCTTTTGGGCTTAATTTTTGTTTTCCCATAGAAAATAGATCTATAACCAATGGGTAGAAGTTGAGGATGAGCATTATTTTAGCTCATATATGAAAGAATCTTTTAAAAATTAACAATGAATAATAATAATCATTACCTTTGAGCATTTATTATATGCCAGGCAATGAGTCAAACATTTTATAGTCAGTATCTCACTTAATTCTAACAACCCTATAGGTAGGTACTTGTGTGATAAAGAATTTGGCCTTACCCAGAGAAAGTCTGGAATGTTATGCCCGATAGGAGTGTCGTCATTTGCCTAGGGGGTCTTAGGTCATACTGGATAGTCTAATTGGAGGAAAGTAGATTGTCCACACCCATATAGTCTTAGGGTGGGAGATGGCCAGGCCAGAAAGACCAACAATATGACTTAGGGTGGGGGCTTTGGGTCATCCAGTATCAGTCAGCCTGGAGGCTGAGGTCAACCTCATGGGCAATCAATCAATCGTACTTACGTATGAAACTCCAATAAAAATTCTGAACACTGAGACTGAAGTAAGCTTCCCTGGTTGGCAATCCTTGACACTTATTGTCATATGTCAGTACTAAGAGAGTAACACATCTGGACTCCATGGGGAGAAGACAATGGAAGCTCTGAGTTTAGAGCCTCCTGTATTCTTTCCCATGTATCTCTTCCTCTGGATGATCTTAATCTGTATTCTTTTCCTGTAATAAATCATAACAATGAGTATAACAGCTTTTAGTGAGTTCTGTGAATCTTTCTAGAGAATTAATGAACCCAGGGGTGGTTCTGGGAACTCTTTCCCTGAACTTGCAGTTAGTGTCAGAAGTGAGACTTGGACTGTGCCCCCTAACTGCAGTTGGCTAAACTCTTGCAGTACATTATTACATCCATTTTACTGTTGAAGAATCTAAAGCTCAGAAGGATAAGTATTTATTCAAGTCACCCAACAGGTCAACAGTGGTGTCAGGATTCCAGTCCAGGTGCATAAATTACAAGGGCAAGAGACAGACTGAGAGAAAACATTGTAACATATATTGTAATACAGTTAATAAATGTTAACTATCAGAATATAATAGCTCATAAATCAATGACAAAAAGAAAATGCATAGAAAAATAAGCAAAAGAGATAGCAGGTAATTCATAAGAGAAAAAATACAAATGATCAATAAAATACAAAAAGATGCTCAACATCACTAGTAATCGCAAATATAAAATAAACAATGAGATGCCGTTTTTCACCCATTGGATCTGAGAAAATTAAAAATATTGATAAGATACTAGTTAACCACGGATAAATATGGAACTTGTACATTGAGGGAATACATTGGGAAGCCATTTTGCAGGAAAATTTGGTGGTATCTTTTTTATTTCAAAAAATGAACATATTCTATGACGAGGAAATTTCAGTGTTTAGGTGTCTCTTCTAGAAAAACACCTGCGCATGTGCTTGAGATGCTGGTACAAAAGGGTTCTCTGCAGCACTGTTGGCAACAGAAAAATTCTAAACACAATCTAAAGATTCTTAGTAAGAAAATGATAAAGTGTGGTGCATTAAGGAATACCCCACAGTAACTTAAAAGTGTATGGCAGATCTATATGGGCTGAAAAATCTCTAAGATGATTCTTCAGTGAAAAAAGTAAGTTGCAGGAAAAAAATGCACTATATACTATATACTGCAAAATAGCAACTGGACATGTAGGATGGATCACTATACACTGAGGACTGCCAGAAGAACAAACAAATCAGTTTTGGAGAAAATACAACCAGAAAGGACGCTCCTTAGTAAAGAGGCTGGCAAGACTTTGGCTTGCTTAGTTTAGACACGTCATCAGGAAACTAGAAAAGGACATTGTGGTTGGTAAATTAAATAGTCAGCAAAAACAAGGGAAACCCTCAATGAGATGGACTGACACGACGGCCACAGCAATGGGCTCAAACACACCAATGATTAGGAAGAAGGCACAGGACTGGGCAACTTTTCATTCTGTTTCACATAAGGTCACCACGAGTCAGAGTGGACTCAATGACAACGAACAACGACTACTGAATTTTGAATCCAAGCTTTTATTACTGACAGGCATAGAAGTTACATTTTTTTAAATCCTTAAATCTGACATTTCCCCTTTAATTTATGGGGCCATGAGAGGGACTGAGATCAAGAGTTTCATTCTGGCCCTACTTCCATTGTAATTAGGCCAGATCAGCATAATGGTGCTTAAACATTTCAGGGCACTTGGGTTTCCAGTTGCTTGCACTTTTAGTCCAGTTGATGGATTCAGGAGTTGTTACAATCCCAAAACAGCAAATGGACATTTGGATGGATCAGATGTCGGCCGGACACAACTCTCTGAAAAGTTACCGGAAGAGCCATTGCTCTCTCCCATCCACACGTCAGGATTTTAGTGACCTGAGGGTGTGCTGCAGCCTCATCCTAGCATAACTGGAGCACGTGACTGAGAGATGATCACGATAATAATGTAGTAGGGCATTTGGCTGGCTGAACTGGGACACAGACCACTACCCTAAATAGGCTCATCCACCTGTTTGCACACACTGCTAGTCCAGAGGGCTTTTGTCTTTTGATGTAGGGAGAAGAAAGGAGTTTGGATGGGAAAGCACAGCAGGAGAGCTGGGAGATAGAGGGCTAAGGGGAGGGGAGGAAGGTGGGCCTTTGGGCTGGATTTGAGGACCAGAGCTGATGGTACTGTTTTATCTGTTGGGATCGTTTAGCTGATGGGGCTGTTCTTTCAACATGCCTTCTTCCCCTTTTATTCCTGTATTTACTTGTTTCCGTCATCCAAGAATGCAGCTTCCATCTCTCAAGATCCTTTCTAAATGTTCATTCAGTCAGTGCTATCAGTAAACACGTATTCAGAATTTTCTGTGTTCAGTGCACTGTTGTGAAGCTGGAGATACCATGGTGGGCAAAAATTGACATGGTTTTGGCTCTTCTGCATTTCTTCTGTCCTAAGTCTTTCCAAAGTCATCCCCAATAAGACACGGTTTGTTTCACCTTGGACTTCCTTAACAGATTGTTTATATCTTTCTTAAATTGCAATTCTGATTATTGGTATCTGTCTACTTATTTTATTCACGCTATTGTATTGTAAAGGAGCCCTAGTGGCACAACAGTTAAAGCACTCAGCTGCTGACTGAAGGTCGGCGGTTCAAGCCCACCTAGAGGATCCATGGGAGAAAAGACCTGATGATCTGCTCCAGTGAAGATTTCAGCCTAGGAAACCCTATGTGGCAATTCTGCTCTGTCCTATAGAGTCACTATGAGTCAGAATTGACTCGATGGCACACAACATCTACTGTACAAGAAGGGGAAAAGGGAAGCAATCACTCCTACACCCTGCAGTTTATGACAATACTTTGTAAATTCAACGTGATCATCATCTCTTTAAATAGAGTTCCTATCAACGAATAAGAAAAGCATAAAGACAATAAATACCCTGTCTGGAATGTTCTTCTCCCAGATAGTCACAACGTTCATTCCTTCAATTCATTCAGATCTCTGCTCAAATAAATGTCACCTCCTCTAAAAGGCCTTCTCTGACCACCCATCAATCTCTGTTCCCTAACCCTCCATAGCACTTACCACTATCTGACATGATACTCTATTAGTTTATTGTACATCCCTCGATAGAGTGAGAGCTCAGTAAAGGAAGGGACTCTTTTTCATGCTCTGCTGTATCCACAGTACCTACATTGGCCCCTGTCACATAGTAGATGTTCAATAAATATTTGTTGATTGAATAAATAAATGGGCAAAGGACATACACAGTTTATAAAGGATGCTCTGGCTTATTGGAAGTTTGTGAAAGTGACAAAAGGAGAAATACAACCAGTAAACAAACGTGGAAAATACTGACCATCTCTGGTAATAAAAGACACGCAAATTAAAACAACAAAGAGGTTTTGGTAACTATTTCGATGATTAAGTTAGCAAAATGAAAATGTTTTAGATAATAATATTCAAAGATGTTAAAACTATAATAAACCAGTACTAATAAATAGTTAGGAGTCCCTGCATTGAGCGAACAGTTAACGTGGTTGGCTGCTAACCAAACGGTTGGAGGTTGATTCTACCCATAGGGGCCTCAGAAGAAAGGCCTGGTGATCTACTTCTAAAAAATCAGCCATTGAAAGCCATGTGGAGCACAGTTCTACATGAGTCAGAATTGCCATGAGTCAGAATTGATTCCATGGCAA
Organism: Trichechus manatus latirostris; assembly: GCF_000243295.1. Lineage (NCBI taxonomy): Eukaryota > Metazoa > Chordata > Mammalia > Sirenia > Trichechidae > Trichechus > Trichechus manatus. The sequence goes on from NW_004443970.1 coordinate 7,685,405, forward strand.
CTGGTTTAATAAATATCTACCAGCCTTATAAATTAGTACTATCTTTTGAGAAGCAATTTGCCCAAACCTGCCAGGCTACTAGTTGCAGGGGGTCATGCACATCGCCATTTACATTGCATCAGTGTGAATGCCCACCTCTGGAGTTGTGCTGATGGCAGTCTTGAAGTCACCCATATCCATCAAACACCACAAAAATATGTGTCTAAGTGTCCTCTACAATGTTACTTATAAAAACAAAAAGCTAAAAATAACCCGAATAGCTAACTAAATGGAAATATTTGAGTAAATTTGAGTTGATGTTTTTGCTGGGTGCCAGCCATTGAGTCAATTCCAACTCATAGTGACCCCATGTGACACAGTGGAATTGCCCTATAGAGTTTTCTTGGCTGTAATCTTTATGGAAACGGATCGCCAGGTCTTTCTCCTTTGGAGCAGCTGGGTGGGTTTGAACAGGCAACTTTTCAGTTAGTAGCCAAGCACTTAACTGTTGCCTCACCAGGACTCTTTGTAAATTTGAGTACATATTCTTAACGGAATAATAGACATACACTAAAAATAACACTACATGTAGAGAAGTACTAAAAAATGATGAGGAAATAATGCTAAATGAAAAAGGGAATATGCAAAATAGTAAGTATATAAAACATTTTTTAATTCTCTGGATGATGAGGTTGTAGACTTTTTTTACTGTTTTCTTTAGCTGTCTAAATTTTTTAAAACTAAACACATTTTTTTCAGAACCCCAAAAAATCTTTTATTTTGTGGGGAAAAGTTATCTCAAAAATTACATTTTCAAAGAAGTGATAAATAAGAATACTGTATATAGAGTATTATTCCAAATTTGTTTCCAAAAAATGTATTTAGAGAAAAAGGCTCATAGCATGTCCACTAAACCATGAACAAAGATTTTCTTGAAGAAGTGGCATTACAAATGATTTTAATGTTCTTATCAAAATGAAACATGGTTAATTATTATCATTTACTGAGCCCTTACAACATGCCAGGCACTCTCCTGGGTACTTTATAAACATTGTCTTAGTGTTCTCTAGAGAAACAGAACCAGTTATATATATATATATATATATATATATATATATATATATATAT
>NW_004443970.1:7686611-7693574 GCF_000243295.1 Trichechus manatus latirostris
TATGTATGTATCATTGGGCCACCAGGTTAAGCACTTGGCTTCGAACCAAAAGGTTGATGGTTCAAACCCACCAGTGGCTCTGTGGGATAAAAGATCTGGCAATCTGTTCCCGTAAAGATTTCAGCCTAGGAAACCCTAGGCAGTTCTACTCTGTCATATAGGGTTACCTTGAGTCAGAATAGACTCGATGGCACACAGCAATTACAACAACAAATATATATAGGAAGGAGAGAGAGGGAGAGAGATTTACTTCAAGCAATTGGCTCACATGATTGTGGAGGGCTGGTAAGTCCAAAATCCATAGGTCAGGCAACAGGCTGAAGACTTCTGTAGGCTTGCGTTCCAAGATCCATAGGTCAGGCAGTAGGAAACGTGCAGAGTAAAGTTCTGCCAAAACATCTATTTAAAGCTCAGAGGCAGAATACTTAGTAAGGAAACTCCCTTTTCAACCGATTGATTACATTATATTAGATTACGTTATGGAAAGTAAATTCATGACAATTTAGATTAGATTATAATATAGAACAGCAACTAGACTAGTGTTTGGCCAAACAACTGGGAACAATAGCCTAGCCAAGGTGACACCTAAAACTAACCATCACACACATTGTGACATGTAATGCCCAAGCAGGCATCTGAGGTGGGTGTTTTTTATTATTAACCCATTTTACAGGTGAGAAAATGGAGAGTTAGAGAGGAGAAACTACTGCTCAAAGTCCAGCCTCAGCTTGCTAAGGGACAGCCTTGTCAGACTGATCTGGCACTCATCTTCCTCTGCAGCAAGGAAGAAAAACCAAACCAGTTGCCGTTCAGTCAATTCCGACTCAGGGCAACCCCATATGTGCAGAGTAGAAGCTCCCCATAGGGTTTTCAAGGCTGTGGTTTTCGGAAGCAGCTCCTTTCAAGCCTGTCTTCTGAGGTGCCTCTGGGTGGGTTGGAACTGCCGAACCGCCAACCCTTCAGTTGTTGTTGTTAGGTGCTGTTAAGTCAGTTCCAATTTACAGCAACCCTCTGTACAACAGAATGAAACGCTGCCCGGTCCTGCGCCATCCTCACAATCATTGTTATGTTTGAGCCCATTGTTGCAGCCACTGTGTCAGCCTATCTCATTGTGGGTCTTCCTCTTTTTTTGCTGACTCTCTACCATGCATGATGTCCTTCTCCAGGGACTGGTCCCTCCTGATAACACATCTAAAGTATGTGAGACAAAGTCTCACCATTCTTGCTTCTAAGGAGTATTCTGGCTGTACTTCTTCCACGACAGATTTGTTCATTCTTTTGGCAGTCCATGATGTAGTCAACATTCTTTGCCAACACCACAATTCAAAGGCAATAATTCTTCTTTGTTCCTCCTTATTCATTGTCCAGCTGTCACATGCATATGAGGCAATTGAAAACACCATGGCTTGGATCAGTTGCTCCTTCAGTTAGTAGTCAAGAACTTGGCCATTTATGCCACCCAGGGACTCTGTAACAAGGAGTAGGGTTTTGTTTATCAGAAATGGTCTACTCCGATCTCTCTGAGAAGTGCAGTCAGTGGGAAAAGGACTTTAGTGGGGAGGTTGCACGTTGTCCTCTGTGGGGAGCAAGGGCTCACCAGAACTTACCAAGCATCCACACTCCCCAGGGTAACCGAGCTTGGCCAGCGAGGGTGAGGAGGGGAAACAGAAGTCCCAGTTCACCACTTATAGAAGCCTGAAAGGAAGGAGAAGTGAAAAACCCTAGCAGGCATCAGTCTGGGCAAGCTTGGCAAGTAACAGCGAGAAATACATATTTAGAGAGCAAGGTTCTGTGAGGCAGAATGAAGGAAAACTGTAGAGAGATGGCAAGAGAATTTTAAGAAACGTCAGCCTGTCCTATAAATAGGGTCTCCCACAACATGTAATTACCTGTTAACCACTTCCAGCTTCTGGACTGTATTTCTCTGAAAGCGACACTATGTTGAGAATAAATCATGTGGGCCCTGAGATTTACTTATACTTATCTATTTTTCTTCATTTAAACAAAATTTGTAATAAGTACATGATTAATGCTATAATGAGAAAAAAACTGCATATAAATCTTTTAAGTAGTTTAGAATAGTTGTTCTTTAAGTCTGAGAATGCTTTTTATGACAATAAAAAAATAATTTAATATAAAAAAAAGACTGAGAATGGTTTGGAGAGCAGCTAACCATTTCATGACTCAGGAACCTGTTGAGATTGCTCATGTTCTTCTTTCTAGGGCAGTATTTGGCAGAGAGGAGTTCCTGGGTGGTGAAAATAGTTAACAAGTTCGGCTTCTGACTGAAAGGATGGCAGTAGGAGTCCACCCGGAGGTGCCTGGGAAGAAAGGCCTGGCGATCTACTTCCGAAAAATCAACCATTGAAAAGACTACTCTGATACACAAGGGATTGCCATGAGTTGGGGTTGACTTCACGTCAACTGGTTTTATTTGGCAGAGAAGAGAGTCCTCAATGCCCAAAGGCCTTTGTGGGCTGCAGGAGGCTCCTGGGCTACTACTCTACCCTGTGTGTCTAGGGACTGAGGGAGTGTGGTGGTGTTGGAATGTTAAACCAGTCTAAATCAATTTAGTAATTTAGCAAATTTTCATCAATTAGTCTGAAACTGTGCCCATGCAGAGGATAGAACTCAAAGATGAGAGGACACTTCTCTTTCGTACCCATCACCTGTTCCTTTGCCTGTCTCCCGCTGTGGACTGCGAATTTCATGACAACGAGAATTCCATCTACTCTGCTCTGACTTCTCTGCAGCACCTAGCACAGTGCCTGGCACACGGGAACTCACTGCCGTTGAGGCAGTTCTCATAGAGATCCTGTAGGACAGAACAGAACTGTCCAATAGGGTTTCCAAGGAGCGGCTGGTGGATTTGAACTGCCAACCTTTTGGTTAGCAGCCGTAGCACTTTACCACTACGCCACCAGGGTTTCCGACACATAGTGGGGCACTCAATACATATGTGTTGAGGAATGAAGCAAAGCTGACACCCTAGAAATCTGTCAGCCTTTCCCCTCTGATGCCCTAAGTTCCCTCCCATTGGAATTCCTTATGTCAGTTTAACTCATAACACAGATCAAAAACTCAGAATGAAGAATCCAGACTTGGCTGGGAAAAGAACCAATGTAACAGAGTCATAAATAGGTATAACGAGCAAAGAGACATTGGCACACCTAATTTTTCATTCTTTATTTATTCACATTACCAAGCACCTACTAAATGTCAGACACTGTCCTGGAGATGTCGTTGTTATTAATTACACTGTCCTGGAGATGTTGTTGTTATTAATTGCCGTTGAATCAGCTCTGACTCATGGTGACCTTATGTATAACAGAATGAAACATTGCCCAGCCCCTGTGCCATATTCATATTTGATGTGTTTGAGCCCATTGTTGAGGTTATTGTGTCAATCCATCCCATGGAGGGTTTTTCTCATTTTCATTGACCTTCTGCTTTACCAAACACGATGTCCCTTTCTAGCGATTGACGACATGTTCAAAGTGAGCAGGATGAAGACTCTCCATCCTCATTTCAAAGTAGCGTTCTGGTTGTATTTCTTCTAAAACTGATCTGTTCATTCTTCTGGCAGTCCATGGTATGTATATTCAATATTCTTTGCCAACACTACAATTCAAATGCATCAATTCTTCTTCTGTCTTCTTTTTTAGTTGTCTAGCTTTTGCACGCATATGTAGGTCCTGGAGATACAAACCCTTAATATGCCCATGATAAAACAAAACAAAACAAAAAAAACAAATCTGTTGCCATCGAGTTGATTCCAACTTATAGCGACCCTACAGGACAGAGAAGAACTGCCCTATAGGGTTTCCAAGGCTGTAAATCTTTACGGAAGCAAACTGCCACATCTTTCTCCCATGAAGCAGCTGGTGGGTTTGAACTATCAACTTTTCAGTTAGCAGCTGAGAGCTTAACCACTGCACCACCAGGGCTACTCATGGCCATGATAAGGGGGATAAATAGAACATCCCTAGAATTAATCTTACTATTAATACTTACACTACATTATTATCCAGCTCTTATGTTCCAGGCACAGTTCTAAGTGCTTTCCATGTATTACTTTGTTTAATCCTCACAACTCTGTGAAGTAGGTGGCATTATTTATCCCCATTTTACAGGTGAGCAAACTGAGACTCAGAAGGCTAGGTAATTTGTTCACCATTCCACAGCTGGCCAGTGGTGAAGACTAGGCTCAAGTTCCCACAGCCTGTATTCAGGCTCTTAATGGCTCCAGTGAAGCTTCCTGACAGAAGATCCTGAGATCACTGACCTCAGAACCAGTAGGGCTGCTGGATAAAAATTCAGATTCCTGGGCCTCAGGCTGAAGTCCCAGAATCTCTGGGACGGGAGCTTAGAAATCCCCATTTTTTAACCACTACTCTGAGCGACATAGTGGTTAAGAGCTACGGCTGCTAACGAAAAGGTCGGCAGTTCAAATCCACCGGCTGCTCCTTGTAAACACTATGGGGCAGTTCTCCTTTGTCCTTTAGGGTTGCTATGAGTCAGAACCAACACGAAGGCAATGGGTTTTGTTGTTTTGGTTTTTTTACTGAGTGATTCAGATGTGCACTTACATTTGTAAAATCCAGCACTCAGTTATGTTGCCTTCCTCTTCGTGAGTTTACAAAACCTCTAGCACCTCCCTTCCTGCCAACCAATGAACACGAAGAAAATGAAAAGACAAAGAAGGAAGGAAGGAAAGAATTTGTCCCAAATCGGGCTCCGTTTTGGTTCAGGGAGGGGAGACCTCGAGTCCTCTGCAATTCTGGCTCCTGGCCCTGCAGCTGCAGAGCTCCTCTCACTCATGTCAAAGCAGCTGCTGACGGGATGGATGAACTATGGCGGGTGATGTCTGTCCAGTTGTAGCAGTTTAAGCAGCCAGCTACTGGGAACAGCAAACCCATTGCTTTTGAGTTAATTCCAACTCACGGCAACCCATGTGTTACAGAGTAGATCTGTGTTCCATAGGGTTTTCTTTGCTGTAATCTTTACAAAAGCAGATCTCCAGGCCTTTCTTCTGTGGCAGTGGTGTCGTTAGGGGGGTGCAGGGGGTGTGGACTGCACCGAGTAACACTGTCAGAGGGGGTGACGCCAAGATGACTGTCTATAAAATTTTCTGTGCAATGTTTCAGCAGAAATTTATTATTTTTTATGAAAATGTCCTTGTAGTTAGTTCTAACAACAAAAACATATTTTCATAAGCCCAGATTATATACATCAATATATACCAACAAGGCTAAAACTCTATGCTAATTTACTTTTTGAACCTTCTAACATGCTCCAAGGAGCCTTAGTGGCTCAGTAGTTAAAGTATTTGGCTGCTAACCAAACGATCAGTGGTTCAAACCCACCAGCCGCTCCTTGAGAGAAAGATGTGGCAGTCTGGTTCCATAAAAATTTATAGCCTTGGAAACCCTACTGGGCAGTTTTACTGTCCTATAGGGTTGCTAAGAGTCGGAAATGACTCAACGGCAATAGGTGGTCTGGTCAGAGCTGTCATTATTACCCAATTACAATGACTCTTTGAATTCCGTGATTTCGTCTGTAGGTGCTATAAGCACACGCTGATGTTTTCGCTGGGGCTCTTGTTTTTATAGTCTCTGATTTTGTCAAATTTTCTGGCATTTTAGCTACACTATTGTGGTAATTAGTATTTGTGAACCTCTATCAATAACTTTTTGATAATAAAGTAGTCATTAAAGAAAAAGGAGAAAAATTTAAAAAGGCTCAGTTACTAATAATGTTGTAACTAATAATATTATAATTCAACGTAGAAAGTTAAAACAATTTTGTTGTTAGTATGCATATAATCTAATAAATATTACATTTCAGCAATTTACAGCTATATTTATCACATATTATTCTATGATTAAAATTGATAATAAACATTACTAAGGGTTCTGTATGGTCTGATACAGGAGAAGGTCCACGGGGGTGGGGAGTGTGACACCAACCCTCGTGACACCATTGTTCTGTGGTGCCACTGGCTGGGTTCGAACTGCCAACCTTTAGGTTAGTTGTTGTCAGGTGCCGTCGAGTTGGCTCCGACTCATTGCATCCCCCAAGGACCTACAACAGTGGGGTGAAATGTAGCTGTATCCAGAGGTCAAAACTTGAATGTGCTGTTTTTGTTGTGTGCCATCAAGTCGATTCCGACTCATAGCGACCCTATAGGACAGAGTAGACCTGCCCCATAGCATTTCCAAGGAACGTCTGGTGGATTCAAACTGCCAGACTTTTGAATAGCAGCCTGAGCTCATAACCACTTCACCACCAGGGCTCCTAGGACAAATGCTGGCATAGGTCAGCTCCTAGTGGACAGGGTCTGTAGTCAGTCTGTAGACTGGGAACACTCATGCAACAGGACGTGTGGCAGGAAGGGGGAGTAGACACAGGTGTTCTGGCTTCAAACAGACTGCACGATCCTGGAATAACCACAAAAGGCTTCATGCTGCCTTTCAAAGTGGTCAAGCTCATTTCTACCTCAAGACAGGGCTTGCTGGGCCTGCAGTAGAAGTTAAGAGACCTACAGGCTGGTTCTCACAAGAAAATCATGTGGCCACTCTGGGTCTCAGTTTCCTCACATGTAAAAGGAAAATTATTATGATTATTAGACAGCTATTAATACTATGGAGTCCCTGGGTGGTACAAACCATTTATGTGCCCAGGTGCGAACTGAAAAGTTGGAGATTGGAGTTCTCCAGAGGTGCCTCACCTCAGAAGAAAGGCCTGGTGAGCTACTTCCACAAAAATCAGCCATTAAAAACCCTATGGAGCACAGTTCTACTCTGACACACATGGATGGGGTCACCATGAGTTGGAGTCAACTTCATGGCAACTGTTTTTTTGTTTTGTTTTATTAATATTATTATCTATGATTTAGCCCTGGTGGTGGTTAAGAGCTCAGCTGCTAACCAAAACGTCAGCAATTTGAATCCACCAGCTGCT
>NW_004443970.1:7693674-7713558 GCF_000243295.1 Trichechus manatus latirostris
CAGTTCTACTCTGTTCTATAGGGTCACTATGAGTCAGAATCCACTGGGTTTGTTTGGGTTTTTGTTTTTTTTTTTTTTTTTTTTTACGATTTATTGAACTAAAGAACACCCAGGACTATGAACAAGGAAGAAATTGACATGGCTGAGACCCTGATTTGGACTTTTAGCCTTCAGAACTGTGAAAAAATAAATTTCTGATCTTTAAAGCCACCCATCTGTGGTATTTGTGTTACAGCAGCACTAGAAAACTAAGACACTCTCCATCACGTGTCCCTGCTTTACTCCCTTCTCGGTGCTTAGCAATGATTTTGCACATTATTTGCTTATGTGCTTATAGGCTCTCTCCAAGGCCCTCCTTCCTGCCACTGCTTCATGGCAGAAGGAACTTGGCCTGTCTTGTTCACCGTTGTATCTCCCGTGCCTAGAAAAGTGCCTGGAAAATGACTCTCGGCTAATATGTGCCAAATCAATGCATGTATAAACGAATGAATGAAAAAAATCTTACTAACTTTCTTACATAAGGATCCAGGAACCCCTATTCAGAAGCACCCCCTCTTCCTGGTTAACAAAGGCGGAGACCACAGGAATAACACTGTGGTTGGTAGCAACCACTAGCCAGCCGTTATATCCACACACGCTGCTGGGCACGGCTCCAAAGCTAAAAGGCACTAATTGCTTTTATATAAGGAGGTAGAAACACAGCTCCTCAGTGTCCTTCCGTCCTAACAGTCTGCATTATCGTATCTGTTACTGTGTTAATTATTCCTGTCTCCCACAGCCAGTTTGGGCTTTATTCTGGATATGGCTGGGATGGTGACAGGTTTCTATATAGGAAAAAGGTACTATGGAAATGTGTGTGTGTGTGTGTCCCTGTGTGCATATGTCTATGTGCTTACTCGTGTGTCCCTGTGTCTGTGCATGTGTGTGTCTGTGTGTGCACATGAATGTGTCTACGTGTTTGTGAATGCATGTATCCCTGTGTGCATGTGTTCATGCATGCATATGTCCATGTATGTGTACACGTGTATCCCTGTGAATGTTCGTGCATGTGTGTGTCCACGTGTCTGTGTGTGTTGATGCGTGTTTGCCCATGCATATATCCATGTGTGAGCGTGTCCCTGCACGCATATGTCCACGTGTGTATGTGTCCACGCATACATGTGTCCATGTGTGCATACACGCGTGTGGCTGTGTGTGGGTGTGTGCAACAGAAGCTACACACTGTAAAGGGTTAACTTGTAGTCAGCCTGCCTGTGCTCAGGGCCTTAAGACTGGCCCAGGAATGGGAGGGATTGGCCTGGAAGGTGGTGTGGGCTTGGCTTGCCATTAGCTGCCTCTCCCGACAGGAGTGCAAATGCCTGCCCAGCTGGACCCAGTGTGGTGATCTGAAAGCACCCATAGGAATGGCTGCAAAAGCCCACACCTGGAAATCACTCCCTCCCTGCCCCTCCACGGCAGGTTTCACATGGGAGCTACCCAGGCCATTGGAGGAATGAGCCGAGAGTCAGCACTTCTGTAGCTCACCAGCACTTGGTGGGAGGCAGCAGGCAAGGATGGACGTGGTTGACAGCCTTCTTGTGAATGGAAGCGACGTCGCCCCTCCCTGTGAACTCGGGCTCGAAAATGAGACACTTTTCTGCTTGGATCGGCCCCTTCCCTCCAACGGTAGGTGTCAGCCACTGATATTTTAATTCAGAAAACCATGAAGTGGAGGGAGAAATCAGCAAACACAAGGCTGATAAAGAAAATATAACAAAGTCGTCATAAATCAAGCCTGGGTAAAGTTGTTGATTCAGAAGTTTGGATAAAAGATCAAAAAGCAGAATAGATTCAGGTATTCTTATTGTTCTCCACATGCGAGGTAGGAACAAACGTATCAGACTTGGGGGAACAAAAGCAGTCAGTTGAGGAGACAAAGTGTAGCAAGAAGGAAGTACAAGTGTCAGAGCTTGAAGTTACAAGCATGACAGAAAGGGTGTTGTCACAATCTAGCAGGCGCCTTTTCTTGGGGGAAACTCAGTGTGAAGAAGTGATTAAAGCAAAATAATGCTTTGCAGCTAGGAAAGAAATCGATCACTATTCACTTGAGAAGCTTTGTTCTTAAGAAAAAGTGGGCGCCCCAAGTGATCCTTTAACAAACCAATCTTTTAGAAGAGACGGAATCACTCTAGGCTTTCCCTACTTTGTTTCTGCAAAATGTTGTCAGCACAGGCAGACTGGGGCTCAGTGATATACACACTTCTGCAAAAAAAAAGGGGGGGTGGCGGAATCGGCTGGAAATAACCAAATGCTAATGTTGTAACATTCTCTCTCCTAACCTCTGATTCTCCGTCTCACCCCTGTTCCTCTTTGCAGAGTGGCAGCCAGCAGTGCAGATCCTCTTGTATTCCTTGATATTCCTGCTCAGTGTGCTGGGAAACACGCTGGTAATCACAGTGCTGATTCGGAACAAGAGGATGAGGACAGTCACCAACATCTTCCTGCTCTCCCTCGCTGTCAGCGACCTCATGCTTTGCCTCTTCTGCATGCCATTCAACCTCATCCCCAACCTACTCAAGGACTTCATATTTGGCAGTGCTGTTTGCAAGACCACCACCTACTTCATGGGTAAGTGGCAGTCGGTGACTACTTCTGGAGATCGACCTGAACCCCACTCGGCCCCAAATCTTCCCAAGCCCCTGACGGCCACAGCAGAGGAGCTGTGCCTAGTGTCAAAAACCAGAACACTAGGCTGTGTGGGACAGTGTGCAAGGACGTAGGTGCTGGCTTTCAGGCAGGTCAATCTTCCCATGTTCCCAGATGCTTTCCAGAAGTCAGTTTCTGCATGCCACAACGTGGACGAACCCTGAAAACATCATGCTGAGTGAGATAAGTCAGTTGCAAAAGGACAAATACTGTATGATCTCACTTAGATAAAATAAGCAAATATATAGAAACCAAAGATTGTTAGTGCTACCAGGGGTGGTAGGGAGGGGGAAAGGGGGAATTTTTGCTTAGAGGGCATTGAGTTTATGTTAATGATGGTGGAATGGTTACACAACATGAAGAATGTAGTCAATGTCACTGAATTATACATGTAGAAATTGTTGAATTGGCAAATGTTTTGTTGTATATATTTTCACCAATTAAGAAAAAAAGTCCATTTCTAAGAGTGAAACAAGTTGATATGAAAATACAGAAGAGGTTCAGTTTGCTTGCCTTCTATTCAAAGGGAAAACAAAAACAAAAAATCAAACCCATTGCCATCGAGTCGATTTCAACTCATAGTGACCCTATAGGACAGAGTAGAATTGCCCCATGGGGTTTCCAAGGATTCGAACTGCTGACCTTACAGTTAGCAGCTGTAGCTCTTCACCATTATGCCAGAAGGGAAGAGGGACTCAAAAGCGACGTCAAGCAGCTCTATCCCTTTCTGGAATCCAGTGGTTATCTCCTCATTTCTACTCGAGTCATGGATTTTGGGGTGGCGGGGGTAGTGGAGGGGGGGTTGTTTGCTGGTGTTGCTCTTGTTTTCTAGGAACAGGGGCTATCTGAAAATCAGTTTAATTACAGCTCTAGGTTCCCTTCTCAGGATTCACTTTCCAGACTGTTCTTCTGAGGGCTTGGACCATCTGAGGCAGAGAGAGAGAGGCCTCTGTCCCACACGAGGAGTTGCATTTGCTCCGGGGGGCTGTGGGGCCACTGAGCCGACCCTGACTGGCTGAGATATGTGCGTCTCTCCCTGTGCCCATCAAAATGATGACAACCATAAAAATCACAAGCCCTGATACTTTTTGGTACTTTTTATGCACCAGATAGTGTACCAAGTGCTTTTACCCCCATGATCATATTTTATTCTCAACCACCCTATGAAGTAAATACACTTCTTTTTCCCATCTCAGAGGAAGGAAGAGAGGCACAGAGAGGTAAGTAATGTGCCCGAGGACACACAAGTGGTAAGCGACAGAGCTGGGATTTGAACCCAGATCAGTTAGCCCCCACAGTGGGAGTACACTGCCTCAGTTTACCCGCTGCTGTGTTCTCCTGAGGCTGAACAGAAGCATGTTTCTTGGTCCCTGCTGTCCACCAGATCGCCTTATCCCTTGCCCATTCTGAAACCTAGTTGGAGTGTGGGGCAGGTGGGAAATGAGGAGGGAATTGTTTTTGTTCTGACTCAAGCCTTGCAAAACATGCAGAGCTGAGTTGAGCCAGGGAAGTCTTCAGGGACTGGAAAGCTTTAAAAGCCTTTATTTTTCCCAGTCGTGGAAGCGGGAGCCAGCACTGACAAAATGATGATGAATTACTGACCCTCAGGCCACAGACAAATATCCAGAACGTGTCGATCTGTGTCCACATCCTCTGAAAATAGAAAAGGACTTACAAATGAAAAGGAGCATTGGGAAATAATAAGGCAATAATAATAACTAGCATTGCACAGTGCTTTATGCTTTCAAGTTCCTTCGATACATACCTTACAGTGACATTATTTAAGAACCTTAACCAGAGTATGTGAAAGGAGATTTAAACCTCAAGCTTGTATGGTTACCTAGTATTGTGAATGGACTAAATGCTACAGAATTCTTCATTTTAACACAGTTAATTTTGTTATGTGAAATTCACCCCAATAAAAAAATTATTTTAAACAGCCAAAAAGAAAAGCAAGATAATTTTGCCAAGTATTCGCAATGCAATAGTGATTTTATTGGATTTCTAATTCCAATGATTGAGACTCTTCCCTCAATTTTGTGGTCTCCTCAATACTATCGCTAGCAGCTAATATTCATTAAACTCCTAGCATGTGGCAAAAAAAAAAGGGTGCTTGCCTGATAGGGGTTTATAGTTACAGTGGGCCCATTATACAGATTTGGCTCTCTGAGGAGTTTTGGGCCATGCTTTCTAATCTAAATGTCACCAATTCCTTAGGGTAAAAGCCCAGTAAAATACAGAGAAACTGTGCCAGCACATGCAGTGTCATTTAATGATTTTGGAGCCATAGACTCTTTCAAAACTGTTTTTAAAAAGCGATGGAGACGTTCCCCAGAAAAAAGAGAACATTTCTGCTCATCATTTCAGAAGATCAATTTATATCCATAAACATAGTTACAATCTAAGGACGCCAAGCTAAGAACCTCTGCTCCCCAACTTATCCTTTGCTGTTGTAAGGTACCATCGAGTCAGCTCCGACTCATAGGAACCTTATGTATAACAGAACAAAATGTTGCAGGTCCTCACAATCATTGCTATGTTTGAGCCCATTATTGAGATTAATCCTAATGTTAAAGAAACTATGGTAAGAGATAATCAGAAGAATGAACAGAATTCATAGCTGAAGAATTAAAGGGAATTTTAAGGTGATAAAACATTATCATAATTATATACACAATACAAAAATTAGGAAAAATTTAAGCTTTTTTCACTAGACCTTAGTAAATCTCTTAAAGCTTTGTTTATTGTCTTTCCCACTGTAACAATGATCCATGCCCACTCTACAAAATACAGAAAAGCAGAAGGAATAAGAAGGAAGACCCTCGCTGCCCCCCACCCAGAGAAACCTTTATTAACAATACAGAGTGCTTCTCCTTTGTCTTTTCTTATGGTGTGTGTGTTATGTTGTAAACAAACTACATCTTGGAATTTAGAACTTTTCACTGTTGACAACAGTCTGTACTAGAAATTTTCTGAAAGACTCTTAATGCTTCCAGCTCAGATCCCGGTGACCTTTCAAGATCACAGAATCCTTCAAAATCTTGGGTTTAGAAGATAAACTTAACTATGCAGATTGTGTTCAAAATTAGAGCTTTTCTCCAGGTTTCCCGACGCCTCTTCTGTAGGATGGCAACATATTTCATCCCCTTGGTAATTAATTAATGAGCACCTTCTGCCTCAGCAGGAGTTAGGTTGTAATCAAAGCTTAATAAACTTATCTAAAAATTGGCAATGAGATATATTTGCAAAGGCATTGCTTTAACTACCTTAAATCCATTTTGGAACACAGCTGGGAATAAATCATTTTTCAAATAATATCCATACACTATTTATTTCTTTGCCCTCTGAGAGTTTTCCTTTGATACCAAACCTGCCCAGATCAGATATGCTTAAGCTGGTGTGCAAATAAACACTGGATTTCACAGCAGACATAACCGGCTTCTTTGTTCCTTTCCCAGGCACCTCTGTGAGTGTATCCACCTTTAATCTGGTCGCCATATCTCTGGAGAGATACGGTGCGATTTGCAAACCCTTGCAGTCCCGGGTCTGGCAGACAAAGTCCCATGCGTTGAAGGTGATTGCTGCTACCTGGTGTCTCTCCTTTACCATCATGACTCCGTACCCAATTTATAGCAACTTGGTGCCTTTTACCAAAAATAACAACCAGACAGCGAATATGTGCCGCTTTCTGCTACCAAATGATGTTATGCAGCAGTCCTGGTAAGGTTGCATAGTGGTTTATTTTTTTGGTTTATATATATATATATATGTGTATATATATATATATATATATAATTTTTCAGTATTATGAAAAGCTAGAATGTATTGCCCAGGGTGGCTTTGGGATCAGCTTCTAGGAGATTTTTTGAGGAAGGGTCAGTATAAGCTCTTTCTAGGATAATAGTGATAGCAAAGACTTTGAGAGCTCTGTTCTAAATGCTGTACATATATTCACTCATTTAACACTCTCAAAACACTGTAGAGTAAAAACTGGTTGCCATCAAGTGAACTCCAATGTGTCAGAGTAGAACCATGCTCCATAGGATTTTCAATGGCTGATTTTTTGGGCCTAGATCGCCAGGCCTTTCTTCCAAAGCACCTCTGGGTGGACGCGAACCTCCAATCTTTCAGTTAACGGCTGAGTGCGTTAGCCTTTTGCACCACCCATGTACCATTATTATCTTCATTTTATAAATGAGGAAACTGAGACATGGAGAGGTTAAATAAGCTGCCCAAGTTTGCACACCTCATAAGTGGCAGACTCTGTGCTCAACCACCATGCAGTATGCTTCTAAATGGTCAAATGGAGGTTTGGGGCTAGATGACCTGGAGAGCCACAATTTTCTGGAGAATTGACAATAGAGCAGAGATGAGTCCAAAATCCAAGTGATTTTTCTTAGAGCTGCAGCTATGGTACTTACATGAAGCACTTGACCAGAAATAAAAAAGTGAGAGTCTAAAACCCATTCCTTTGCTGGGTGACCTAGGGCAAATTCACATAACCTCTCTGAGCTTCAGGTTCTTTATCTATAAAAGGAATTAAGAACATATATTTCTTATCTACCTCATTGGGTGGCTCTAAGTTTCAAATGAAAGCATGTGTATGAAAATAGAATTAAATATCTAAAAAAAAAAAGGCTACACAAATGCAAGGTATTATGTTTAATAATTCCAAGGATGTTTTAGAAGTGGGAAGCTAGACATTCAGAAATGGCTCAAAACTCAGATAATCTCTGCTGCCTTTGCCTTTCTCCTTTCATTTCAACCGAGGAACACACACACAAAAAGAATTATATTGCTTATGAGAGGGACATTTCCATGACTTGAAAAGGAATCTTATCAAAACATGTCCAATTGAAGTGAGAAATGGCCCAGCCACTGTAAGACTCTGACAATTTTCTGGCCTAATCGTGCAACCTAACACATGCCAGATTGCTAAAGTGATTTAAGAGCCAGACTTATAAAGGAGGAGCCTGCAACTCTTCAGGACTCAAACATGTTTAGAGAAAGCATAGCTCTGCCCCCCTAGGCACTACAGAATGCATATGCCACTGCACCGACTTCATGAGGTCATGGGGAATGGAGGCCTATGAGAATTTTTGAACCGTTCATGGGTCAGAAACAGCAAGAATGCAATATTTTACAAAACCAAGGAAGTTTCCCCATCATCCCTACTTAAGCATTTGATGACTCTGTTGTTCTAAAGTTGACAAATGGTACGTCCTAGAATCATGCTACTTGGGTTCTGTTATGGATTGAATTGTGTCCCCCAAAAATGTGTGTTGTAAATCCTAACCTGTATGCCTGTGGTTATAATCCCATGTGGGAATGTGTTGTCTTTGTTATGTTAATGAGGAAGGATTAGTGTAGGGTATGTCTTGCATGAATCTCTTATGAGATATAAAAAAGATTCAACAAGAAGTGAACAAGCAGAGATGGGGGAAGATTGATGCTAAGCCACAGAGAGATATCCAAGGAACCAGGAAACAAGATGAAGAGACAAGGATCTTCCCCCAGAGCCAACAGAGAAAGAAAGCCTTCTCCTAGAGCTTTCAGCCTGAGTTTGGACTTCTAGTCTCCTAAACTGTGAAAAAATAAATTTGTTTGTTAAATCCACCCACTTGTGGTATTTCTGTTATAGCAGTACTAGATAACTAAGACAGACTCAAATCCCACCTCAGCCACTTGCTGGCTGTGTGACTTCAGACAAGTTACTTAAACTCTTCGGCTCTCAGTTTCCTCATCTATAAAGCAGGTAGTATGATAATAGTCCCTACCTGAAAAGTTATTATGAGAATTAAATGAATATACAGAAAATGCTTAGCCTACTGTGTAGCACATGCAACAAGTCCTCAATGAATGTAAGCTCTTGTTATTTTAAATATTTAGACTTGTTTCAGAAACAGAATTATAACCATCAAATTTTTCCAATTTAAATAGTTTTTCATAAAAGACTTTATCTGAAAAAAGAAAATAAGTAAACAACTTCTAGTAACTGAAACTCCAGACATGGAATTCCTAAAAATATTAAATTAAATACCAGTAAATAACGTGTTCACTCATATCTGTTAAAGATGAACCCTACTCATTCCTTCCCTTTTGAATTTGAAAGACTGAAGTTGCTCGTTATTAAATTTATTTGTATTTTATTAGGCACACGTTCCTGTTACTCATCCTTTTTCTTATTCCTGGAATTGTGATGATGGTGGCATATGGATTAATCTCTTTGGAACTCTACCAAGGAATAAAATTTGATGCTAGCCAGAAGAAATTTGCTAAAGGTAACTATCTTTCAGCTATATGCTTATGCCAAAAGATTACAAAGCTTGTTTTCTATAACTTAAACAAATATATCCACTCAGAGTATATAGAGTATATTGAAGATGTTCAAAAATATTCTTATGATACTCTGTTGCATAAGGTACAATCATGAGGCCCAGCGTCTCTATTTCCTCATCTGTAAAATGGGAAAATAACTCCTCTCAAAAGGTGCTGAGTAGAATAAAATGAGATAATACCCACATAACCCAATTATAAACTGAGGGCCCATGTGTCCCAGGCTTTCTGTAATGTTGCATTCAAATACACACCCTTCAACAACCAAAGCTAATTGTAATTCTGGTCTTTACTTGTGTCTCTTCAAAGACATTAGAAGAGATTTTATTTATAACCCAGCTTATTTAAAATCCAGCCCAGCTTTTTATCTCCTTTTCCCCAGCTTGTCTCCCCTTCTCTTTCATACTGTGGTTGTCACAAAGCCTCCCTCCTTCTCCATTCATTGCAATGCACTATTCACTAAAACAGGAGACCTGGTGGTACAGGGGTTTAGAGCTATGGCTGCTAACCAAAAGGTCAGCAGTTCGAATCCACCAACTGCTCCTTGGAAACTGTATGGGGCAGTTTCGCTCTCTCTTATAGGGCCACTCTGGAAACCTTGGTGGCTTAGTGGTTAAGTGCTATGGATGCTACTCAAAAGGTCGGCAGTTTGAATCCACCAGGCGCCCCTTGGAAACTCTATGGGGCAGTTCTACTCTGTCCTATAGGGTCGCTATGAGTTGGAATTTGACTCAATGGCAATGGGTTTAGTTTTTTGGTTATAAGGTCGCTATGAGTCAGAATCGACTGGACAGCAACAGGTTAATCACTAAAACTTTCTTTGTTAGCAGAACTTTTCCCCTTCTCACTCCATGGCATTGTTTAGCTCTTTAGTGTACAGATAACTTAGTCTCTCTAGCTTCTCTTACTTTTGTTCATTAGCCAGATTCCCCACAATAAAAGTAATCATCTAGATGCTTACCAAGCAAGCAGGAACCTCCCACCTTGGGGGGCCAGAGAAAGGAAGAAGAGTATGAACATTATTTAACACTTTTTGATCCTTGTCATTTACATGGATAGAAACAGTATTTTCGGTTTTAGTAGCTTTCCATTTGAAGGAAAGGACTAACATAGATCAATACTTTCCCAGATCAGTGTAGGTCCAAGGTTGCCGGCCCTGTTCTTCAGGTCAGGTTTGGTTGGGTGTACTCTTGACGGAGGGGGGAGGGGACGCCATGTCTTTCCTCTGGCATGACCCAGCCCCAAAAATAAAGGATGTCGCTTATCCACCCAGAAAGGAAGCTCAGCACCGGCAGCAGTGGCAGATACGAAGACAGTGATGGGTGTTACCTGCAGAAGTCCAAGCACCCCAGGAAGCTGGAGCTGCAGCAGCTGTCCACCCGCAGCAGCAGCAGCAGTAGCAGGGTCAGCCGCATCAGGAGCAGCAGCTCCGCAGCCAACCTGATGGCCAAGAAGCGGGTGATCCGCATGCTCATCGTCATCGTGGTCCTCTTTTTCCTGTGCTGGATGCCCATCTTCAGCGCCAACGCCTGGCGGGCCTACGACACCGCTTCGGCCGAGCGCCGCCTCTCTGGGGCCCCCATTTCCTTCATCCTCCTGCTCTCCTACACCTCTTCCTGTGTCAACCCCATCATCTACTGTTTCATGAACAAAAGGTTCCGCCTCGGCTTCATGGCCACCTTCCCCTGCTGCCCCAACCCTGGCCCTGCAGGAGTGACCGGGGAGGTGGGCGAGGAGGAGGAAGGTAGGAGCACAGGGGCCTCTATGTTAGGTACTCACATAGTCACATGAGTGCTTCTGCCCAACCCCCATGAGCTGTCCTGGGGCCCTCCACTGCAGACGGAAGGGGTGGGAGCTGGGGGGAGGAAGAAGAGGAGGAGGAATAGAAGAAAACAGCAGGAGGGGGAGAAGGAAGGCTCCATTTCCAGTTGGAACGATTTCTTGTGCTTTTCATCCATAATCTGGGTTCCAGAGGGGGAGCCCCTCTGGGGTAGGTTAGTTTATAGGCTGTTTCAAAGCAGGAACTTTTCAATAGCATTAACCATCAAAAGAACCTGAGCAGGCCAGTAACAAGAGCCCAGCGGGGCTCATGCTGCAAATGTAATTGCCAAGCTCATATTCAAAATGGAGATGTAGACCCTACTGAGCTTTAGAGGATTCTGGAACATCCAAGGTGGGCACTCACTCCCCATAGTGACGCATCTCTACGCTCTGCTTCTTCTCCTGGTGTAGGATTGTGGAGGCTCTCTGCCTCTGGGGAGCCCACCATGCTTTCAAGTATATACTGTAGCCACCCACCTCGTCGTGACCACAAAAGGGAACCTGAACTGAGACTTCTGGCCATTTTCTGTAGTATGAGAACAGCCTGACTTTTTCTTCTTGAGGTCAGTCATGGACATTCAGTGACAAGGTTATGTTATCATCAAAATAGCACAAGGAACATTGTCTGAAAGATGGAAATTGGAACTTACATTTCTAAAAAGAAAAAAGAATAGGAGGCAAATAGCTGCACAGAATGCTATCTTAATATGAGGAGTGTTAAGTACCAGAAGGGGATTAGAAGTATTTTTTCCACGTTAATTGTATATATATATTGCTTAACTCCTCCTTTATACGGTAATATTAAACCCCATGGCTTCTATGCCTCAACTTAGTTTCTCATACTCATGTGGCACTTCCTCCTTTTCCGAAAAGACCTTCAGGTTGAAAGGAGAGTTGCAAGTTACATATACCTGACCAAGGGTGGAAACATGTATAGTCAGGCCCAGAATAAAAACTGGCAAACTTGGACCCAGTCAACCAATAGTGTTTGCATGTCAAAGCTGTCTATGTCTTTATATATAATCTATGTATTTGCTATTAATTGTGCATGTGTAAACTGAATATATAAGTATGTTCTTTACGTGGAAGTATACTCTTTGATGTGTTAAAAAATAGATACTGAATGTTGGAATTCAGCAAGTTTTATCATTTTTTATTCCTTCACAACAGTTGGTATTGCATTGCAAAATTAGTGTTGAAATCTCTCTAATTTAGAAATTTCAGTTTTACATAGGATATGAGCTATATATTTAGATTCCAGAAAGTGCATTTCTAGACTAGCATGTGTCAGTCTGGTCTAACAGCACAGCTTTCTTTCGTTTAGAGCAATGCTATCCTATTTGCTTAAATAAATCAACATGGACATTTTTGACAGAAAAAAGTTTGCATGCTAGCGTAGAAAGGAAGGAAGGAAGGAACGAACGGAAGGAAGAAGGAAGGAAAGGAGAGGGAGGAAGAGAGGGAGGAAGGAAGGAAGGTCATCAAAGTTTTCATGCCCCCAAGCATCTGAGAAGTGAGCTTTTCTTTTTCTTGTTTTCAATTAATCCATGCTAGGTACTTTGTGTGGCACACAAGGTCCGGTGATCCCAAATGTTGAAAAAAAAATTGTATGTGGAGAAGGGGGAAAGGGCAGGGAGTGGCAAGAAGTAAACATGAATAGGGGAAAGGATGTTTTATTCTAGCAAGATGTGAGCGTCACCATTTTGATTTTTAGGGGGGAAATGGTCATGTGCTGAGAAGAAATTGTTGAAGGTATGACTTTATTGTAAGGGCATTTCAAGCTAGATGTTAGTTTTTCTGTTCTTCACTATAATTAGCTGTATCAAAGATTTCAAGGTAAAAATTCAACCAGCTAAAACACGCACTGCTAAAATGGTAATAATAAAAGGTAGAAATAAACATGTCAAAAAAAAAAAAGGTATATAAATGTCTCCAGTATTTGAGTAACTCCTACAAGATCTATAATTTTCCTGACTGAAGTATAAGCTTTCCATAGCATATATATGAAATAAATTAGGCCCCATATTATTGGGAACATCTGGAAGTACCACAGATATGTTAACCTTAAAATAGGTTGCCAGATTTAGCAAATAAAAATATAGGATGCCCACTTATATTTTAATTTCAGATTAGCAGCTAATATATTTTTAGTATAAGTATGTATCAAATAGTGCATGGGGCATACTTATAATGAAAATCTATTTGTTGTTTATCTGAATTTCAATCCTGTGGTTTTTGTTTTGTTTTGTTGGCAATCCTACTTAAAAATCATTTTAAAAGTGTGTAAAATTATAAATAAGATTTGCCAGATACAGAGCAGTAAAATGCCTATTCACTAAATTTGTTGGAAGCTCTTTCATAAAATGGACTTTTTTTTTTTTTTTTGAGAAGAAAACTGCTATTAACTTTCATAATCTGTGCCTGACAGTTGGAAAAGTTACCATCAACAGCTTGATTTTACTGTTTAAAAAAAAAAATTTAATATAAGCTATTCTAAGGACTCTGTTGAGTTAACTGCCTTTATTTCATGCTAAAGTGGCTTACTAATTTGAATTTGAAATGAAGTGGCCGGTAGAGTCAAGAATAGAAAACAAATTCATGAAGTTTCTGGTGTTTTTCTAGCGTCTTCTGGTAGCTTCTACTCATCACCAGAGTGGTAAGTTAGAACTTGAGCAATGGAATGGAGACTGTACCTTTGACTTTTAATTAAATTGTCAAAATGGCTTCTGTGCCCTAGTTACCATGGTAATCTCCCTCTCATAATAACCTTGTATAGGTGAATAAGTAGTGTCTGTGTTTATATGGTTCAGCTACATATGTTTGTGTATACTTAACAATTATCCTCTCCACTCAAAGTGTAATCTTCAGCAGGCAAGTGGCAATAGCTGCTGAGCCTCCGTTGTATCTCATTCCAGTGTTTTGCCCAGCATTCTACATACTGTGGGTGCTCAATAAATGTTGTGACTGACTTCTGCTGTGCCTTCTATTCTGTGTTTTTTGTTTTTTTGTCGGGGGTGGGCCTTTGAACCACAGCAGTGATTCTTAATAGGGGAGACACATTCTCGGAGGAGGGGAATGGTATCAAAATTTTTAGGGGGGTTTTCCAACTTGGACCCCCTGGGTGGTGCAAAATGGTTAACTCACTCGACTGCTAACATAAAGATTGGAGGTTCGAGTCCACCCAGAGGCAGTTCGGAAGAAAGACCCGGTGATCTACTTCTTAAAAATCAGTCACTGAAAACCCTATGGGGCACAGTTCCACTCTGACACGCATGTACATGTGGGGTCACCGTGAGTCAGAATAGCCTCAGCTGCAACTGTTTTTGTTTTTTCCCAGCTCTGTATATCCCTTCCCCAAGATTGTAATGTGTGAGCCTCCTCTGTCACCACTTCCTGTCCTTCTAACCTCTGGAGGTAGGCGGCTTGCGTGTCATCAGAAATGTTACTAATGGAAGGTGTTGTGCCTGTAAGCAGTGCTAAGACACAGAAAAAGGGTAGAGACGCATCCGTCCTGCAGTATCCTTTGGCTTAGTTCCTCTCTGTCCTCATTCCCTTTAAGAAGAACACTAAAAAAAAATCACCACACTTCTAGTTCATGCTAAAGTACCCAATTCACTCATTGTTGCTGGTGTTGTTGAGTGCCGTGGAGTCGATTATGACTCATAGTGACCCCATGTGACAGAGTAAGACTGCCCAATAGGGTCTTCTAGGCTGTGATCTTTATGGGGGCAGACCACCAGTTCTTCCTCCCGCTGAGCTGCTAGGGTGTTCATATCACCAATCTTTCTGTTGGCAGTCAAGCACTTTACCATTGTGCCACCAGGGCTCCTTGCTCACTCACTAAAAACCATTGCTGTCAAGTCGATTCTGACTCATAGTGACCCTATAGGACAGAGTAGAACTGCCCCATAGGGTTTCTAAGGAGCGGCTAGTGGATTCAAACTGCCAACCTTTTGGTTAGCAGCTGTAGCTCTTAACCACTGTGCCACCAGGGCTCCTTACTCACTCATTACAGCTGACAAATATTACCAAAGCCCACTTGACCCCTTAGCTACTCTCTCCGCATCTATTTACTCTCCTGCAGGATCCCTCTGGGAGCTCTTCTGGGCCACTGTCACCCACCATTACATCTATCAACTCCCTGTGGCTGACTCTCGGTTCTTCACATGGCGCTTCCCTTCTTCTGCTCCCTTGGACTGGACGTTTCTGACCTCTCTGGCTTCTCAGACCACCCTCAGCTGGGACAGATTCCAGATTTTCTAAACCTCCCAAAGCCAAGGGCCAGCTGTACAACTCCATGCATCCTAACTCCATGCCCCACTCAGGTCTTAGAAGCCCAGCCTGAGAGGAATTTTAGGTCCTTCATCTTGCCGAGGAAGAGAGGTCAGACAAGGATAAATTATATAGCGTATAGGGTCCCTATGTGTTGGAATCAACTTGACGGCAGTGGGTTTGTTGTTTTTTTGGGGGGGTAGGGGTAACATTGTTCATAGCACATAACCCCGAACCTGTTGCCGTCTAGTCAATTCTGACTTGTAGCGACCCTATAGGACAGAGTAGAACTGCTCTGCAGGGTTTCCAAGGAGTGGCTGGTGGATTCAAACTGCCAACCTTTGGTTAGCATCCATAGCTCTTAACCACTGCACCACCAGAGCTCCCCATATAGCACATAAGACGTGCTCAATAAACATCTGTGGGATGAATAAATGAATGAAAGAATGGAGTTGAATCCAGTTGTTCCTCAATGCCAGTCCTTTCTTGGCCGCTTTGAGAAGGGCGCACCATTCCACCAGGGGCATCCTAAGCAGAGCATGCGGTAGTGCTTGATAAAACGTGCCGTTGACTGAGTATTCAGTCTCCAATCATCCACACTACAGGTGATGTCCAGCAAATCTGGTTTCAAGTGCCCTAACAGTAAAACCCTCCTCTGTGGATACCGAGGATATCCTCTGGATGGGAAGTCCGGAAACTTATGTCCCAATCTTAGCACTGCCAGTAACTTGCTGTATGGCCCCAAACAAGTCACACTCCCTCTCTGAGTATGTTTCCCCATGTGTAAAATGAGAGGTTACTGCTCCCATTCCGATACTGTGTGACTCTGTAGGTCAGAATTTGCTATGTTCTGTTATTATCCCATACCCTCCCTTAATGTCATGGACTTCCCATTGACTTTGCAATCCAAGAAGCTCCCTGACACCCAAGCTCATAACCACCTCTGAGGAAGCCTTGACCTTCGGGGCACCTCTGAGGAAGGCTGCCAGGAATGAGGAAGAAAAGGGCCCAGAGAGGAATCTGTGAACTCCCAGCCTCTTCTATGTCACATCGGCCCAGAGCAACTTGCGGGAGACTGGTCCTTGAAACAAGAGTGAAATGTAGCCATAAAAATCCACTCAAAAAACAAATTTAGACTAGGATTGAGAGGGGTACCAACATTTATTAAAGGCCTGCTATGTGTATCTATCTGTCTTGGAAGAATGCTCATTAGAAGCAAGGATGGCGAAACTTCATCTCACGTACTTTAGACATGTTATCAGGAGGGACCAGTTCCTGGAGAAGGACATCATATTTGGTAGAGTAGAGGGTCAGCGAAAAAGAGGAAGACCCTCAACAAGATGGACTGACACAGTGGCTGCAACAATCGGCTTAAGCATAAGATTTTGAGGATGGTGCAGGACTGGGCAGTGTTTCGTTCTATCGTACATAGGGTCGCTGTGAGTCAGAACTGACTCGACGGCACCTAACAACAACATGTGTGACAGAATTCTTTCCTTCCATGTGGAAGGCTAGAGTTAGATTCCCGGCCAACGCACCTCACGCGCAGCCAGCACCCATCTGTCAGTAGAGGCTTGCATGTTGTTACGATGCTAAACAGCTTTCAGCAGAGTTTTCAGATCAAAATGGACTAGAAGAAAAGCCTGGTGAATGTTATGTGTAAGTACTGTGCTCCTTTGAAAAATCACCTGTATAAGACCAAAGGGTCAGGAATTACTTTAAAACAAAGATGAGAATGTAAAGGGGCAGGGAAACTAGATTAATGGAAACAGAACAACCAGAATGGAAATAATGAGAATGTTCACACACTGTGAAAAATGTAACCAATGTCACTGAACAACTTGTGCAGAAATTGTTGAATGGGAAACTAAACTGCTACGTAAACCTTCACCCAAAATACAATAAAATGTTATTTAAAAAAAAGAAAGAAAGAAAGAAAGACCGGTGATCTACTTCCAAAAATCAGCCAGTGAAAAACAGTCTGATTTGTAAGTGATCATGGGGATGGCACAGGGACTGGGCAGCGTTTCGTTCCATTACAAAACTTGATGACAGCTAACAATGGCAACAAATATGCACTGTGCAGGTTACTGATTGCAGCAGGCAACAGTAAGCATGCACAGAATAAATGCATTAATGTTTGTTACACATGGTTTCTTGTTTAATTCTCAAAATAGCCTGTATGAGGCATTATTGTTCATATTTCTCAGGTTGAGAACATTGAGGTTCAGGGGGGTGGTAATGTGTCCAAGATCAAACAGCTAGTAAAGGAAAGAGACAGGCTCCGTCTGCATTCCGATTTACCAGCTGCAGTTGGGATTAGGTGACATTATTGGTCTAAATAGTCAATAGCTGGCTATTTCTTCTCCTGTAATGCTTTGCAGTCCCTCTTCCTTGTACCCTAAGAACCCTAAGGAAGAGAAATTCCTGCCTCTGCTGCCCTTGCACCTCCCCCAGGGACTTCACATCTTCCCTCCAAGCTCCTTGAATGTGGAGGGTTTGAAACTATATTTTTGGACTTGTGTCCTGGACGCTTCTATCCTTCTGCTTATTTTTAGAAGGAGGATAATACACTTTGCCATCTCACAGGAAAGCCAAGAGCTAATATCAGTAAAGGAACTTCTGTCTCTTGGGCGAATTCTCAGTGTTATTGAGGTGGATCTACTTTCTCAGAATCATCACACTGTTATTTGGTGCTGTCAAGTTGATTTTCAACTCATAGCAACCACATGTGACAGAGTAGGACTGCCCTCACAGGGTTTTCTAGGTTGTAATCTTTACAGGAGCAGATCCTCCGGTCTTTCTCCCTTGGAGCTGCTGGGTGGGTTCCAAAGGTTAACCCTTTGGTTTAGCAGCCCAGCACTTAATCATTGTGCCACCAGGGCTCCTTAGAATCATCATAGAGGAAACAAATACAGATCAACTTATCTACCAGCCTGCAAAGTAAAGCTTCCTGGTTTCCCTCCACCTGTTACCATCTTGTCAAGTTCCACTTCCCCAGTGAAATTTGTAAATTACAGTTACCCACAGGGCACTACTGGGATGCCTGGGTGTCCCCCACAACTTCAAACCCATCATATCTGAAGTGGGCCTAAGTGTCATACCCTAAGCCAATCCTGCTCCTAATTCCCTCTGCCTGCTAATGGTACCACCATTCTCCCAGACTCTCAAGCTCAAAACTGGGTCATCTTTTGAAAGGTGCTGTCAGGAAGTTGCCACCACTCATCTGTCAGTTTGTCATACTGTGGTGGCTTGCATGTTGCTATGATGCTGGAAGCTATGCCACTGGTATTTCAAATACCAGCAGGGTCACTCATAGTGGACAAGTTTGAGCAGAGCTTCCAGACTAAGACCAGGAAGAAAAGCCTGACAATCTACTTCTAAAAATTAGCCAGTGACAACCCTATGGATCACAACAGAATATTTTCTGATACATTGCTGGAAAATGAGCTCCCCTAGGTTGGAAGGCACTCAAAATACACAGCAGCCACAATAATGGACTGGAGCATACCAATGATCATGAAGATGAGCAGGACCAGACAACATTTCATTCTGTTGTACATGGGGTTGCCATGAGTCAGAGTTGACTCAATGGCAACTAACAGCCAACAGCAACATCAGGAAATGGTCAAGAACAAGGACTTCGGATTCAGAAAGACTTGGATTCGTATCCCAGGCCCAACACTTACTAGCTGTGGGATATCAGGCAAATTACTCAACTCCTGAGCCTTAGTTTTCTCATCTGTAGTACTCACCTCATAGGGTTTTTATGGAAATTTAATGAAAACATTTATATAACAGGATATTAAAGGGACTCCTCCAGACTCAGAATTGTTGATGTAGACAGGAATACATGTTGTCCAACATACTACAGAAAGAGACTGGATGCAATCCCATGATGCTGAGAGACAGTGACACCTATTCAGCAACACATATTCCTTCACCTTTCTCCTGCCCCTGTAAATATAAAGAAAAAAATCATTGCCATTGAGTCAATTCTGATTCATGGCGACCCCATGTGTTACAGAGTAGAACTGCTCCATAGAGTTTTCTTGGCTGTAATCTTTATGGAAGCAGATCGCCAGGCATTTTTCTGTTATGCTTACCTGTGCTTTATAGATTGGACATGGTTCTTGTCTATGTGTTTTCTTTATTCCAGGATCTTGGCTAAAGAAGCTATGCCTTTAACAAAGTTTATTAAGAAAATGTTCTGCATCCTACTTTGGTGAGTGTCGTCTGGAGTCTTAAAAGCTAGCAAGAGGCCATCTAAGATGCATCAATTCATCCCAAACCACCTGGAGTAAAGGAAAATGAAGAACACCAAAGTCACAAGGAAAGCATTAGTCCAAGAGACAGAAAGGGCCACATAAACGGGAGACTTCATCAGCCTGAGACCAGAAGAACTAGATGGTGCCCAGCTACCACCAATGACCGCCCTGACGGGGAATGCAACACAAGGGTCCCCATTGGAGCAGGAGAAAAGTGGGATGCAGAACTCAAATTCTAGTGAAAAAGACCAGACTTAATGGTCTGATTGAGACTGGAGGAACCCCAGAGAGCATGGTCCCCGCACTCTCTGTCAACCCAGAACTAAAACCATTCCCAAGGCCAACTCGTCAGCCAAAGATTAAACTGGACTATGGGACATAAAATGATACTCGTGAAGAGTGTCCTTCTTAGCTCAAGTAGATACATGAGACTAAATGGGCAGCTCCTGTCCAGAGGTGAGATGAGAAGGCAGAGAGGGTCAGGAGCTGGTTGAATGGACAT
>NW_004443970.1:7713658-7738060 GCF_000243295.1 Trichechus manatus latirostris
AAAAAAAAAAAAAAGAACTCCAACAACAACAAAAAAGATGCTATGCCCTCTGAGATATGCTATTCTTGTGACTGAGCAAAATAGGTAATGGCAGAACCAGTGATCCTTCTTAAAGCTTTCATCACAAGAAGCACACATCACTTCCTCTCGCATCCCATTGGCCAAAGCAAGTCACATAGCCAAGCCAGATGTTAATGGGACAGGAAGCATAATCTTTCCACAGAAAGGAGTGCCAGTGAGGGGTGCCAGAGAGGAGCATACATATGTTTGAACAAATGATAGGCTCTACCACTCTGGAGAATATTTTCTTGAAAGATAAAAGGATGCAACATGCCAGGAGGCTGGCTGATGCCTTCCTTCTTGCCTGGAGGTGATTGCAGCAGCCCTTTTACACTGTGATAGGAAGACCAAGGGAGCTATAGAGAGGCCCACTCAGAGGCTGATATTCAATTGATCAGCCCTGAGTCAGCCTACCTCCAGGCTTCCTGTTGACAGAGAGAGTAAATTCCTATTCGTTAAGCCCATTTTATTCTCTTGTTTCAACAAATGGATGCAGTGGTGGAGGTGCTCACTCATCTACACCAAGAAACTTGGAAGAGAGCTATCTGGCCAACCAACTAGAAGAAATACATACTTTTGCCCATGACAAAGAAACGTGATCCAACAGAATGTGGAAATTATCGAACAATATCAATATCACATGCAAGTAAAATTTTGCTGAAGATCATTCAAAAATTGTTGCAGCAGTACATCGACAGGGAACTGCCAGATATTCAAGCTGGATTCAGAAGAGAACATGAACAAGATACATCATTGCTAATGTCAAATAGCTCATGTCTGAAAGCAGAGAATACCAGAAAGATGTTTACCTATGTTTTACTGACTATGCAAAGGCATTCAACTGTGTGGATTATAACAAATTATGCATAACATTGTGAAGAATGGGAATTCCGGAACACTTAATTGTGCCCACATGGAACCTGTACTAGAACAAGAGGCATTCATTCGAACAGAACAAGGGGATGCTGTGTGGTTTAAAATCAGAAAAGTTATGCATCAGGGTTGTATCCTTTCATCATATTTATTCAGTCTGTATGCTGAGCAAACAATCCGAGAAGCTGGACTATATGAAGAAGAATGCAGGATCAGCATTTAAGGAAGACTCATTTACAACCTGCAATATGCAAATGACACAACCTTGCTTGCTAAAAGCAAAGAGGACTTGAAGGACTTACTGATGAAGATCAAAGACCACAGCCTTCAATACGGACTACACCTCAACATAAAGAAAACAAAAATCCTCCCAACTGAACCAATAAGCAACATCATGATAAACAGAGAAAAGACTGAAGTTGTCAAGATTTCATTTTACTTGGATCCACAACAGTGCCTATGGAAGCAGCAGTGAAGATATCAAATGACTTATTGCACTGGGCAAATCTGCTGCAGAAGACCTCTTTAAAGTGTTGAAAAGCAAATATATCACTTTGAGGACTTGAGGCACGCCTGACCCAAGCCATGGTATTTTCAATCGCCTCATATGCATGCAAAAGCTGGGCAATGAATTAAGGAACACCAAAGAAGAATTGAAGCCTTTGAATTATGGTGTTGGCAAAGAATGGTGACTATACCATGGACTGCCAGAAGAATGAACAAGTCTGTTTTGGAAGTACAGCCAGATTGCTTCTTGGAAGCAAGGATGGCAAGACTTCGTCTCATGTACTTTGGACATGTTATCAGGAGGGAACAGTCCCTGGAGAAGGACATCATGCTGGGTAAGGTATGGGTATCAGTGAAAAAGATGAAGACCCTTGACGAGATGGATTGACACAGTGGCTGCAATAATGGGCTCAAACATAACAACAATTGTGAGGATGGCACAGGACTGGGCAGTGTTTCATTCTGTTGTGCAGGGTCGCTATGAGTCGGAATCAACTCGACGGCACCTAACAACAACAACAGAAGGAGTCCCGGTGGTGCAACGGTCAAGCCCTCTGCTACTAACCAAAAGGTGGGCAGTTCAAACCCACCAGTAGCTCGCTGGGAGAAAAGACCTGGAAATCTGCTTCTGTAAAGATTTCAACCTAGGAAATCCTATGGAGCAGTTCTATTCTGTCATACAGGGTCACTACAAGTCCGAATCGGCTCGATGGCACACAGCAACAACAATAATGTGATCCTAGGTGTTGCACTGCAGTCTGTCTTGCATCAGGATTAGTCAGTGATTTCAGTTAAGCCTCACATGTTTAGGAATTTAATATACAGATTTGCTGTGCCCGTGGCTCTGTCGAGTGAGCAGACCACTTTCCGCTAGGCTCTCAACTGTAAACGCCTTAATGCATCATTCATGCCCATTCTGCTGTTGCTACAAAGCTCTCCCTGCGTGCTGCCCAGGCAGGGTCTACATATCTCTGGATCCCTTGCATTTAGGTGTTACCATGTGTCTAGTTCCTGTCGGTGGAATAAAGAGTAGCTTTTCCATGTTTTTGTCTCTTAGCTTTGATTCAGGACAACAGTCCTCTTCTTGGCAGCTGAGTTTTCTAGACATCACAGCCACAAGAGATAAAAAGCACAGTTCATTGACTCAGATCTTGGAGGAGAACTATCTCATCTAAGAGCAGAAATTCCATCTTTGGACTTTGTGTGAAAAATAAACTTCTATCTAGTTTAAGATATACATTTTTGGCATCAGACCTTTCATTGATCATTAGTTTACTAGTGCAAAGATGTGTTTGGTATTTAGAAGTCAAAATTCGCAAAAGAAATAAACCGTTAACTTTCCATACAAAGGAAATATACTCTCCCTGTGTGGTTTCCTGCCAAAAACACGTTGGCCCCAGTGTGTGCTGCCTGAGGGCTGTTCTCTCTCCAACAACTGGAGCGACGCCACGTCCCCATGCTAGGAGTCAGCCTTTCCAGCCTGGTCTGTCCATGCAGTCATCACAAACCTCCTCAATTGACCTGGGGTGACTGGAGTTTTCCAATCTTCCTAACTAAAAAATAAAGGCTCCCTGAGATAATCTTTAAACTTCAAACCAAAAATATCCCCTGAAATCTTCTTTAAACCAAATAATGTTGTGTGCCATCAAGTTGATTCCAACTCATGTCAACCCTATAGGACAGAGTAGAACTGCCCCATACGGTTTCCTAGGCTATAATCTTTATGGGAACAGATCACCAGATTGTTCTCCCAAGGAGCTGCTGCGTGGGTTCGAACAGCCTACCTTTCTGTCAGCAGCCAGGTGCTTTAATCATTGTACCACCAGGGCTCCTTAACCAAACAATAATTTAGCTTAATTAGTAAAGAATATCTGCCTTGAACATTGTGCCCATTTAAGAATTAGCTATATGGGACCAAACTGACAACAGCAACTTGAAAGATTAGATAGGAAACTTAGGGGGCAGTGAGTTTATGTTAATGGGGGAGGAACAATTTGTAAAAGGAAGGTGAGAATGGTTGTACAACTTGAATGTAATCAATGTCACTGAATTGTACAGTTAGAAATTGTTGAATTGGTGTACGTTCTGCAGTGTATATTCTCAACAATAACAAAAGCTATATAAATAAATAAAAGCTCCAACCTGGACTCTACCCTCAGGTTGAAGGACTTCAACTTCTTAGCTCCCATACCTCCCCTGGGAAAAATTGACTCACTCTGGCCTAGGTCTAGCCCAATCTCCCGCCATTTTGATATGTCAGCCCTGATGGAAGTCTACTGAAGGCCCCTCCCACTGGGCTTTTTGTGACATCCACTTGGCCTATCAGCAAGGACCCTTCCCTGGGTTTTGTACAGTCAGGGCCTCTGTTGATAGTTCATACAACTCACATTCATGACATGGGGAGGAAGGAGCGCCATGGTCCTGTGGAGGCCCTATGGTGAAGAATACAGAGACTCTCCCCTTGAACCACATCATTTAGCTGTGCCATCAGGAGAACCTGGTACAGTATGTCCTGCACTGTTTCCCACCCTAAAGGAGTGAGGGCTCAAAGTCCCACTCTCATTCCTAAAAGCTAGGACCGGCTCCAGGTGGTCAAAGAAGATGGTGCCTCAGAAATGCCCCTGTATATGGCCCCAACCCAGCTGGAACCTCTGAGAACTGAAGCTTAATTCTCACACCTGTTCCTAGATCTCTTCTCTCTCAACTGCTTCTGTCCGTCTCCCTCTGTCTCTGATTAGTTACATCCCTCAAGCCCAGCAGCAGCAGCTGCACTCAGAAAACAGCCAGTCAGGGGGCAAATAAACAAAATGGGCAAGTGGGAACTCAAATAGCAGCTAAGAAGGTTTCAGCCCAGGCTGAAAAATTCTCCAGGGATGGAGCCAACTGATCCCAAGACGGAACTGAGCAGGTGTTTTCTTGGGTGCCTTCCAGGTGTAGGGTTGCCAGAGAAAATACAAAATGCTGGTTGTCTTGGTTATCTAGTGCTGCTCTAATAGAAATACCACAAGTGGATAGTTTTAATAAGGAGAAATTTATTCTCTCACAGCCCAGTAGGCTACAAGTCCAAATTCAGGGCATCAGCTCCAGGGGAAGGCTTTCTCTCTCTGTTGGCCTTCTTCTCATCAGCATTCCCCCAGACTTGGAGCTTCTCTGCGCAGGGACCCCAGGTCCAAAGGACGCACTCTGCTTCTGGCACTTTCTTGGTGGTATGAGGTCCCCTGTTCTCTGCTTGCTTCCCTTTCCTTTTATCTCTTGTAAGGTAAAAGGTGGTGTAGGCCACACCCTAGGGAAACTCTCTTTACATTGGATCAGGGACGTGATCTGTGTAAGGGTGGTGTTACAATCCCACCCTAATCCTCTTTAACATAAAATTACAATCACAAAATGGAGGCCAACCTCACAATTCTGGGAATCATGGCCCAGCCAAATTGATACACATATTTTTGGGGGGTACATAATTTAAACCATGACACTGGTTAATTTTGAATTTCAGGTAAACAATGAATAATGTTTAGTATAAGCATGTCCTGTGCAGGGTTGTATTTCTATTGTGGCAACCCTATCCAGGGGTTGTCCATAGGGTAGGTGCAGGGGGTGTGGAGAAGCAAGATCAGGCAATAGACTGAGAGGTGAGAAATCAAATATAATCAAGCATGACATGGTAGGCTGTGCACAGGGGACAAGGATGTCACATAATAGGGCTGAACCAATTTGGAAAGAACTAGAAAGAGAAGGAAGGAAAGAGAAAGGAAAAGGAGGGCAGCAAGGACAAGCAGAAAGAGGAAGAACAGTGTGGACCACTTTTATCAGGGACAAGTGAGATGTGAAAATAGCATTGCCTGTCTCTCTCCCCCCAGCATTCTGTGTCTTCTAGACAGAGCAGAGATGGTACCTTCATCATTGATATTTCTGCAGAGATACCCAGGCACGTACCCTGGCAGAGAAAGTGCCCTAAACGCGTCTGATTAATGAAGGGATGTTGTTATTAGGTGCCTCAAGTTGATTCCGACTCATAGCAACCCCATGTGACAGAGTAGAACTGCCCTCATAGTTTTCTAGCCTGTAATCTTTACGGGAGCAGATCGCCAGGTCTTTTTCCCACGGGGCCTCTGGGTGGGTTCAAAATGTCAACTTTTTGGTTACCAGCTGAGTGCTTAACAATTGCACTGCCAGGGCACCTTCCTAATAACTGATAAACACATGTGAAATGATCCTCACCTCGCTCTCTTCCAACCCTCTAAATGGCACACAAGTGGATCCAGACAGGGGGTCAGGGGGAAGGGCCTGGTCCTGCTCTCTGCCAGGCACTGCACGCTGCAGGTTTGCTTACACCATCTCTCCCCCTAGGTGAGCTGGGTCCTGCTGACTCATTAGGGCCAGGCCTGGTATTAGGTACCCGGCTCTCCATTGTTGTGGTTTTGCACTCAACTACTAACAGAAACGTTGGCAGTTCGAACCCACCCAGCAGCACCACAGAAGAAAGGCCTGGTTATCTGCTTCTGTAAACATTACAGCCAAGAAAACCCTATCGAGCAGTTCTACTCTGTAACACATGAGGTTGCCATGAGTCAGAATCGACTCTACGGCAACAGGTTTTGTTTTGGTTTTCTCTGTTGTGACTGGGAACCAACACCACCAGGGAAAGAAGAAAGCTGCTGCCGTTCTCACAGCCCTCTGGGTTCCCGTTCCTGTTGTTTACCCAGGTAGGCGCGTGTGAACCAGCTGCTGACAGACGGCAAGATCAAAGCCAAGGTGAGCGGCTCTGCGCGTGCCCTCTGTGCAGCAGCCAGGAAAATGTGTTTAGGTTTACTGTTGTCAGTTCTGATCTGTCAATTTCTTGTTTTTAGCTTGGCAATAACAAAATATACTCATCAACTATTAAAATAACCTTTATTATTAAATTTCCTGTGGGAAACATAATCTTATTAAGGTGAGTCTAGCCCCTGGTACCTCTTTTCTGTATTTTTCAATGGGATTTTTGAGAAATTCATGCATACCAGACAGCTGCTGGGTTTTTTATGGGTGAGAGTTGGCCTCCCAGAGTCCCTGGGTGGTGCAAACAGTGAATGTGCTTGGCTGCTAACCAAAATGTTGGAAGTTTGAGTCCTCGCAGAAGTGCATCAGAATAAAGCCTGGTGATCTACTTCCAAAAAATCAGCCATTGAAAACCCCATGTAGCAGTGCCCAGCTACCATTACTGAACATTTTGATAAAGGATTCTACTGAAGAATCCTGACTAAAAGGGGAAAATTGTAGACAGAATTTCAAATTCTCATGGAATCCAGACTTTCTGGAGCCATGGAGGCTGGATGAACCCCTGAAACTGTTGCCCTGAGTAATCTTTAAACCTTAAACCAAAAGTATCTCCTGAAGTCTTCTTCAAACCAAACAATAAAAAAAAACAACCAAACCCGTTACCATCGTGTTGATTCAGACTCATAGCAACCCTATAGGACAGAGTAGAACTGACTCATAGGATTTCCAAGGAGGAGTTGCTAGATTTGAACTGCTGACTTTTTGGTGAACAGCCAAGCTCTTAATCACTGTACCACCAGGGCTCCAAACCAAACAGTAGTTTAGCTTAATTAATAAAGAATATCTGCTTTGAGCATTGTGCTCTTTTAAGATGTATCTCTATGGGATCAAATTGACAACAGCAACTCAAAAGATTAGATAGGAAATTTAGGGGGCAGTGAGTTTATGTTAATGGGGGAGTAACAACTCAGGAAAGGAAGGTGAGAATGATTGTACAACTCCCAGAATGTAATCACTGTCACTGACTTGTACATGTAGAAATTGTTGAATTGGTGTATGTTCTGCTATGTACATTCTCAACAACAACAAAAATAAATTATATAAAAAAAGAAAACCTTATGGAGCACAGTTGTACTCTGACACACATGGGATCACCATGAATGGAAACGGATTCCACAACTGCTGGCTTTTTGATTGGCCTCCCAGCATCTGAACCAAAAATATGAAGATCCAGAGAGGGAGATGAAATTTGATGAATGACATCTCAGGAATGTAGTAAAGTGGGGACCTCCGATCCCAGAGTTCAGGGTGGGTGATGGGAACGGGAGGAGCCAAGGAGCAGTGAGGAGCGTCCTTTGCAGACTCATACAAGTTATGGAACAAAATTAAGACACATGGAGACTAACATGACCTAAAGACCCTGAGTCCCAATATAGATTCATTGTTCTGATTTTGTGAGGAACCAATTAAGCTGAAAGGGATTAGTGCAATGCTAGACACGCTGTGAATTTAATAAAGGTGGCCTTCAGCACCCAGGCTGCCTGTGGATATTATTGTTCAGACACTATTCATTCTCTCCACACCATACCATCTCCATTAGAGGCATAGACTTTCATGCCTCATTTCCCCAAAACAAATAAACAAACCTGTTGCTGTCAAGTAGATTTTGACTCATGGTGACACCACGTGTTACAGAGTAGAATCGCTCCATAGAATTTTCTTATGAGTCGAAATCGACTCAACAGTAATAGTTTTTTTTTTTTTTACCTTTATAGAAGCAGATCACCAGGCCTTTCTTCTGCAGTGCCTTTGGGTGGGTTTGAACCGCTAACCTTTAGGTTAGCAGCCAATCACTTACACCACCCAGGGACCTTGGTTCATAGATATTGGAATTGACCTTGTGACTTGCTTTGGCCAAAAGAATTGGGGTGGAAGTGTCAGAGGGCAATTTTGACTCTATGCCTTAATTGGCATTGAATGTTCTACTCACTCCTCAGTTTGCAACTGGTCTAAGGAGGATGAAAGACACCTGGAGTCAGTCTGGACCTTACCTGCAATTTGGAGCCAAGCCCAGCAGGTGCTAGCATAGATTGGCTGAACCCAAACTGACCAGTGGACACGTGAGCAAGAAACAAATGCTTAATACATGTCACTGACTTGTGAGTGGTTTGATACGCAGCAGTACAAGAGTAATAGCTGACTGATATACTGCCCTTTCCTTGTTTCCTACTACCTCTCCCTTTGTGCCCTCCATACTTTCTCTCTGCCCTTCCCCTATCAAAACCGTTTAAACTAAAAGGGTTGAGGTCAAGCCTTTACCTCTTATACAGTTTCAAGTACAGACTTTCTTCTCCCAAACATATGCTTCTCAAGTCACATGTCTCTTTGCAGAAAGAAAGACTTTGCTATTGTTGCTGCTGTTGTTACTTGCCATCGAGTTGATTCTATTGCAAAATAAAATGGCTCTATAGGGTTTTCAAGGTGTGACCTTTCAGAAGCAGATCGCCAGGGCTGTCTTCCAAGGTGCCTCAAAGTAGGTTTGAACCACCAACCTTCTGGTGAGTAGCTGAGCACTTAACTGTTTGCACCACCTAGGGAATCCTACTTTGCTATTAAGATTTCAGAAATCAACAAGAAAGTAAGAAAGGCTGAGGAAGTCTTTCCTGGGTCTCCTGATTTCACACTCATAGCAACCTAGGGTGAGGCAGACCCCAGCATACAGCTTATTTTTCAGGAAGGCTCCATATACTGCAGGAAGGGCTCAGCAAAAGCAGTGCATCTGCTCCATCCTATCATTTGCCCTGAGAAACTTGAAGCAAGTTAGCAATTGTAGCTGGGTGTATGAGAACTCTCCTCCTCCCCAGCCCTCTCTTAAAGTTTGGCCAGATCCCCAGTCCAAATGGCAATATGTGTTCAGGAAGATGATTAATGTTAGCAGAAGGCTCCAGAGAATCTCTCAGGGCCCTTATGTTTATTAAATATAAAAACCCATGTTTAAATATAATGTCAAAGGTACAACACAGACTAACATGATCCAGGACAGACTGCCGGCCTTCACCTTCCATAACTAGATGTTCTTCAAATTTTGTCTTCTGGGCTTAAAGCCTCTAAAGATTTTCCGGGAAGGCTCAAACTACTCAAGGAAGTGGTCAGTGGAGGCCAACAAAGCCCATCCATTTCTTTCCATCATCCATTCTTAATGGCAGAGGCTGTGGCTTTCATGTTGGGGCACAGTGCAAAGTTGGGTTAATATCATGTGCTATAGAAGACAGCTACTCCCTGACTGCCGGGCCTGAGCTATGTTCTTCTCATGCTCTTTCGTTCATTAATCCCTTTAATAAATAGTTATTAAACATGTACTATATGCTAGGCATGAAGAACCCTGGTGGCACAATGGTTAAGTGCTCAGCTCCTAACCAAAAGATCTGCAGTTTGAACCCACCAGTGGTTCTGTGGGAGAAAAGACTTGGCAATCTGCTCCCATGGAGATTACAGCGTAGGATACCCCATGGGGCAGTTCTACTTTGTCATACAGAGTCTCTATGAGTCAGAATTGACTCGATGGCACACAACAACAACACGTAAGCCAGGCACAGCTCCATGAACTGGACAACAAGACAACATTCCAGGTCTTCTGGCTTACCCTCTGAAGGTGGAGAGACAGAAAACACACAAGTAAACATGTGAGTGGTTTGATAACAATGACTATGAAGAAAATAAAACATGGTGTTATGGATTGAATTGTATCCCCACAAAATATGTGTTGGAATCCTGAATCCTAAACCTCTGGATGTACTCTTATCTAAGGTAATGTCATCACCTTTCCATAATGCAATCCAGTGTGATGTTATCGATCAGTTGGGATCATACCAGTGATCATATCAGTGTAGATCATACCGGATTAGGTTTAGGTCCTAAACCTAATCTCTTCTGAGTTATATGGAGAGCAGATTAGACACAAACACATGTGAGCACTAACAACGGAAGACAGATGTCATGTGAGGATTGTCAAGAACGAAGGAAGGCCCAGGGCTACCAACAAGGAAGGAATCGACATGGCCAAGACGTTGATTTGGACTTTTAGCTTCCAGAACTGTGAGAAAATAAACTTCTGTTCTTTCAAGCCACCCATGTGTGGTATTTGTGTTACAGCAACACTAGAAAAATAAGTCCCAGGGTAATGTGATACCAGTGAATAAAAGGAGCTGCATGGAAATTGAAATCCATCTTGGAAGAAGTACAGCCAGAAAGCTCCTTAGAAGCGAGGATGGCTAGACTTTGTCTCACGTACTCTGGACATGTTATCAGGAGGGACCAGTCCCTGGAGAAGGACATCATGCTTGGTAAAGTAAAGGGTCATCGAAACAGAGGAAGACCCTCAACGGGATGAACTGACACAGTGGCGACAATGATGGGGTCAAGCATAACAACGATTGTGAGGATAGCACAGGACTGGGCAATGTTTTGTTCTGTTGTACATAGGGTCACTATGAGTCAGAACTGACTCAATGGCAGCTAACAACATTGAAATTAGGCAGGGTAGTCAGGGATTCACCGAAGCAGAAACGCGTATGGCACCTACACTGTGATGGTGAATGTACTTCACGTATATTAACTCATTGAATCCTCACAGCAACCCTATAGGATAGGTACTATTATCTTGTTTTACGGATGAGAACACCGAAGCAGATAGAAACAAAGTAACTTGCCCTATGTCACATGCCTAATGGGTGGAGGTGCAGGAATGCCGACCAGGCACTGGTGCCACAGCCTGCACTCTGAGCCACTGCACAACATCTGCCTAATGGAGCAGATGACGTTAAGCTGAGGCTGGAGTAACAGAAGGGGGCCGCCATGTAAAGATCTGGAGAAAATATTCCAGGCAAAGGGACAAGGTCACTGCAGTCCTCTGGGGGAGAGATAAGGGTGGCGAGGACCAGGGTGGCAGAAATGGATGCAGGGAGAAGTGGCAGGTTTGGGAAACTGTTTTCGCCCTACAGTGTTATTTCTTGTTAAATATCCACCACTCTCGGTAAACTGTAAGCTCCATGAGGGTGAGTGGTCCATGTGCTTTGCTCACCTTATGTCTCTAATGCCTAGTACAGTGCTAGGTTCATGGATACACTTAACAATTATTGGTTGGATTGATTAACTAACTCATTAATAATTAATTAATGAGCATTAGGCCAGTCTAATGTTGGTTTGAATCCCAAATCCTTCACCTGTTAACTGTTCAACTTTTGGCAAGTCACTTACCTTCTCTGATCCTCACTTTCATTTTATGTGCAGTAATGATAATGAGACATTCTGTAACAAGGTTAAGGAGCACTGGTGCCACAATGGTTAAGCACTCAGCTGTTAACCTAAAGGTTGGCTGTTTGAACCCACCCAATGACTCTATGGGAGAAAGACCTAGAAACCTGCTCTGGTAAAGATTACAACCTAGAAAATCCTATGAGGTGCTTCTACTCTGTCACACGGGATCACTATGAGTTAGGCGATTCTACAACACCTAACAACAACAACATCAAAGGGTTAGAAGTCTCTGGGTGGCACAAATGGTTTAATGCATGGCCACTAACAGAAAGATTAGAGGTTTGAATGTACCCAGAGGCACCTTGGAAGAAATGCTTGGCCAACTCCTTCTGAATGGTCATAGCCATGAAAACCCTATGGAGCACTGTTCTACTACGAAACACGTAAGGTCTCCATGAGTTGAAATTGACACACTGACAATCACAAGGTTGGGTGTTGAGGGAGTTAAATGACTTTTATTTTGCATATCATAGTTTATAAAGAAAATGTTCTACATCCGAATGTGGTGGGTAGAATTTGAGGTCTTAAAACCCTGCGAGCGGCCATCTAAGATACATCTACCGGTCCTATCCCAGCTGGAGCAGAGGAGAATGAAGAAAACCAGACACCAGGGAAAGGTTAGTCCAAAGGGTAATGGACCACAACTATCACAACCTCCACCAGACTGAGTCCAGCACAACTAGATGGTGCCTGGCTACCACCACCGACTGCTCTGACAGGGATCACAATAGCAGATTCCAGACAGAGGGGGAGAAAAACATAGAACAAACTTCAAATTCACAAAAAAGAAAAAGACCAGACTTGCTGGTCTGACAGAAACTGGAGAAACCCCGAGAGTATGGCTCCCAGACACTCTTTTAAATCAGTACTGAAGTCACTCTCGAGGTTCGCCCTTTGGCCAAAGATTAGACAGGCCTATAGGGCGAACAATACCACATGTGAGGAAAGGGCTTCGTGGTTCAATCATGTATACGAGCCTAAATGGGCACACCAGCCCAAAAGCAAAGATGAGAAAGCAGGAAGGGACAGGGAAACTGGATGAATGGAAACAGGGAACCCGGTGGAGAAGGGGAGAGTGCTGACATGTTGCGGGGTTAGCAACGAAGGTACAAAACAATCTGTGTATTAATTGTTCAATGAGAAACTAATCTGCTCTGTAAACATTCACCTAAAGCACCATAAAAGATTTTTATTCCTGGTGACTGTACCCATTTGGGATTGCTCCGGAAGCTGAAATAAGAACATCTTTTTTTTAGGTTTAAAATTTTTATCGTGGTGAATATATGTAACAAAACATTTCAACCATTTTTACATGTACAATTAAATGCTGTTAACTACGTTCACCATGCTGTGCATCGGTCACCACTATCCATTTCCAAATTTTGTCATCACCCTTAATAAAAGTCTGGGCCACTTAAGCAATACCCTTCCATTTCCCCCTCCCATCCACCCCAGGTAACCACTCATGAACTTTGGTCTGTATGCATTTTGGATATGAAATAAGACCATCTTTCATCCTACCCTGTAACACCTTTGTTTTGCACCTCAGTACACCTGATTTTAAACATAATTTAGAGATCATTTGTATCAGGATGATGGAGTCTCTGGGTGGTGAAAAGGTTAATGCGCTGAGCCCACTCAGAGGAACCTCAGAAAGGCCTGGTGATTTACTTTCAAAAAATCATCCACTGAAACCCCGATGGAACACACCTATTCTGATGCTCATGGGTTTCCATGAGTCAGAATTGGCTCCGTGGCGACTGGTTTACTGGTATCAGGATAAATTAAGTCAATCTGCCAAAATGTAACTTACTTAATGGCAGCAACCCTGTGCAGCATTATCACCCTACCTGGCACAAAGTGGGTGTTCAAGATTAGGTGATTATTTATTATGGAGCACTGGTGGCTGCTAACCAAAAGGTTGGCAGTTTGAACCCACCAGCTGCTCTGCAGGAGAAAGATGTGACAGTCTGCTTCTGTAAAGATTTACAGCTTTGGAAACCCTATGGGGCAGTTCTACTCTGTCCTATAGGGTCACAGTGATTTGAAATCAACTCGATAGCAGTTGGTTTGGGTTTTTTGGGGTCTGGTGACAGAACAGTCAAGCACTCGGCTGGTAACCAAACGATTGTTGGTTTGAACCCACCCAGCAGTACCATGGAAGAAAAGACCTGGCGATCTGCTTCCTTAACGATTATAGCCTAAGAAACTCTATGGGGCAGTTCTACTCCCTCACTCGGGGTCACCATGAGCTGGAATTGACTTGACGGCAGCTAATAACAATTGTTTATTGTTTCTTAACAAATGCCGTAAAGCAGAGAGATGCAAACAGACTTTGCGAAGATGCTGTCCATGATGAGGACTTGAGGCAACGTTTCAGTTCATGTTTGTATCTGGAGGTTTTTGCCTTTCAGCCTTCACCGCACCAAGGCTAACTTGCACGCTGTTACACCATACTCAGGGCCAAGTTCAAACTTGCTGCCATCTACTGGCCATCACTTAACATAATCCTTGCCTGCATACATATAAATTTCAGCTAAACCCGTGTGAAACTTAAAACATCTGCAGAAAATTGTGGAATCGTGATCTGTTATGAAGACTTAACAGTCATATTTCATTTTCAAAAGAATGAATACAGACTAGTCTTTTGGATGAATAGCATTTATAAAAGTTTAGATTATAAATCTGAGCTTAATAAAATTGCCAATGAATCCATCAAGTTAGACCCTCATTTTATGAATGTGCTGGTACTTCTGGGTTTTATGGCTCCTCTTTCAGGGTCTGTGAGGTTTGGGAAGGGATGGAACAAGTCTGAAAGATGGAGAGTTATCGCTTGAATACACCCAGGTCCAGAACTTAGAGATTCAGAAAAGCCTGGAAGGAGTGGTTGTCTACTCAGTAGGAGATGCCAGGAAGTCCACCTTTCCACGGCCCCAACAAAAATGTGATGTGTGTGGAGCATATTTTCAGAGTTCATCTTTGGGTGTGTGTGTGTGCAAGTGCGTGTGTGTGCATGCTCCATATTTTTGTAATTTTTTTATTGTAATTTAGATGAAGGTTTACAGAACAAACTAGCTTCTCGTTAAACAGTACACATACTGTTTTATGACATTGGTTAACAACTCTATGACATGTCAACACTCTCCCTTCTTGACCTTAGGGTCCCTATTACCAGCTTTCCTGTCCTCTCCTGCCATCTAGTCCTTGCCACTGGGATGTTGTGCCCCTTTAATCTCACTATGTTTTATGGGCCTGTCTAATCTTTGGCTGAAGGGTGAACCTCGGGAGTGACTTCATTACTGAGCTAAAAGGGTGTCTGGGGGCCATATTCTTGGGGTTTCTCCAGTCTCTGTCAGGCCAGTAAGTCTGGTCTTTTTTTTTTTTTTTTTTTTTTTGTGTGTGTGTGTGTGTGTGAGTTAGAATTTTGTTCTATATTTTTCTCCAGCTCTGTCCAGGACCCTCTGTTGTGATCCCTGTCAGAGCAGTTAGTGGTTGTAGCTGGGCACCATCTAGTTGTACTGGACTCAGTCTAGGGGAGGACGTGGTAGT
This sequence comes from Trichechus manatus latirostris, assembly GCF_000243295.1. Taxonomy (NCBI): domain Eukaryota; kingdom Metazoa; phylum Chordata; class Mammalia; order Sirenia; family Trichechidae; genus Trichechus; species Trichechus manatus. The sequence goes on from NW_004443970.1 coordinate 7,728,719, forward strand.
TGTGGTCCGTTAGTCCTTTGGACTAATTTTTCCCTTGTGTCTTTGGTTTTCTTCATTCTCCCTTGCTCCCAAAAGGCTGAGACCAGTGGAGTATCTTAGATGGCTGCTCACAGTCTTCTAAGACCACAGATGCTAGTCACCAAAGTAGAATGTAGAGCATTTTCTTTATAAACTAGCATGCTACATTTATATATATATATATATATATATATATATGTATCTGCAACTATCGTGGAGAGTTGCTTGCAGAGGAGAACAACAGATCCGTTCACACAGCTTCCTCTCTGCGTATAGAGACCAGAGGAAAGTCTGGGCAATAAGTCCAACTGCCCCAGAAGGAAAACACAGACACTTTCACCCATGCATAGCTTTTTTTTTATTTTTAATTTTATTGTCATAAAATTGTATGTAACATATTTGCCAGTTTAATGTTTTTCAACTGTACAGTTAAGCAAAATCAATTACATTAATCATGGCGTACAACCCTCACCAGTAATCATTGCCAAATTTCCCATTGTCATAAACAGAAACTCAATGCTTCCTAAACAATGACTCCCGCTTTCTCCCTCCCTCCCACCCCCAGTACCACTGATAAACTCTATACATTTGCCTATTCTAGATATTTCAGTTAACTGGGGTCATACAACATGAGTCCCTTTGTGACTGACTTACGGAAGTCACCTTTTCAGCGTTCATCCCTGTTGTAGCATGGACCAGGACTTTGTTTCTCTTTATGACTGCGTAGTATTCCATTGTGTTTATCCACATTGTGTTTATCCATCATCTGTTGACGGGCCCATGCACAGCTATAATTTCAACAATTGTGCCAATACCTGATGTGGCCCAGGAATGGCCATCAGGAAATGGATGGTTCTGGAATGGGCCCTAATTTTCATACACTGAGGGACCCACAGTCTGATGCACAGCCTGGGGGTTCCATCAGAGCCGCCCCTGCCTCACAGAGTCACACAAAGCCCGCTCTGGCCAGGAGCAGGCAGGCCAACTATGTCACAGTCCAGGAGATGTTCTCCTGCCTTGAAAATAGATTGAGCGTCTCTGAGAATTAATGTTTGTCCTTGAGAACAGGCAGGTGTGTGTGTGTGTGTGTGTGTGTGTGTGTGTGTGTAATTTAATAGTCACCTCTTGGACACCCTTTTACGGCAGGGAGCCTCAAAGTCTCCCCACCTCCAAAGTGACCTGTTGAAGAGTCCCTATAGAACTCATTCACTGTACAAATTCATTTTATAAATATTTATGGAGCCTTTACAGACAGTGTTCTAGGCTCTGGGGATACAGTGATAAACAAGACTGACAAGGGTCTCCTCCTCTCGATCTTACCTTCCAGTGGGGGAGAAAGGTAGTAAACAAGTGGGCAAATAAATGAGCAGTAAGTGTCACACAGAAACTAAAACAGAGGATGAGGTAAACAGTAAATGAGCTAGGGGCCAGGGGAGAGAATGGTTGGGGTGTCATCTTTGAGGAGAGAGTATTTGAGCACCGTGCACTGAACTGGAGAAGAGCAATCCAGTCAGAGGGAACATGTACAGGGAGGCCCAGAAGTGCAAAATGCTTGGCATGTTTGAGGAACCAAACGAAAGCACTTCACATTAATCCCCATAAGGATCCTAAGAAGTAGGTACTATTATTACCACCATTTTACAAATGAAGACATTGAGGGTCAGAGAGGTTAAGGAACTTACCCAAGGTTTTACAGCTGGCAAACAGCAGAGACAGGCAAGGAACACAGGCAGTCTGACTGTGGCATTCACACTCTTAAAGTATTTACATTTTATTGTGTGATGGGAAACAATTGTCATGTATTACCTAGATTGGGAAGGGGGGATGTATACGAGGTGGAGAAGTAGGGGAAAAGACCAAGACTGGGTCTCATTGTCTGTCTCATCCTAGACCAAAAGTTTCTAAAAACAGTGACAGCATCAATCTCACATACTGTCCTCCCCAGCACCTAGCACTGAGCCTGGAAGGGTGCAACCAAAAAAAAACCAAACCCGTTGCCATCGAGTTGACTCCAACTCATAATGACCCTATAGGACAGGGTAGAACTGCCCCATAGAGTTTCCAAGGAGCGTCTGGTAGATTTGAACTGTTGACCTTTTGGTTAACAGCTGTAGCACTTAACCACTATGCCATCAGGGTTTCCAATAGGGTGCAGGTACTCTATAAATAAGTGTTAGATGGGTATGTGATATATCTGTTGGGAACTTCTGTTTTAAGAGGTGGAAAATTTGACCCAATTTTGTTCAAGGACCCTGGGTAGCACAAATGGATTGCTCTTGACTACTAACCTCAAAGATGGTAGTTCGAACACACCCAACACACTGTGGCAAAGGCCTGGTGAGCTGCCCCCGTAGAGCTTACAGCCTATGGAGCAATTCTACTCTGTAACAGAAAGGGTCACCATGGGTTGGTATGGACTCAATGGCTGCAGGTTTGGTTTTTGGGTTTTTGTTTGAGCCATAAGGAACTTCCTTGACTTGGTAAGGGAAGGGTTTGGAACTAAATTTGACTGTTCACCTAACTGGATATGGGGCTTCTATAGTGAACCCAGAGGCCCTGGTGGCATAGTGGTTAAGAGCTCAGCTGCTAACCAAAAGGTCAGCAGTTTGAACCCACCAGCAGCTCCATGGGAGAAAGATGTGGCAGTCTGCTCCTGTAAAGATGACAGCCTAGGAAACACTATGGCGCAGTTCTGCTCTGTCACATGAAGTAGCTATGAGTCTATGAACTCACCTCACCAGCACCCAACAATAACAACATAGTGAACCCAGAACTCAGTTTATTCCATGTCTGGAGTTTTTACCGTATTTATTTCATTCTCAGACTGCATGGTTGCAGCAACTTGAGCCTCAAGCTCCCAACTTCACACCCAAGGGAAAGAGGAAGCCACTTTTATGGGGGCTCCTGCTGGAGTCCTGAGAATCACTCTGATTGGACCAGCTTAGGTCATGTTACCAGCCCTGCGCCAATCTCCTAGGGCAGGGAAATGCAGACCTGGGTTATGTGCTCCAACCCAGATACATGAATGAAAGCTGCACACAGACCACGAAGGTGGGATGGGAGGGAGAAGATTCCCAGTGAAAGTCTGAGGCTATTGAAAAGAAGGGGAAAGTATACTGGGAAAGAAATACAAGTAATCTATACTGTCAGAAAGACAGCGATGGTAAAAACAGAAATAATAATGGCAAATATTTATAGAGGGAAAACTTCGACTAAGCACTATTCGAAGCACTTTACAAAAATTAACACAGACTTCATAACAATGCTATGAATAGGTAGTCTCATTAGTCTTCACTTTACAGATAAAGAAACTGAGGCACAGAGATTTAAGTAACGTGCCCAAGTTTACACAGTCAAAAAATGGCAGAACCAGGAATCAAACCCAAGCATCTAGCTACAGAGTTTGCACTGTTAAATAAAACACATGCAAAAACTGCTGCAGAAGTCCAGGAGGGGAACAAATTAGTGGGCGGCATCCTGCAGCTGCAGGGGCAGTGGTGGTTCAGTGGTAGAATTCTCACCTTCCTCGTGGGAGACCTAGGTTCGTGTCCAGATTAATGCGTCTCATGTGCAGCCACCACCAGACTTTCAGTGGAGGCTTGCATGTTGCTATGCTACTGAACAGGATTCAGCAGAGCTTCCAGACAGACTAGGAAGAAAGGCTTGGGGATCTACTTCCAAATATCATTCATCATTTCACTGACATTTATTTGAGCACTTAACAAGTGCTACTTACTCTTTCAGGAGCTGGGGATTTGAAAAGAGAAGGACCAAGATTCTTCCACCACACCCTTCTCCCACAAGACACCTAGTTATTCTAGTATAAATCTAAGACTTTCTCAGTGGATCAGACATTAACCAAATAATCACACAAAAAACTGAGACTACAGGAAGCTAAGAGAGCATGTAGTGAGGGAGCTGGTGGAGTCAGGGTGGGAGTGACAGGGGAGGGCTCCCAGAGGAAGTAATACTGAAGTTGAGCTCTGTAGAGTGGGCAGGAGTTCAAGGAGAAGTGGGTGATGTAGGTTGAGGGGAAAGGCATTCTCGGCAGAGGGAAGGGACAGAGCAAAGGCTTATGGTTGGTAGGGGGCACAGGCAGCAGGAAAGAGGAATTCACAGAGGCCAGAGCCGTGGTGGTGCAATGGTTAAGTGCTCATTGGTAACTGTAAGGTTGGTGGTTCGAATCCTTCCAGTGGCTCTGTGGGACAAAGACCTGGAGATCTGCTTCTGTAAAGATTACAGCCGAGGAAACCCTATGGGGCAGTTCTACTCTGTCATACAGGATCACTATGAGTCAGAATCGACTAGAGAGCACACAACAACAACAGTGTGGGCAGAAGGGGAGGAGGGAAGAGATGAGGTGGAAAGACAACAGGACTTTGTGGGACTAATGGGAATTTTGTCTCGACACTAGAGCATTGACAAACCAGTAGTGGATAATGGCTTCAAGAGAAAGAGACGTGATTGGATTTTTATTTTAGAAAGTCTCACTGGCTATTGTGTGGGGGACCAATTTGAGGCTAAACAGAGTACACGAGGGGATAATAGTTAAAAGGATATTGGAGACATCCATGTAAGACATGATGGTGACTTGGACAAAAGTGATGGCCTTGGAAATGGTAGCAACAAACAAAGTCAAGAAATATTTAGGAAGGAAGTTGACAAGATGGCCATGAAACCAGTGCATATTCAGACATGTATTTTCTACTCACTTCCTCCCACCTAGGGCAAATGTAAGACTTTTATAGGTCCTATTGCTGTTGTTAGCTGCCATCAAATTGCCCCTGACTCGTGGTGGCCCCATGCACAATGGAACAAAATGTTGTCTGGTCCTGTGCCTCCCCTTGATCAGTTGTGAATTGAGCTGTTGAGATCCATAGAGTTTTCATTGGCTGATTTTTGGGAGTAGATTGCTAGGTCTTTCTTCCTAGTCTATCTTAGTCTGGAATTTCGACTGAAACCTGTTCAGCATCATCACACTGACAGATGTGTGGTGGCTGCGTATGAGGTGTAAAGGCCGAGAATTGAATCCGGGCTAACCCCCACATGGAAAGCGAGAATTCATTGAACCACCAGTGACCTCCTTCATAGGTTCTAAAACCCAAAGCTGTCAAGTTGACTCAGATTCATGACAACCCCATGTGTTAGGCACTCATATTTCTTGAAGGCCATTCCCCACATACATATCAAATACACTGAAATGAATCCATACCCATATGTGACATTATGCATTTGTCAAACCCCACAGGACTATACAACACAGAGTGAACTCAAGGGTGGTGGTGGTTCAGGGGTAGAATTTTCACCTTCCATGCAGAAGACCTGGCTTCGATTCCTGGCCAATGCACCTCAAGAACAGTTAGCACCTGCCTTTCAGTAGAGGCTTGCATGTTGTTAGATATGCTTAATAGGTTTAAGCAGAGCTTCCAGACTAAGATAGACTGGGAAGAAAGGCCTGGCCATCTACTTCTGAAAGTCAGCCAATGAGAACCCAAGGGATCATGGCAGTCTTATCACATTGTACATGGGGTCACCATGAGTCAGAGATCGACTGGATGACAGCTAACAATAGCAACAATGTGAACTATAGGATTTAGTTAATAATAATGTAGCAATATTGGTCCCTCCATTGTAACAAATGTGGCACAGGAATACAAGAGGTTAATAGGAGAAACAAGGTGCAAGCGGAAGGGTATATGGCATCTCTGTATTTAACGCGCAACTTTTCTGTAAACCGGAAACTGCTCTAAAAAAATAAAGTTTATTTAAAAATATGTATCCACATCCTACATTAAATGTAGTTTCGTAGTTTAATTTGAAAGGACTTGTATAGTTCTGCTTTTGAAATTACTTGACTACATAGATATTGAAAACATTTAATTTACAAACGATTACAGTTTCTTGGCAATCATCAGGCATTCCCAAAATTGTTGCCAAGTGAGAAAATCTAAGCTACAAATTGTTTTCAAACATAACACAAATGTTTGAGTATTACCCCGAACTATTAACAAAGTTGACAATGTAATATTTTGTAAACATTTTGCATCATTCATCTCTTGTGGTTTGCCTCACCGTCTCTAACCCATTGCCGTGAGTCGACTCCAACTCATGGCGACCCATGTTTTACAGAATAGACCTGCTTCATAGGGTTTTCTTGATTCTAATCTTTACGGAAGCAGATCATCAGACCTTTCTTCCTCAGCACCACTGGGTGGGTTCCAACCACCAATCTTTATGTTAGTAGTCAAACGCAAACCATTTTCACCACACCAGGGACCTTCCTTCGCTTTCTCAAGGGCCCCCCTTTTACTTTAGCCCTTGCTGTAACAAACAACTGGTGCAAGTGGAACCTGGCATTACCTCACCTGAGCTGCGCTGTTTATTTCTCATTTTCTGGGGCTTATCTGCTGCCTCTGCACGAGATGCCCATGGGAAGCCCACTCAGTCATTCTGACGTATTTTCAACACCGAAAATGTGAGAGAGTTAACACTCCAAAGGGAAGCCCTCAACCAATGAGGGAAAAACCCAGTAGATAAAGTCTGTCGTCTTCCATCCCTCAAAGGGAAATTGTGAATTGCATTCTGCATGGCTTTCAGGATGGAAAAATCTACTACGAAGACAATTGAGACACTCTTCCTTTCCTCAAGGGGCTTACTGTCTAGTGGGAGAAGCAAACACTTAAGTAAATGTGCTACTATGGGGTTGGAGGCTCTGTGATCCCTGTGATAGACTGAGGATGGAGCCAATGTGTTGCATCTTTCCTTTTATCTATCCTTCACTGGCTGATTTTTGGAAGTAGATTGCCAGGCCTTTCTTCCTAGTCTTTCTTAGTCTGGAGGCTCCACTGAAACCAGTTCAACATCATAGTAACACACAAACCTCCGGTGGCTAGGAATTGAACCCTGATCTCCCACATGGAAGGCAAGAAGGTTAGCAAACATTTATTGAGCACTTGCTATGTCCCTGGTACTATAAACTAGGCAATTTACATGGGGTAGGAACTATTATCCTCAGTTAACATATGAGGAAATTGTGGCATGTAGAACTTCAGGAACTTTATTAGGTCCCATAACTAAGGGCTGAAAGGCCAACACCTCTTTTTTTTTGGCTTGAAACAGAAATTTATTGTCTCACAGTTCTAGAGGCTAGAAGTCCGAAACCAAGGTGTGTTAGCAGGGCCATGCTCTCTCTGAAGGCTCCAGGGGAAGATCTTCCTTGCCTCTTCCTAGCTTCTGCTGGTTCCTGGAAATCTTCGAACTTCCTTGGCTTGTAGACACATCATTCCAATCTCTGCCTCTGTCTTCACATGGCCGTATTTCCTCTGTGTCTGTGTCTCTACTCTTTTTATTTTTATTTTTTAATTTTTTTTTTTTTGTACTTTAGATGAGGGTTTACAGAACAAATAGTTTCTCATTAAACAGTCAGTACACGTACTGTTTTATGACATTGGTTAACAACCCCACGACATGTCAACATTCTCTCTTCTCGACCTTGGAGGGCCTTTTTTTTTCTCTTTTTGGTGAAAATATATATAACCAAAGATACACCATTTCCAAAGTTTCTACATGTACAATTCAGTGACATCAATTACATTCTTCCAGTTGTGCTGCTATTTCACTATCCATTTCCAAATTATTCCTTCACCATTATCTTCAACTCACCGCCCACTAGGCTTCCCATTAATTCTTTTGAGTTGCTGTTGTCAATTTGATCTCATATAGATAATTCTTTTTTTTTTTTTTGTACTTTAGATGAAGGTTTACAGAACAAATAGTTTCTCATTAAACAGTTAGTATACATATTGCCCTATGATAATGGTTAACAACACCGTGACATATCAACACTGTCCCTTACCAAATTTGAGCTCCCTATCACCAGCTTTCCTGTCCCTCCTGCCTTCTAGTTCTTGTCCCTGGACTGCTGTGCCTCATTAGTCGCATTTTGTTTTATGGGGTTGTCCAATCCCCGTCTGAACGGTGAACCTTGGGAGTGACTTCACCACTGAGCTAAAAGGGCCACCCAGGGGCCATACTCTCAGGGTTTCTCCAGTCTCTGTCAGGCCAGTAAGTCTGGCCTTCTTTTGTGAGTTATAATTTTGTTCTACATCTTTCTCCGGCTCTGTCCAGGACCCTCTGTTGTGATCCCGGTCAGAGCAGTCAGTGGTGGTAGGCAGGCATCATCTAGCTGTACTGGACTCAGTCTGGTGGAGGCCATGGTAGCTGTGGTCCATTGGTCCTTTGGAGTAATCTTTTCCTTGTATCCTGTTCTCTTCATTCTCCCTTACTACCTAAGGGGTGGGACCATTGGAGTACCTTAAATGGCTGCTCACAGGCTTTTAAGACCCCAGACGCTACTCACCAAGGTAGAATGCAGAACATTGTCTTTATAAACTGTTATGCTAATTGAGCTAGATGTTTCCTGGGACCTTGGTCCCCACAGCCCTCCACCCAGCAATTCAGTCCCTCAGGGAGTTTGGATGTGTCTATGGGGCTTCCATGACCTCTCCTTGTACAGGTTGTGCTGGCTTCCCCAGTATTGTGTACTGTCTTGCCCTTCACCAAAGTTACCACATATCTATTGTCTATTTAGTTTTCTCCCCCCACACCCACACCACTCCCATCCCTCATAACCAACAAAGGTTGTTTCTTTTTGTGTGTAAACTTTTTCATGAGTTTTTACAGTAGAGGTCTCATACAATATTTGTTCTTTTGTGATGGACTTATTTCACTCAGCATAAAGTCCTCCAGTTTGGAGATGCTTCACAGATTCATCATTGTTCTTTACTGTTGTGTAATACTCCATTGTGTGTATGTACCATAGGTTGTTTATCCGTTCATCTGTTGATGGGCATCTAGGTTGTTTCCATCTTTTTGCTATTGTGAACAATGCTGCCATGAACATGGGTGTGCATATGTCTATTCGTGTGACAGCTCTTATTTCTCTAGGATATATTCCTAGGAGTCAGATTGCTGAATCATATGGTATTTCTGTTTCTAGCTTTCTAAGGAAGCGCCATATCATTTTCCAAAATGGTTTTATCATTATGCATTCCCACCAACAGTGCATAAGAGTTCCGATTTCCCCGCAGCCTCTCCAACATTTGTTATTTCCAGTGTTTTTGATTTGTGCAAGTAATGCCAGGGTGAGATGGTATCTCATTGTGGTTTCAATTTGCATTTCTCTAATGGCTAGTGATCGTAAGCATTTCCTCACATGTCTGTTGGCTGCTTGAATGTCTTCTTTGGTGAAGTGTCTGTTCATTTCCTTTGCCCATTTTTTAATTGGATTATTTGTCTTTTTGTTGTAGAGGTGTTGGATTTTCT
>NW_004443970.1:7739256-7752948 GCF_000243295.1 Trichechus manatus latirostris
GATAAAGGGCATCCTTGTCTTGTTCCTGTTCTCGAGGGGAATGCTTTCAGTCTCTCTCCATTAAGAATGATGTTGATTGTTGGTTTTGCATAGATGCCCTTTATTATGTTGAGAAATTTCCCTTCTATCCCTATTTTATTGAAAGTTTTTATCCGGAATGAGTGTTGGACTTTGTCGAATGTGAAAGGCCAACACTTCTTAATCCTAAGTATGAAAGAAAGCTGCACATCCACCCCTTGGCCAAAGATCTGTTGCTGGATTTACCAAATAGTAGCACATTTATTTATGTGTTTACTTCTCCCACTAGACAATAAACCCCTTGAGGAAAGGAAGAGTATCTCATGTCTTTGTAGTAGATTTTTCTGAGCCTAGTACAGAAAACTCTACACAGTAACTGTTCAAATATCATTTAACACTTCACCAAAGAAGATACGAACCAGTTGCCATCAAGTCAATTCTGACTCATGGTGACCCCATGCGTGTCAGAGTAGAGCTGTACTCCATCGAGTTTTCAATGGCTGATTTTTCAGAAGTAGATCACCATGGAATCTTGGCCCAAGTCTCTCACAGTGATACAGGGCCCATAGACTCACCCTTTTGTATTTTATTCATATGCCTAATTGGCATGTTTTAGCATTTGGAAGAACCTTCACATTACTTCCCTGATATTTGAATTAAGAGGTAGGAAGAGCCAAGTAGAAAGCCATCATCTCTTAGACAAGATAGTAAATCATAAGTGATATCACATCCCATAAGGGATTGCAGAGATTAGTACCATTATCAAAGACTTAAAGGATGCAGGGTAGTGGCCTCCATCATACCACCATGTAATTAATCTAAATGATCCTACAAAAATCTGATAGATCATGGTGGATGACAGTGGACAGTAACATAGTTCTGGGGTAAGACAGTAAATGTATACTGCTGTTCTTCTGTCTTAGTTTCCTAATGCTGCTGTAACACAAATACTATAAGTGGATGGCTTTAAAGAACATAAATTTGTTTTCTCACAGTTCTGGAGGCTAAAAGTCCAAATCAGGGCCTCAGCCGTGTTGATTCCTTCCTTGTTGGTAGTCCTGGGTATTCCCTGGTGCCTTGGCTTGTAGATGATCATCACATGGCATCTGTCTTCCCCCATGTATGTGTGTCTCTGTGCCTAATCTATTCTTTGTATAACTCAGAAGTTATTAGATTTAGAGCCCACCCCAGTCATGTATTATCTAATTAACATAACAATGAAAAACTTATTTCCAAGCAGGATTACATCCACCAGTATAGGGGTTAAGATTCCAACACGTATTTGGGGTGGCACAATTTAATCTATAATTAGTAAAGATAGTAAATAATATAATTTAATTTATAATTAAATTGTGTCACCCCTTCTGATGTGCCAGCAAACTGCTTTCAATCCTCCTTGCTCGTAAGAATTGAAAAATACACATTTACCAGATCAACACTCACATACCAAGTGCCAGAGCCTGTATGAATTTGTTCAGTAAACATACCACATATGACACAGGATCTATCATTGAGGCTTTCAGTTAAAGGACCCATTGATGACAAAAACATGTGGCAATGAGTGTCCAACCATGGGATCCACTGGTCCTACACTGCAACACTTGGAAGAAGCTGGACTAATAGAATGATGGAATGAACTGCTAATGGTTCAACTAAGATGTCAGCTCAAGGACAACAACCTGTGGGGTTCAGGTACTGTCTTTTATGGTGTGGTATAGGCACTGAATCAATGGCCAAAATATGGTTCTGTGTTCCCAAGTGCTGGAACACTTGGGTCCAGGAACCAGAAGATGGAGCAGGATTTGCTCCTTTCACCATCACTCATAGGAACCCACTTGCAGGCTTTGGCATTCTTGTTCCTCAAGCTTTAGTCTCTGCTTGATTAAAAGTCTGGTTCCCAGAAGCAGAATGTGTTCCCTGGGAATACAGTTCGGCTTCCACTGAACCTAAACTATGACTATCACTTGGTTGTTTCAGGTGCCTCATGGCATTGAACCAAGAGGTAAAGAAAGGAGTTACCTTATTGTCTTGGATGGTTGATCCTGTAAGAGGGACATCTGGAACTCAAGAGATCACCAGTGTGGCTCTTGGTGCTTCCATGCCCAGAGATAACTGTAAATGGGCCATTTCAGGAACTACTGGCCTGCCAACATCTCTCAGGTACAAAGGTCTCAGTTACCAGGTAAGCAAATTGGACCTGTTGAAGTGCTGAGGCAGAGTAAGGAAAATCTAGAATAAGCGGTGAAAGAGGGAGATGATGACTACCAGTTCCAGCCTTGGACAAGAAACAGCAGCTGAATTAAATAGTTTGTAGAGATTTCAGCTGGCCACCATTTTGGAGGCTCTGTGATAGATTGGACTTAATGTATATTTGGGCTGTATTTGAAAACTCTGCACCCATCTCACAGCCTCTTGGCCACCTCTTCACTTCAGTTGTTGCTGCAACAACCAGCTGTAGTCAGGTGTTACCTGGTGGAAACTTGACTCAGCTGCACTGCTTTCTCTTACTTTGGCCCAAGATCTTCTCTGCCACTGCTGTATGGGACACCTGAAGTCAACTGCTCAGCTATTCTGGTGCATGCACAAATGTGGAAGGGCAAGGGAGTTAATATCAAATATCCTAAACTTAGCCAGTGGAGGAGGGATCCAGTGAACAAATACTCCCCTCTTCTACCCCTAGGGTAGACAGCTGTGAGGTGCATTCTCTACCAGGTCCTCAGATGGCACCCAGTGTGACAAAACCCCAGTTGTCCACATGGTGATTGGCTCAGTAATGCCCCCTTGGATTGGTTTTTCTTCCTTCTCTGCTTCCCAGAGTTTTTGCTCTTCCCAGTACTTTATTTGCACACAATATCCCTTAAGATCATTCTCTAAGTAAGTTATTTGCACACAAGACATTTTCTTAGGCTCTGCTTTCTGAGGGAATGCAGGCTGAGTCAATTTCATTAAACACTTAATGATTTCATTTTAACAGTTTTCTTTTTGTATTTTTGAGTCAAAGTTCTTTTTTCAGATATAAAACATTTTTATAAGCCTTGAAGGAGCCCTGGTGGTGCGTGGTTAAGTGCTTGGCTGCTAACTGAACAGTCAGCGGTTCAAACCCAGCAGTTAAGCTCTGCAGGAGAAAGATGTGGCAGACTGTTTCCTTAAAGATTACAGCCTTGGAAACCCTATGGGACACTTCTACTGTGTCCTGTAGGGTTGCTATGAGTCAGAATTGACTTGATGGCAATGGGGATAGGCCTTGAAAACCTCATAATGCCTGTTAATGAATTGAATTGAGTCCTCCCAAAAGACATGTTGAAATCCTAACCCCTGGTCCCTGTGAACATGACCTTGTTTGGAAATAGGGTCTTATCAATTACCAGTTATGTTAACATGAAGTCATACTGCAGTAGGGTAGGTTCTAATCTAATCTGAGTGCTGTCCTTATAAAAGAGAACATACACAGAGAGACACATAGGGGAAATACTTTGATGTGAAAATGCATCTACAAGCCAAGGAATACCAAGAAATGTCTGGGGATACTAGAGGCTGGAAGAGAGAAGTATCTTCCCCTAGAGCGGACAGAGAGAGCATGGCACTGCCGATGCCCTGAATTCAGACTCCTAGACTCCAGAACTATGAGACAATACATTTGGGTTCTTATAAGCTGCCTGTTTTGTTGTATTTTGTTACAACAGCCTTAGGAAACCATTACAGTGCCTTATGAGCTTAAATACATCAAAGATCATGAAGACGGTGTAGGACAAAGCAACATTTTGTTCTGTTATACAAAATGTCAACATGAGTCAGGGCTGACTCAATAACAATCAACAACAACAACCTGGATAAAATAGCCTGCTCTCCCAACCAGGCCACATAGGGTCCCTCCCCCTTGCTCAGTGCCTGAAAAGTCTCAGTTAGTGACTGGAGAATCAAGAGAACCCACCATTTTGTCTTTTTGAAAAGATGGTAGGGTCCAGGGCTGGTGAAATGGAGAGAGAGAGAGACCTCTCCTGGAGGTATCTGTGAGAGTCATAAGTACTGGTTATACAGGTGATCAACAATCAAAGACCTAGAAGAAGACCCAGAGAAAAAGCAAAGGCCACACACACAAGCCAAGCCCAGAGTCCAGAGGAAAACTGAGGCATAAGGAAACCACTTGAAAAGAAACCCTGAACATGAAGACCCAAGTCTAAGACAAATCAGCTGGCCTCTGACAATCCAGAGGGGAAGGGCACCCAGGGCTAAGTCCTTCTGCTGCCCATCCTAGGTTTAGGTAGGCTTCCAGGTGAGGCCCTTGAGGGTTGATAAGAAGGCAAGGGTCTCCAAGGAAGGCAGTACTCAATGGGAGTCCCATGGCCATGACTGGCAAGTCCTCTATCAAGTCACAAGGTCCATTCATCCTAGGTCTCGCCTTCACACATGGCCACAAATTAGACCTTTGACATTACTTCCACATAAGGCTACATCCTATCATTTTTTATTCTGGGTGTGACAAATTTAAAATACACCACAATTTTGAGAACACTGGGCATTTCTTAACTTTTTAAAAAAAATTTAGGTTTATTGAAGTGCAATTTACATCCAATAAAACTCAGTCTTTTTGGGTGTATAGTTCTACAGTTTGACAAACATAGAGTTGTGTAACCATGGCCACAATCAAGATATGGAATATTTCCATCACCCCCAAAATTTCCCTCGAGCCCCTTTGTACTCAATCCTCTCCTGCTCTGATGTCTTTCCCTATGGTCTTGCCTTTTCTGGATCATATAGCAGGATCACAGAGAAAGTACCCTTTTGTGTCTAGTTTCTTTCATAATGGCCTTGAGATCCAACCAATTGTTGCATGTATCAATAGTTTGTTTCTGCTCATTGCTGAGTAGCATTACATTGTATGGTGTATTAGTTTCCTGTGGCTGCTGTGAAAAATGACCACAGACTTGGTAGCTTAACACAAGAGAACTTTATTCTCCGGCAGTTCTGAAGGCCAGGTCTGAAATCAAGGTATCGGCAAGGCACCTTGCTCCTTCCAGTGGATCTAGGGGAGATCTGTCTGGTTCCTGGTCTTTTCCAGCTTCTGTTGGCTCTAGGCATTCCTTGGTTGGTGGTTGCATCACTCCAGGTTCTGCCTCTGTCTTCACATGGCCTCGTCCTCTCTTCACTCTATGTCTTTTAAGGTGCACTTGTCATTGGATTTAGGGCCCACCTGGCTAATATAGGAATTATCTCAAGATCTGTAATTTATTTATATCTATAAAGACCCTTTTTCCAAATAAGGTCACATTCACAGGTTCGGGAGATTGGACATGGGCATATCATTCAACCCACCACATTTGGACATACCACAATTAATTTATGCTTTCACCCATTGATAGACATTGCAGTTGTTTCCGGTTTGGGGACATTATAAATAAAGCTGTTATAAACATCTGCACTTTGAGGACTAAGGTGCACCTAACCCAAGCCATGACATTTTCAGTAGCCTCATATGCATGTGAAAGCTGGACCATGAATAAGGAAGACTGAAGAAGAATCGATGACTTTGAATTATGGTGTTGGGGAAGAATATCAAGTATACCATGGTTTGCCAGAAGAATGAACAAATCTGTCTTGGAAGAAGTACAGCTAGAGTGCTCCTCGGAAGCAAGGTTGGAGAGTCTTCGTCACACACACTTTGTACATGTTATCAGGAGGGATCAGTCCCTGGAAAAGGACATCATGCTTGGTAAAGTAGAGGGTCATAAAGCAGAGCGTCAGTGAAAAAGAGGAAGACACTCAATGAGATGGATTGACACAGTGGCTGCAACCATGGGCTCAAACATAGGAACGATTGTGAGGATGGCATGGGACTGGGCAGTGTTTCATTCTGTTGCACGTAGGGTCACTATAAGTCAGAAGCTACTCAGTGGCACCTAACAACAACAAGATAAACATCCACAGGTCTTTGCATATGTTTACATATGTTTTCATTTCTCTTGGAGGAAAGTAATGGGATTATGAGGTCATTTCTTCATTTTGTAACACATGAGGCACCTTGAAAGACAGAAGTGCCCGGTCCCTCTGTCCACCTCTGAGTGACCCTGTCCCAGGGCCCCCATCACCAGCTCTCACCACACCTCTGCTATGCCCTGGCATCAGGCAAGCCCCAACCTACTGTTCCTTCCCTGCTGCCCCTGCTCCGTTCCAGTGTTCCTGCACTTCGAGAGCCCAGTATATTTATATAAATGGGCTTTTAGAGAGGAAGCGCCTGAGGATGGAGTGGAGACCGAATCTCATTTCCCGGAGCCTGCTGCCAGGCTCCAGGCTCATACGCAGCCGTTTCTCTTTCTGTCACAGGCCCTGGCTCCTGTGTCCACAGCAACTTCGGGAAACAACAAAAAGGCGTGCGTCAAGTCACTGAGCCTGCTCCACCCCAGACAGGCTGATGAGAAGTAAAACATCAAGACACACCCAGCTGGGAAGCAATTTTGTAATCAACCTGTAACTTGATTATCTCCAGAATAAATGAACAATCGATATTGCTAATCTCTGTGAACTCCCCTGGGGAGACAAGGGACTCCGGCTGAGCCTGGCTTGTGTTTGGCAACAAATATCCTCCTGTTGGCTCAAAGGAGTCTTCTGTTTAATGTCAACATTTGCTTTGGAACACTTTTTATTTTTTTCATTATTTGCTTCTGCTTGTCCTTGCCCTTTGTGGGGGCACCCGGATGCCGGGGTCTTTATACTGTACACTGTTCCCACATCTGTGAGATCCTGCACACCTGTGTGACCCTCAAACGCTGACTTATCTCGTGCTGGTGAGGGCACTTTCGAACTCCAGGAGATGAAAGAGCCAATGAGGTTGTTCAGAAAAATAGCTTGCTGATGACCCCATCTGTTCCCTGGGGAAGCCTGTCTTCTAACCCTGCAGGTGAGAAGGCGCCAGCTGGGGGCCCATGAGCTTGACATAGCCTCCTCCTCCTGACTCAGAGGCCCTTTGAATTCTATGCCCTTGACCTTCTGGCTATGTTGCAGCAGTAACCCAGCCTGCCGCTGGTTGTGCTATATAGAGTGTAGTTGTAGACCCTACTTTGTCATTTCACCTGCAGGACCCATTCCTTCCACTAAAAAGACTCTCTCAGGAAAGAGGGGGCCATTACTTAGGGGACACTGAGCTTCTAAACTGAGCTTGTTAAAAGTGATGGAAAACTTGGAAATGAATAGTGGTGATGGTTGCACAACGTGATTAACGCATCTGTTCTCTTTCTCTCCTTGGCTTCCCTTGCTGATGCAGGAGCAAAACCATGGCATAAAGCAAACAAGGAGAGGGACTCAAGTTGGCTAAGCTGGATTTGATTGGCAGCACTACTGTAAGGCAGCTCAGAGACCCTTCGAAGAGTCTCTGACCTCATTCAGCTTATGATTTCCTCTATAAAAATGAAAAGCTATACAGTGTAGGGGAAGAAGGGTCATTGGTGGTTCAGTGATAGACGTCTCGCCTTCCACGCAGGAGACCCAGATTTGATTCCTGGCTCATGCACCTCATGTGCAGCCACCACTCATCTGTCAGTGGAGGCTTGCATGTTAATATGATGCTGAACAGGTTTCAGCAGAGTTTCCAGACTAACACTAGGAAGAGAGGCCTGGTGATCTACTTCCAAAAATCAGCCAACGAAAACCCTATGGAGCACAATGGTCTAACTAATCGTGGGGATGGTGCAGGACTGGACAGTGTTTCTTTCGGCTGTACATGGGGTCACCATGAGTCAGCGGCCAACTCGAGAGCAGCTAACAACAAACAAGGGAAGAAACACAGATTTCTGAAATCAGGCAAATTTAGGTTTGTATCCCAGTTCTGCTGCTTCCTAGCTGTGGAATCTTAGGTAAGTTACTTAAGGCACCATTTTCTAATCTGTAAAATAGAAATAACAATATCTGCTTCTACAGCTTGGTACCCTGGAAACCAAGTGCAAAGAGTATTCTAAAAATGAGAGAATGATCAGCTGTGTTAAGTAAATGAGTAAAAGACCCGAATGAGCAATATTTCGAAGCAATACTATACTAGTCTGCACCTAGCAAGCAAAATACGGATTTGCAAATCTTTTTTCTTTAACAGCTCATAAAACAGGATTAGAAAATATTTCATATGACTTAACATGCTGCTTACAATCTTTTAAGATATCTCCACATTTATTATTGTTGCTGTTAATTTCCTTCAAGTCACCTCCAACTCATGGCAACCCCAGGTACAACAGAAAGAAACGCTGCCTGCTCCTGTACCATCCTCATGAGCACTATCATACTCAAGTCCATTGTTGCCTTCCAACCTAGGAGGTTCATCTTGCAGCACTATATTGGACAATATTCTGCTGTGATCCATAGAGTCTTCAGTGGCTAATTTTCAGAAGTAAATCGCCAGGCCTTTCATCCTATTCTTAGCCTGGAAGCTCTACTGAAACCTGTCCAAAATGTGTGATGCTGCTGGCATTTGAAATACTGGTGGCATAGCTTCCAGCATCAAAGCCGCATGCAAGCCACCACCGTACGACAAACTGACAGATGGGTGGTGGCCACATTTATTGTAATTGTTAAAAAGACAAAAGCAAAGCTTCAGGGTGCCCTGGGCTCCAACACCACCTACAAAGTCAAGTCTTTCTCTCTGCTTGTCCACGGTGAACCAAACTGTAGTAAATATGTCCAAAGCTTTGCTCTTTACACACATTTGGCCACTCTTCTAATCATGTAACGGAAAATGCTAAACATTACATTCCGAAGAGAGACTTACTGATTTTGCTGAAACATTTTCAGAACAGGAGGTTGGCAATGTGTGGTGGTGGTGTGGATATGTGTGTGTGGTTTCCAACTCTCTCCTCATCAGTGAAGGGAATGAACATTTCATCTCCCTTCCAACAATACCTCTTGGGGCCCTTCACATTTCTGGGATCTCTCGCTCTATTTTACTTCCCTCTACTCACCTCGTAAGTAGCCCTGGTGGCACAGTGGTTAAGCACTCAGCTGTTAACTGAAAGGTCGGCAGTTCAAACCCGCTAGCCCCTTCATGGGAGAAAGATGTGGCAGTCTGCTTCCGTAAAGGTTATATAACCTTGGAAACCCTATGGGGCAGTTCTACTCTGTCCTACAGTGTCTCTAGGAGTCAGAATAGACTCAGTGGCAACAGGTTCGTTTTTTGTTTTTTTACTCACCGCATATCCCTGGGTGGTGTAAACGGCTAAGCCCTGAACTGCTAACCGAAAGGTTAGAGATTCAAGTCTACCCAGAGGCACCCTGAGAGAAAGCCCTGGTGATCTAATTCCAAAAAATCAGCCCCTGAAAACCATATGGCGCAGAGTTCTACTCTGACACACATGGGGTCGTCATGAATTGGAGCCGACTTGACGGAAGACTGGCTTGGTTTTTGGTTTACTCACCTCATATTTACTATCCCATTCCCTATTGTTAGTTGCCATGGAGTCAATTCCTACTCATGGCGACCATATGCGTGCAGAGTAAAATTGCTCCATAGGGTTTTCGAGGTTGCGACCTTTCGGAAACAGATCGCCAGGCCTGTCTTCTGAGGCACCTCTAGTTAAGTTCAAACCGCCAACCTTTCGGCTAGTCGTTGAGCACTGAATGGTTTGCCCTACACAGTCACCTCCCATCCCCTAGAAGGACATTTTGGGTTGTTTGTTTGTCTTTTTTTTTTTTTCCTGACTTTTTTTTAATTGTACTTTAGATGAAGGTTTACAGAACAAACTAGTTTCTCATTAAACAGTTAGTACACATATTGTTTTATGGAACTGGTTAACAACCCTACGACATGTCAACACTCTCCCATCTTGACCTTGGGTTCCCCATTACCAGCTTTCCTGTCCCCTCCTGCCTTCTAGTCCTTGTCCCTGGGCTGTTGTGCTCCTTTAGTCTCATTTTGTTTTATGGGCCTGTCTAAACTTTGGATGAAGGGTGAACCTCAGGAGTGACTTCATTTCTGAGCTAAAAGGGTGTCCAGGGGCCATACTCTCAGGGTTTCTCCAGTCTCTGTCAGGCCAGTAAGCCTGATCTTTTCTGTCAGTTAGAATTTTGTTCTATATTTTTCTCCAGCTCTGCCCAGGACCCTCTATTGTGATCCCTGTCAGAGCAGTCAGTGGTGGTAGCTGGTTACCACCTAGTTGTATTGGACTCAATCTGGTGGAGACCATGGTAGCTGTGGTCCATTAGTCTTTTGGACTAATCTTTCCCTTGTGTCTTTGGTGTTCTTCATTTTCCCTTGCTCCCAAAGGGGTGACACCAGTGGAGTATCTTAGATGGCCGCTCACAGGCTTTTAAGACCCCAGACGCTACTCACCAAGGTAGACTGTAGAACATTTTCTTTATAAGCTATGTTATGCCAACTGAGCTAGATGTTCCCTGAGACCATGGTCCCCACAGCCCTCCACCCAGCAATTCAGTCCCTCAGGGAGTTTGGATGTGTCTGTGGAGGTTCCGTGACCTTTCCTTGTACAAGTTGTGCTGGCTTCCCCTGTATTGTGTCCTGTCTTACCCTTCACCAAGTTACCACTTACCTATTGTCTATTTAGTGTCCCCCAGCCCCAATCCCTCCCCTCCCTTGTAGCCATCAAAGACTGTTTTTGTGTGTAAACTTTTTCATGAGTTTTTACAGTAGTATCATACAATATTTGTCCTTTTGTGATTGACTTATTTCACTCAGTGAAAGCTGCTTTCTCGTACTCCCTGTCCGTCGATCTCCAGTGTGGGCTAGGCAGATCCAAGCAGCAGGGATCCTGCACTTCCTGGCCGGCCAAAGTATCGCAGCCAGCTATGAAGCAGCAGAGATCTAGCAGGCGGGAGAAAGATAGGGGGTAGGAAAGCATATATTGTTGGTTACTGGGTGCTCTGTCTCCTGCTCTGAGCTCTGTGAAGCTACTTTCCTAGTCTCCCTGTCTGCCGATCTCCGACAGGAGTCCAAGATGGCAGATTCTTGCTGCATTAGCTGATAGGGGACGTCCGCATGTATCTCTCCTCACTCTCTGTTCTGTGTCAGTTTCTTATTCCATTCGGTGCTTGGCTGAGTTCTTTATCTTTTTATTTGACGCTTAGGGTTCCAGGATTGACGTTTGTCTCTGTTTTGCTTAGTTTTTCGGGTCTTTGGTGTGGAGGGAGGCATGGTGCTTCTGCCTATAGCACTGTGTTGGCTCCACCTCTGTTTGCCTTTTTTCATTTAGATGTAAGATCACAGCATGGGTAAGAAAATATGGCCTTCCCAGAGCCAGGCCAAGGAGTCCTCTGGTGGCACAACATTAAGTGCTCAGCTACAAGATTGGCAGTTCCAATCCACCCAGCGGCTCTATAGGAGAAAGACTGGGTGATCTGCTTCTGTAAAAATTATAGGGCAGTTCTACTCTGTCGCATGGGGTCGTTATCAGTAGGAATTGACTCAACAGCATACACCAACAACAGCAGAACCACACCACAGACAGCTTCCTCTGCAAAGAAGGCTGCCCAGCCAGAGAGGAGTTTGGCACTCACACAGCTCCAAGAGTTGTCTCGGTCTGAGCAATCTCATTAGTGGAGACACCACTCATTACATTTTTGTAATAATTTAGTCTCCTTGAATTTACAGAACTGTGCTCATGAGTAAGGGACCCCAATTAAAAATGAATAATTTTTTTCAAACCAAAGATTTTTGAAACCCAGAAGTGGGTGCAGCAATTTTGTCCTAGATGTGGCAAGGCTCTGGGGTTTATGATATCGTTGTGTAATACAGGGCTCTGGGCATCGTGACTATGACATGCAGATGACTATTTTAATGTTTAGAAAGGCTACATTATCAGCCCCGTAACAAGGATCTGACGAGCCCTTTTGTGATTTGGTACATAAGGGCTTCTCAAATGTAAAAAAGAAATTTTAACTCTGTGCTTAAAAAACAATCAGGCTAATTCTAAAACCACTATTAGTGAGTTAATCGTGACTTGGAAAACAATAACGCTAATTAAAAAGAATCACTTTTATGGAGTGAAGAAGCACTTTTCCTCTTTTGGTCCATTACTCTCATTTCTATCTGGGGACACAATAGGCCCTTGATACTCAAAGTGTGGTTTCTAGACCAGCAGCCTCTGCATCACCTGAGTGCTCACTAGAAATGCAGACTCTCAGGACCCACTCCCACTGGTGAGTAGTAGAATTCTCGCCTTCCGTGCAGAAGATCTAGGTTCGATTCTCAGCCAATGCACCCATGCGCAGCCACCACTTACCCCCGTCTGTCACTGGAGGCTTGTATGTTGCTACAATGCTCAACAGGTTTCAGCGAAGCTTCCAAATTAAGATGGACTAGACGAAAGGCCTGGAGATCTACTTCCAAAATCAACCAATGGAAACCTATGGATCACAATGTCTGATTGGTAACCGATCGTGGGGATGGTGCAGGACCAGGCAGCATTTCATTCCATTGTGCATGGGGTCGCCATGAGTCATAGCTGACTGGACAGCAGCTAACAACTACCACCACAAAGGAAACTAATATAGTCAATGTCTGTCACTTGCCTCAACTTCTTCCTGATGAGCTTTCCAGGGCAGAACATTCCCTTACTCATTTCTCCATCCCCTGCAGTACAGCACCACACTCTGCCCTGATGAACAGTGCACACAGGGGTTACCTCAAGGTGGCTGGAAAGAGATCTACAGAAAAACAACTGGGACAAGCATACATTACCCGGCAAGCTTCATATGACATGCTATGTGTACAGCTACCCTACGGCAATGAACAGTGATGTACTCATTATTTGACGTTTTTGTTGTGTGCTGTTGAGTTAATTCCAGCTCATGGCAACCCCATATGACAGAGTAGAACTGCTCAGGAGGGTTTTCTAGGCTGTGATCTTTATGGGAGAAGATCGCCAGGTCTTTCCCCCGTGGAGCTTCTGGGTGAGTTCAAACTGACAATTTTCAATTATCAGCGGAGTGCTTAACCATTGTGCCACATGGGCCCCTGTACACATTATGTTGTTGTTGTTGTTAGGTGCCATCGAATTGGTTCCGACTCACAGTGATCACATGTACAACAGAACTAAACACTGACTGGTCCTGCCCCATCCTCACAATCATTGCTATGCTTGAGATCATTGTTGCAATCACTGTGTCAATCCACCTCTTTGAGGGTCTTCCTCTTTTTCGCTAACCCTCTACTTTATCAAGAATGATGACCTTCTCCAGGACTGGTCCTTCCTGATAATATCTCCAAAGCACTTGAGACAAGGTCTCACCATCCTCGCTTTTAAGGAGCATTCTGGCTGTACTTTCTCAAAAACAGACTTATTTGTTCTTCTGGCAGTCCATGGTATATTTAATATTCTTCAGCAACATCATAATTTAAAGTCGTCAGTTCTTCTTCAGTCTTTCTTATTCATCCAGCCTTCGCCTGCATATGAGGCTATTGAAAATACTATGGCTGGGATCAGGCACACTGTCTTAGTTATCTAGTGCTGCTATAACAGAAACAGCACAAGTGGATGGTTTTAACAAAGAGAGGTTTATTTCCTTACAGTAAAGTAGGCTAAAAGTCCAAATTCAGGGTGTCAGCTCCAGAGGAAGGCTTTCTCTCTTGGCCTTCTCATCAGTGTTCCCCCGGACTAGGAGCTTCTTGGCACAGGGACCCCAGTCCAAAGGACGCGCTCTGCTCCCGGCACTGCTTTCTTGATGGTATGAGGTCCCCTTGTC
>NW_004443970.1:7753731-7813345 GCF_000243295.1 Trichechus manatus latirostris
TTTGGAACCCCTGAGGTCATGGCCATACCTTTTAAGGCTGAAGCAGCTCGGCTTCTTGTGTCCCTAGTCTCTTCAGCTTCTGCTTCCTATGGCCTCTCTGCCCTCGGGCCTCACACCCGCATCTGCCCTGCTGAGGAAAGTGTTCCAAAGCTCTGTAGCTCCACGGGTATAAGTGCCTGGAGGCACCCCACTCTGCCAGGAAGCCTCCTGCACACAGGCACTTAGCTCCCTTGCTCCGTGGGTCAGCAAGCCTAGCTCCACCGATAAGTGCCCGGAGGCACCCCACTCCGCCAGGAAGCCTCCCGCGCACAGGCACTCAGCTCTCTCGCTCCGTGGGTCAGCTCCAGTGCCATCTCGCACTGGTCTCCTGGTTCTGCTGCTGTTGGTTCTCTGCTGCTGCTGCTTCTCTGCTGCTGTAGGTTCTCTGCTGCTGCTGGTCCTCTGTCACTGCCGCACGTCTATCCATTCAGTTTTAAAACCACTTCCACATTTTAGGTATCTGTTAGAGCAGCAGTCCTCAAAGTGACAACTTTGCTTTTTAACACTTTA
Organism: Trichechus manatus latirostris; assembly: GCF_000243295.1. Taxonomy (NCBI): domain Eukaryota; kingdom Metazoa; phylum Chordata; class Mammalia; order Sirenia; family Trichechidae; genus Trichechus; species Trichechus manatus. The sequence continues at coordinate 7,754,281 of NW_004443970.1, forward strand.
AAGAGGTCTTTTGCAACAGGTTTGTCCAATGCAATACGTCATTTGATTCTTTTTTTCAGGAAACTTCAAACATCTTAATATTAAACCATAGATTGATATGTTATGGTGTAGAATGCTAGTTTTTTTTTCCTTTCTATTGTGTTTTAGGTGAATGTTTATAGCTCAAGTTAGTTTCTCATACAAAAAATTAAACACATACTGTTATGTGACCCTAATTGCTACCCGTATAATGTGACTGCACACTCCTCCTTTCCAACCCAGATTTCCGGTGTCCATTCAACCATCTCTGATCCCTTGCTGCCTTCTCATCTGGCTTCTCGACAGGAGATGCCCATTTAGTCTCATGTATCTACTTGACCTAAGAAGCATACTCTTCAGGAGTATCATTTTATGTCTTATAGTCCAGTCTAATCTTTGAAGAGCTGGCTTCAGGAATGTTTTTAGTTCTAGGTTAACAGAGAGTCTGCAGGCCATGTCAGCTGGGGATCCTCCAGTCTCAGTCAGACCATTAAGTCTAGTCTTTTTACTAGAATTTGAATTCTGCACCCCACTTTTCTCCTGCTCCGTCAAGGACTCTCTGTTGTATTCCCTGTCAAGGCAGTCATTGGTGGTAGCCGGGCACCATCTAGTTCTTCTGGTCTCAGGCTGATGGAGTCTCTGGTTTACGTGGCCCCTTTTGTCTCTTAGGCTAATATTTTCCTCGTGTCTTTGGTGTTCTTCATTCTCCTTTGCTCCAGGTGGGTTGGGATGAACTGATGCATCCTAGATGGCCGCTTGCTAGCTTTTAAGCCCCCCACATGCCACTTACCAAAGTGGGATGCAGAACATTTTCTTCATAACTTTGTCATGCCAATTGAACTAGATGTCCCCTGAAACCATGGTCCCCAGACCCCCGCCTCTGCTACTCTGTCCCTCGAAGTGTTTGGTTGTGTTCAGGAAATCTTCTTAACTTTTGGTTTAGTCCAGTTGTGCTGACTTCCCCTGTACTGGGTGTTGTCCTTCCCTTCACCTAAGATAATTCTTGTCTACTATTTAATTTCCCTCTCCCTTCCTCCACACCATTGTAACAATCAAAGAAGGTTTTCTTATGTGTTTAAACCTTTTCTTGAGATCTTATCATAGTGGTCTCATACAATATTTGTCCTTTTGCAACTAATTTCACTCAGCATAATGCTTTCCAGATTCATCCATGTTATGAGAAGTTTTGCAGATTCATCACTGTTCTTTATCATTGCATAGTATCCACTGTGTGAATGAATATACCATAATTTGTTTATCCATTTGTCCATTGATGGGCAGCTAGGTTGTTTCCATCTTTTTTGCTATTGTGAACAGTGCTGCAATGAACATGGGTGTGTATATATATATATTCATGTGACGGCTCCTGTTTCTCTAGGATATAGTCCAAGGAGTGGGAATCCTGGATTGTATGGTACTTCTATTTCTAGCTTTTGAGGAAGCGCCAAATTGATTTCCAAAGTGGTTGTACCACTTTACATTCCCACCAGCAGTGGGTAAGTGTTCCAGTCTCTCCACAACCTCTCCAACATTTACTCTTTTGTGTTTTTTAGACTAATGCTAGCCTTGTTTGGGTGACATGGTATCTCATTGTAGTTTTGATATGCATTTCTCTACTGGCTAATGATCGTGTTTCCTCATGTGTCTGTTAGCCACCTGAATGTCTTCTTTGGTGAAGTCCCTGTTCATATCCTTTGCCCATTTTTTAATTGGGTTATTTGCTTTTCTGTTGTTGAGGTTTTGCACTATCTTGTAGATTTTAGAGATTAGACGCTGTTCGGATTTTTCATAGCCAAAATTTTTTTCCCAGTCTGTAGGTTGTCTTTTTCCTCTTTTAGTGAAGCCTTTGATGAGCATTAAGTGTTTAGACTTTTAAGAGCTCCAAGTTATGTAGTTTCTCTTCTAGCGTCTGTGCATTGTTAGTTATGTTTTGTATTCTCTTTATGTCATGTATTAGGTCTCCTAGCATTGTCCCTATTGATTCTTCCATGATCTTTTTCGTTTTAGGTTTTATATTTAGATCTTTGATCCATTTTGAGTTAGCTTTTGTGCATGGTGTGAGGTATGGATCTTGTTTTGTTTTTTTGCAGATGAATATCTAGGTATGCCAGCACTCTTTGTTGAAGAGACTGTCTTTTCCCCAATTTACAGAATTTGGGCCTTTGTAAAATATCAGCTGCTCATAAGTGGATGAATTTATGTCTGGATTCTCAATTCTGTTCCATTGGTCTATGTATCTGTTGTTGTACCAGTACCAGGCTGTTTGACTACCATGGTGGTATAACAGGTTCTAAAATCAGGTAGCATGAGGCCTCTCACTTTGTTCTTCTTCTTGAGTAATGCTTTACTTATCTGGGGCCTCTTCCCTTTCCATATGAAGTTGGTGATTTGTTTCTTCATCTCATTAAAAAATATTGTTGGAATTTGATCGGGATTGCATTGTATCTGTAGATCGCTTTGGGTAGAATTGACATTTTCTCAATGGTGAGTCTTCCTATCCATGAGCAAGTTATGTTTTTCCACTTATGTAGGTCTCTTTTGGTTTCTTACAGTAGTGACTGGTAGTTTTCTTTGTATATATCTTCTACATCTCTGGTTAGATTTATTCCTAAGTATTTTATCTTCTTGGGGGCTACTGTAAATGGTATTGATTTGGTGACTTTCTCTTCGAAGTTCTCTTTGTTGATATAGAGGAATCCAACTGATATTTTTTATGTTTATCTTGTATCCTGATACTTTGCTGAAATCTTCTACTAGTTCCAGTAGTTTTCTTGTGGATTCTTTGGAGTTTTATGTGTATAAGATAATATCATCTACAAATAGGGATGCTTTTACTTCTTCCTTACCAATTTAGATACTTTTCTTTTTCTAGCCTAATTGCTCTGGCTAGGATCTCCAGCACAATGTTGAATAAGAGTGGTGATAAAGGATATCCTTGTCTGGTTCAAGAGGAATGCTTTCAGACTCTCTCCATTTAGGATGATGTTGGCTGTTGGCTTTGTGTAAATGCCCTTTATTGTGTTGAGGTATTTCCCTTCTATTCCTGTTTTGCTGAGAGTTTTTATCATTAATGGATGTTGGACTTTTTCAAATGGCTTTTCTACATCAGTTGCTAAGATCATGTGATTTTCATTCTTTGTTTTATTTATGTGATGGATTACATTGATTGTTTTTCTAATCTTGAACCAGCCCTTCATATCTGGTTTGAATTCCACTTGCTCATGGTGAATTATTTTTTGATATGTTGCTGAATTCTATTGGCTAGAATTTTGTTCAGGATTTTTGCATCTATGTTCATGAGTAATATTGGTCTGTAATTTTTTTTTGTGGTGCCTTTACCTGGTTTTGGTATCAGGGTTATGCGGGCTTCATAGAATGAGTTTGGAAGTGTTCCATCCTTTTCTACGGTCTGAAATATCTTTGGTAGTAGTAGTGTTAACTCTTCTGTGAAAGTTTGGTAGAATTCTCCAGTGAAATGATCTGGCCCAAGGCTTTTTTTGTTGGGAGTTTTTAAATTACTTTTTCCATCTCTTCTTTTGTTATTGGTTTATTTAGTTGTTCTACTTCTGTTTGTGTTAATTTAGGTAGGTAGTGAGTTTCTAGAAATTTGTCCCTTTCCTTGAGCTTCTCAAATTTGTTAGAGTACAATTTTTCATAGTATTCTGTTAAGATTCTTCTAATTTCACTTGGGTCTGTTGTGATATCATCCATCTCATTTCTTATACGGGTTATTTGCTTCCTCTCGTTTTTCTTGTCAGTTTGGCCAATGGTTTATCAATTTTGTTGATCTTTTCAAAGAACTAGGTTTTGGTCTTGTTAACTCTTTCAATTGTTTTTCTATTCTCTATTTCATTTAATTCAGCTCTAATTCTTATTATTTCCTTTCTTCTGGCATCCGAGGGCTTCTTTTGCTGCTCTCTTTCTACGTGTTTGAGTCGTAGGGTTAATGTTTTGAGTTTGGCCCATTCTTCTTTTTGGATGTATACATTTATTGCTATAAACTGACCTCTGAGCACTGCTTTTGCTGTGTCCCAAAGGCTCTGGTAGGATGTTGGATTCTATGAATTTCTTTACTCCATCCTTAATTTCTAGTTTTTAAGCAAGATGTTGTTCAGTTTCCACGTTTGATTTTTTTTCCTTGCTTTCTCTGTTACTGATTTCTACTTTTATGGCTTTATGGTGAGAAAAGATGCTTTGTAATATTACAATGTTTTGGATTCTGTTAAGTCTTGCTTTATGGTCTAATATGCGGTCTGTTCCAGAGAACGTTTATGTACATTGGGAAAGAAGGTATACTTGGCTGAAATTGGGTGGAGTGTTCATTATATGTCCATGAGATCAAGTTGGTTGATTGTGGCATTTAGATCTTCTGTGTCTTTACTGAGCTTCTTTCTGGATGTTCTGTCCTTCATACAAAGTGCTCTGTTGAAGTCTCCTACTATTATTGTGGAGCTATCTCTCTTTTCAATGGTGTTAGTTTGTTTTATGTATTTTGGAATCCTGCCATTGGGTGGGTAAATATTTATTATACTCATGTCCTCCTGGTGTACTGATCCTTGAATCATTATATCTAGTGTCCTTCCTTGTGCTTTGTGGTGGATTTTACTTTAAAGTCTATTTTCTCAGAGATTAATATTGCCACTCGTGCTCTTTTTTGAGTGTTGTTTGCTTGATATATTTTTTCCCATCCTTTGAGTTTTAGTTTATTTGTGTGTTTAAGTCTAAGGTATGTCTTTTGTAGGTAGCATATAGACAGATGATGTTTTTTTTAATCCATTCTGCTACTCTCTCTTTATTGGTGCATTTAGTCCATTTACTTTCAGTGTAATTATTGATAGGTATGAGTTTAGTGCTGTCATTTTGATGTCTTTTTCTGAGTTGTTGACAGTTTCTTTGTTCCACTTAATTTTCTGTGCTGAGTCATTTTTCTTTATGTATCTTCTTTTCATCTTTTTCATTGTTGTTGATTTCGTATTTGCTGAGTCTTTATTATTTTTCTTTTTACTTTGACGTGTAAGATTGTTAGTTTCCTTTGTTGTTACCTTAATATTTACCCCTATTTTTCTAAGCTTAAACTAGTCTTTTATTTCTTTATATTGCCTTGACTTCCTATCCATATGAAAAATCTGTCTACATTTTTTAGTCCCTCTTTTTTGTTTTAATATTGTCATCTTTTATATATTGACATCTCTGTTTCCCTATTTTCAATGTTTTAGCTTTGATTTATTTTTGTGTCTGGGTTGATATCTGGTTGTTCTGTCCTGTGTTCTAGTCTTGGGTTGTTACCTGATGTTACTGATTTTCTATCTGGAGGACTCCCTTTAGTATTTCTTGTAGTTTTGGTTTGGTTTTTGCAAATTCCCTAAACTTCTGTTTATCTGGAAATGCCCTAATTTCGCCATCATATTTGAGAGAGAGTTTTGCTGGATATATAATTCTTGACTGGCAATTTTTTTCCTTTGAGGCTTTATATATGTCAGCCCATTGCCTTCTTGACTGCATAGTTTCTGCTGAGTAGTCCAAGCTTATGCTTATTGACTCTCCTTTGTAGATGACTTTTCATTTATCTCTAACTGCTCTTAAAATTCTCTGTTTTTTGTTGTGGCAAGTTTGATTATGTCTTGGTGACTTTGTTTTGGGATCTACCCTATATAGGGTTTGATGAGCATCTTGGATAAATACTTCTCATCTTTCCTGATATCAGGGAAGTTTTCTGCCAACAAATCTTCAATAATTTTCTCTGTATTTTCTGTTATCCCCCCTGTTCTGGTACTCCAACCACTCATAGGTTATTCCTCTTGATAGAGTCCCACATAATTCTTTTTTTAAACTCCTTTTATCTGAGTTTTCCTCAAATATGTTGGTGTCAAGTGCTTTATCTTCAATCTCATTAATTCTGACTTCCATTGCGTCAATTCTGCTCCTATGAGTTTCTACTGAGTTGTCTAATTCTGAAATTTTGTTGTTAATCTTCTGGATTTCTGATTGCTGTCTCTTTATGGATTCTTGCAGCCTGTTAAATTTGTCATTATGCTCTTTTCTAATCTTCCTAAGTTTCTCAATTGCTTGGTCTGCATTTTGCCTCATGTCCTCCCTGATCTCTTGAAGAGTTCTATATATTAATCTTTTGTATTGTCACTGGTAATTCCAAGAAATTCTCTTCCTCCGGAAAATTTCTTGATTATTTTGGGAGCTTGTTGAAGCCATCATGGATTGCTTCTTTACATGATTTGATATTGACTGTTGTCTTCTCAAGTTATTATAATGTGAGGGACCTGCTTAATGGACAGAGCAGTATCAAATGTCAGGAAACTGCCACTTCATAGCTAAAACAGTTGAAGTTACACTTCAGGTATATACCCTGTTGTACTGTGGTAATGAGGGTCTATGCTGTTGAGATGGGCACACACAAGTCTATACAGGGGTGAAAGGAATTCAAAGTCCATGGACCCAATATGCCTTTGCCTAGGCAAAGGAGCTGTGCCTGCCCAGAGTTCCTCGGTTAAGGAAGCAAGCAGATTATTTTTTCCGTTTGTTGATTTTTTCCCTCTCCAAGTCTGGGAGAATGGCTCAGGGCATGTGAGGGGTCCTACTTCTGGCCCAGGGGACTTGGCAATCGCTGAAGCCGGCCCAGGATGAGGTGCAGAGCAGGGAGGGGAGAAGTAAATAGGAGAGGTTTTCCCAAAGGGGATGTCATGGATTGAATTGTGTCCCCTAAAAATATCTGTCAACTTAGCTGGGTCATGATTCCCAGTATTGTGTGATTGTGTACCATTTTGTAAACTGATGCGATTTCCTTACGTGTTGTAAACTCTATCACTATGATGTAATAAGATGGATTAGTGGCAGTTACACTGATACGGTATACAAGATTGGATAGTGTCTTAAACCAATCTCTTCTGAGATATAAAAGAGAGAAGCCAGCAGAGACATATGGGGAGCTCATACCACCAAGAAAGCAGTGCCAGGAGCAGAGTGCGTCCTTTGGACCTGAGGTTCCTGTGCAGAGAAGCTCCCAGACCAAGGGAAGACTGATGACATGGACCTTCCTCCAGAGGCAATGGAGAAAGTGTTCTCCTGGAGCTGACACCCTGAATTTGGACTTATAGCCTACTGGACTGTGAGAGAATAAACTTGTTTGTTAAAGCTATCCACTTGTGGTGTTTCTGTTACAGCAGCACTAGATGACTAAGACAGGCGGTGTTACTTGATCTGTGCTGTAGGCCAGAAGCAAGTACTTATCTTTTGCTGATTGAATGCTGCTTTTCACTGGGTCTGGATGCCTGAGTAGACTCTCTGCCGCTGGGTCTCTCCCGATGTGGAAAACGCCTCCCAAGCACCATTGCTTGCCACACCACACATGCAAGCTGATCCACCTTGAAGGGTGCCAGCTCCTGCCGGGTCAGGGCTGGCAATTCCTTGCTGCTTCTGAACTGTCTCTCCCTCCCCCTGCCACTCAGTCCAATTACTCAATTTTGCCTTTGATGTTCAGGGCTCCTAGACTGGCATATATAATTGATTCACTTGTTTTTCCAGATCTTTTTATAAGAGGGATCAGGAAGCATCTGACTACTCCGCCATCTTGGCCCCACCTCCCGTTATCATTAATAAATCCCCTTTCCCTAAGTTAACCAGCTTTAGCTTATGTCATGGATTGAATTATGTCCCCCAAAAAATGTGTATATCAATTTGGCTAGGCCATGATTCCCAGTATTGTGCAGTTGCCCTCCATTCTGTGACTGTAATTTTACATTAAAGAGGATTATGATTAGGGCAGGACTGTAACACCACCCTTACCCAGGCCACATCCCTAATCCAATGTAAAGGGAATTTCCTTGGGGTGTGGCCTGCACCACCTTTTCTCTCTCAAGAGATAAAAAGAAAGCAAGTAGAAAGTTGGGGACCTCATATCACCAAGAAAGCAATGTCAGGAGCAGAGCGCGTCCTTTGGACGTGAGGTTCCTGCGCTGAGATGCTCCCAGACTAACGGAAGACTGATGACAAGGACCTTCCTCCAGAGCTGACAAAGAGAGAAAGTCTTCTCCTGGAGCTGATGCCCTAAATTGGGACTTCTAGCCTACTAGACTATGAGAAAAAAAATTTCTCTTTGCTAAAGCCACCCACTTGTGGTATTTCTGTTATATCAGCACTAGTTGACTAGGACAGCTTGACTTAAAAATCTGTAACTCCAATAATGACAATCACATTGAAAGTGTCAATACATTTATAACCTTTGTTGTTGTTACGGGCCATCAAGTCGGTTCTGACTATAGTGACCCTATGTACCACAGGATGAAATACTGCCAGGTCCTGCGCCGTGCTGACAATCGTTATGCTTGAGCCCACTGTTGCAGACACTGTGTCAATCCATCTCGTTGAGGGTCTTCCTCTTTTTTGCTGACACTGTACTTTACCAAGCATGATGTCCTTCTGCAGGGACTGATCGCTCCTGACAACATGTCCAAAGTATGTAGGATGTAATCTCGCCATCCTTCCTTCTAAGGAGCATTCTGGTTGCACTTCTTCCAAGACAGATTTGTTTGTTCTTTTGGCAGTCCACGGTATATTCAATATTCTTCACCAACACCATAATTCAAAGGCGTCAATTCTTCTTCAGTCTTCCTTATTCATTGTCCAGCTTTCACATGCATATGATGCGACTGAAAATACCATGGCTTGGGTCAGGCACACCTTAGTCTTCAAGGTGACATCTTTGCTTCTCAGCACTTTAAAGAGGTCTTTTGCAGCAGATCTGCCCAATGCAATGCATCCTTTGATATCCTGACTGCCACTTTCATGGGTGTTGATTGTTGATCCAAGTAAAAGGAAATCCTTGACAATTTTAATCCTTTCTCCATTTATCATGATGTTGCTTATTGGTCCAGTTGTGAAGATTTTTTGTTTTCTTTATGTTGTGGTATAATCCATACTGAACACTGCGGTCTTTGATCTTCATCAGTAAGTACTTGAAGTCCTCTTCACTTTCACCAAGCAAGGTGTGTCATCTACATATCGCAGGTTGTTAACGAGTCTTCCTCCAATCCTGATGCCCCTTTCTTCTTCATACAGTCCAGCTTCTCGGATTATTTGCTCAGCATACAGACTGAATAGGTATGGTGTAAGGATGCAACCCTGATGCACACCTTTCCTGACTTTAATCCACGCAGTATCTCTTTGTTCTGTCTGAACAACTGCCTCTTGATCTGTGTACAGGTTTCTCATAAGCACAATTAAGTGTTCTGGAATTCCCATTCTTCGCAATGTTATCCATAATTTGTTATGATCCACAAAGTCGAATGCCTTTGAGTACTCAATAAAACACAGGTAAACATCTTTCTGGTATTCTCTGCTTTCAGCCAGGATCCGACATCAGCAATGATATATCACTGGTTCCATGTCCTCTTCTGAATCCAGCCTGAATTTCTGGCAGTTCCCTGTCGACATACTGCTGCAGCTGTTTTTGAATGATCGTTAGCAAAGTTTTACGCATGTGATATTAATGATATTGTTCGATAATTTCCACATTCGGTTGGATCACCTTTCTTGGGAATAGGCATAAATATGGATCTCTTCCAGTCGGTTGGCCACGTAGCTGTCTTCCAAATTTCTTGGCATAGACAAGCGAGCACTTCCAGCGCTGCATTTGTTTGTTGAAACATCTCAATTGATACTCCGTCAATTCCTGGAGACTTGTTTTTCACCAACGCCTTCAATGCAGCTTGGCCTTCTTCCTTCACTACCATCAGTTGCTGATCATATGCTACCTCCTGAAACAGTTGACCACTGACCAATTTATAACTTCTGGGAATATTAAATAAAACCAGTCATATCACTGTTTTCTAGAAGAGACAAACAAAACCAGGCCTGTGCACTAAGCTCACATTGATCCTGGAAGGCCCAAACCAAACTGTGAATCAAGTACTCGAAGCTCAGGCAGTTTTAACTTACAATAGACTCATCCTCACTGGAGTTTCAGATCAGCTGCCATGGAGGTGCGAGTGTCACTCTGAGAAAAGCACACTGAAACCTAAACAAAGGGCTATGATCTTTGGGTAAGTAGAGAAAAATGCCAGTTTTTCTTTTTGTAGAGGCAGTACTCATGTAAGTGCAGAGTATTGGAAACACCTAGTTTCAAGTCCTAGCTTTGCCATTATCTAGCAAATTATGTACCTCTCTGCCAGGTTCCTCATCTGTAAAACGCGGGACTGAATAATATTGATTTCATGGGGTTGTTGTGAAAATTAAACAAGAACCTGAGAACACATCTAGCAGAGTGCTGGTACGTAGTAGGGACTCAGTGAATACTACTTTCCTTTCTTCCTACAGTTGAAGAAACTGAGATCCACGGAGGATAAATGACTTTCCCAAAATTCATCCAGTAGAACAGTCTGCACTGAGAGATAGGACCCAGGATTCCTAACTTAGTGCTTTCACCACATAAATATCATAGATCTATCTCTGCCACCAACATATTATCTTTGACCACTTGCCAGATACCGTTTCCAGCTCTCAATGACCAGATCAGATACTAGTATCATCTGTGCCCTCAGCTGTGAAGTCAACCCTACAAAGCAATGAATTAACACTGGCTATGAGATCATTCTCCCACTGTCACCAGTATGTATGCTGCTAGAAGGTGCTAGGGATCCAGTGACCACTCCCTAGCCATACAGAGTGAATATGAGTGTGGTAGCAGAGGAGAAAACATCTCTAGCGCACATGTTATGACCACACAGTAACTTGTTTCTTGTTAGTATCTCACTTGAGAACAAAGACAGTGTGATCTATTTACTCTTTGTTTTCAGGGCAATTACACGAAAACCACGCACAGTCAATATAACACCACAGTAGGATTTGGCAGGCCTCAAATAATTATAAAGAAAATTGGTTTCTGCTACATTTCATCCTGTAGGCACACCTCTTGATAGCCTGATGTCCATTCATCTGGTGGGACAGTGTGAAATTATCTATCAAGGGACCACTCTCCTGAAAGATGCAAAGACACATTATAGGGCTGGGTCATTCCTCACTGCGCGGGGTAGTAAGGGCTTCCAACCTTGTCTTCCTTTACCACAAATTACTCCAACCACTACAATTTTTTCCTCATACACAGAAATGGAAAGCTGCCAATATTCAAGCCACTGAAAATAACTTATAGGCAGAGTGAATCTAGTTCAGCATATACATTATGACCAAAAAAAATACAACCAAGAGCCAAAATAACATGCCAAGACTTTTTTTTTAAATTTCCAAGACAATGAATCATAGCTATGAGCTCTGCTAACGAATTTAATGCTGTAGGCAATGAACAAAGTCCTTCAATACATATTTATTCAAATATGACACGATTATTGTGTCATATTTGGCCTATAACATCCTAGATATAATAAACAGTAAACACTAATTTGTCCTTTTGGTTCTGGATTATACACCTGGGCCTTGCACTGTGTGGCATATAGCACGTGCTCAGTGGATACTTGCTGGATGAATGCAATCTGTGGATAAAAGCTGTCCTATTTCCCTCCTGCATTTGACAGGCACCAAGTGATTATACTGATTGTTCAACTACGATCAAAGTCACAATTATTTTTCCCTCAAACTTTCCATTCCATCAGCTAAAAATCTGAGTGCTCCGTTAAGAACTGAACTGTGAAGGTTTAAGGAGCAGGAGTTCATCAAGTGAGAAAAGCAAACTTGGTGTTGTGTGATGAGGGAGGACAAACGAGAGAGCAAGCAGCACGGCAGGTAGAAAGGAGCTGTTCTAGGAAAAAAGGTGTCAAAGACAGCTCAAGAAGCCACTGTGCGAATAAATGAGTCACACTCCTTACTCCTTTATATGATGAGGTTGTGGGTGGCAGGACTGTGGATTGCTAGTTTGAGATTTAAATAAATAAAGATTCCCTCTTCCCAAGCCTTTTCCCTGCACCAGGAGAAACCATCAATTCGGTAAAGGTGCAAGAAATGACTGGCTGAGGTGTTAGTCTTTACTGAACAAGTAGAATACGGCAGTGGGATACGGAGATGGAAAGCAGGGACTACAATCAATATGCTAGAAAGGACTTGATGCACCTAAAGCTCAGGCTTGTTGTTATTTGCGCTGAGTTGATTCTGATTCACAGCGATCCTACATGACCCGAGTACAACTGCCCCACAGGGGTTCCTAGCTGTAATCTTTAAAGCAGCAGATCACGGTCTTTCTCCTGCAGAGCCACTGAGTGGGTTTGAACCGCCAACCTTTCAGTTAGTAGTCGAGCACTTAACTGTTGTGCCACCAGGGCTCCTTAATTAAGGCTCATACTTACCTTTAAAAAAGAAAAATAAAACCTCATAGGATATACCACTTTAAAGTACCACCCTCCCAAAGCAAAAGATTCTGCAAATTACAAAATAGTCCATTTGTGTTTAGCATGAATTTTTTTTGTAGTTAAAACCTCCCTTTTCTGTATTAGAGAATATATATTAGTATTTTGATAACCCATAAGATTAGTAATGTGACTTTGTACATGTGTAACGTGACAGTTCTAATTAAGCATTTATTCAACACCTGTGAGCCAAGTATGCAAAATGACCTTAGCCTTTCCACAGAGTTATGTGTTTAATTGTCTAGTCTTTTAGGTCCTCCCAGGACCTCTGGCTTATAGAGCCATATCTTGGCCTTCCGCTTTAGGCTCTAACCTCTTGGTCAAGATGAATCACTTCATTTGTACTTCATATACATCAGCTTAATCTGTCTCCTACAACCATTTTCTAAGGCTAAACTTATTTTTTTGGCTTTCCTTTGTAATGTATCTTTTTCTTTTTTTTGGGGGGGGGGGTGTCTTCCTTCTATAATGAGTCCTCACTTTGCTAGATATGGAACTTGATGTAGTTGCCCTCCGCATTTTTCTAACTGGTAATCACGTAAGGGTTGGTTCAACGACCAAAAAGGAAAAAGAGAATGTATTTAATGTATCTTTGATAGATCTCAGAAAATGATCATGTACTATTTACAATAAGGGATTGGATCATATATGTTCTTATATATAACATATGCTGTATGATCTTTTGAACACCAGACCAGACGACAACCTGATATTGGAAGAGCAAGCTGTTGCTAAATAATACTCTCCAATTTTGTTGAGATCAGCTTTAAATGATCCAGAATTGGGAGAGAGCCCAGTGAGTGACACAGCCCCTTTCCCCATTCACATGGGAGGAAAAAAAAAAACAACCCTCCACCACATCTCTCTTTAAAGCACTACTTAATTAAAAACATTAAAAAGGAAATTAACACAGCTATCATTTTATGTGATGTAGATGGCAAGGCAAGGCTGTAAACACACAAACTGTTATACGGAATTTAATTTTACCTTTATGAAGTATTCTGAAATCAAAGATGGTAATACATGCATCAGGCATAGTCAACAAAAGACTTTTACAATGGTTTACATTTCATTTTTATTTATTCCTTGAAACTGCCCATATTGCAGGTTTTTCATGGATGAAATATGGGACTGAGCAGATTCTTTTTTTTTTTCCTACAAAATTATGGTATAAATTTGCTCAATTTTCTATCTTATTGCTAATAAACCTTACAGGCGCACAGTTTGTAAAATAAACCCCTTAAGGACTGAATGCGTACAGCATGCTGCAAGGTACAAGAAATAAGCTAAAAATGAGCATATAAACCTACATCTGAACCAACACAGTACTGACTGCTGGCAAACATTTATCACGACACAGGGAAAAATTAATAAAAGGAGATACAGTTCAGTCCTGAAAGGGTTAAATAGAAACCCTAATATATTATTGTTTCTAACCATCCATCCCACATTACAGTGCTTGAAAACAAAGTCAAAAGTCTGGCACAGAAAATTACACACATTTGTTCAGTACTCATCAGAAACACAGCTGCTTTTGAAATCAAAAGTTTAAGTAACTTGGTTAATAAGTGAATAGCACTTAGTTTCAAAAAGAAATCCCCTGTGGATTATCTGGTTAAACATGAATAGCTAGTTAGTTTTGTTCTTAAAAACTGCACTGGAAATTTTCTGTGACGGCACAGATGGTACCAGTTTCATTGGGGGGGGGGGAGCCCCAAAAACTTTGAAAAAACTAACCAGTTATCACAAATGAGTCTGTGAAGTGAGAGTGACAAATATTTCACTAATTAATCATATATGGGGTGCCTTTAGTTGCCACAGTCTAAGAAAAGTCAGCAGCAGGTTAAGTATTATGCTAGTGTTCAACTCTGAAATCATTCAAAATATAAAGGGCATTCTACGTTTACAGACGTTAGCTTGCCTTCCCAATCTATGTGATAACTTCAATGGAGCTAATAAAAACTCACTGGATCACAGGCTCAGCTTCCATGCACATTTTTAGATATTGCATAGAATCATGAGAGCATAAAGAAACACTTGTTGAACAGAATTTTAAAAAAGAACTCAGAATGTGAACTGAAGCATTCACCATTCTAAGAGTCTTTATGCCAGCAAATGGCCAACATCTCTAAGAATGCCACTACTGGGGAAGGGGATATGTTCCATGTTACCTGGAGGGCAAGGCTCCTATCAATTATACACCAAAAATGATTCACAAATCCATGAAAAGGATTTTTTTTTAAAACAGCTGACAGAAAAAAAAAAAAAAAAAAAACTACTGATAAAGAATAAGCTACTACAGACAAATCATTTCACACTTTAGTCTGCAGTATGTAGAATGGCATTTTATAAAACAGACGGGGAAAATGCCTATGTAAGTACATTCTTGGACTTTTCAAAAAAAAAAAACAGGAAAGGATTTACAGTCTAATACTTCAAGATTATCTTATTAAAAAAAATAAGATATAAACATTAAACAAAAGTTCATTTTCATAAAGCCATGAACTTGAAAAATTATTCTGAGCTGCAAAGCTTGGTATGGAATAGCTTGTTCTTAAAAAGCATCTCATCTGTTATTGGTTAATTTAATATAATTTCTCAACTAAATACCAAACCTAGGAAGTGGAGGAAATGTGTGGCCCATTAAAAGTAAAGCAGCACTGAAAGTATTTCCACACTCTGAACAAAAGCACTGTGTAATGACTACTTCTATGACTAACAGAGAGAATAACTACCACTCATAAATAAGCAAGTCTGCAAGTAAAAGCCAGTAAACAGTTAAAACAAAGATAAGGCCACAATGAGTTCTGCCCTTGTTCACTGAAACAGATTTAAGGAGTGAGGCAAAATTAGTTCATAAGAGAGAAGCTAGTGACTAGAGCAGATTTGAAAACAGAAGGCTAAATAGTATTCTGAAGCCTATGGGTGGGTACTTAAAAAGGCTTGCAGTAAGAGAAAACCACAATAATTTTGATTTAACCACCTACCATGTTTCACAAATGAACTCTACCTTAAAAACTGAGGAAGAAGTTAAAAGATATTAGAAATTGCATTACAGTGGCATAGTCTGAACACAATAGTGAATGACGAAGACAGCAAAGCTGAAATTAAAGAGAAAGATGCACTGATAATGACTTTTTTTAAGTCTACAGATGGAAACATTACCAAAATAACCCAGGACACCAGAAAGACAAACGTTCTGTATGGAAACACTGTAGGAAATTATGGTTTTGCACTCGTAAGGTACTTGTGGCTCCTGTTTTATGGGACAGTAAAAGCTTACCACAATCTAGAGGTAGTTTTTACTCTAAGAAGGATGATTGTATTACTAGACTGTGTCCTACAAAATTACACACGTGGTTCTCGTGCTAAATGTAGTCCAATAAGTCTGCTGCAATTTCTAAGAAACCAAACAAAGCCATAATCAAAGTGCAAGAATGCGAGCAATGTAAAAATGGCAAGCTGGGCATGCAAGGCCAACATAAATCTGAATGCAACCAATCTTAACTGAATGGAAAAGAAACATTTTCTAAATGGGAGGCATTTGTGGGAACTGAGAGTACATACAGGATTGGAGATGCTCAGTACTGGGGAGAGAAGACAAAAAAAGGGGGAGAGAAATGGAGACATAAGTTACATTTGCATTTTTATAATCTTACAACTCTGTTTCTAAAGTACTGTACTGTCTTCCAGCTATTTCAGTTTAACACGTAATAAAGGCATGTTTTAAGAGTATAATGATGTTTTGGCCTAGGCTACAAAAAAAAAAAAAAAAAGGTAAAGATAATAAAAACATGCTTTTGCTGAGATTTTCCTCATTATACAATAGGGGCACCATCTACCCAACTGGTAGCAAACACTTCTCATGATATTTTTCCATATGCCAACAAGGCAGAAAACACCCTGCTGAATGAAATCACTGGGAAGATTCCAAGTTCAAAATAAAATGTTTAACTTACACATAATACAAGTTATGTACAAGATTAAGAGAGAAAAAAAACCTGAACAAATCCTGGAACACAGATGCATTTATGTATGGGAAAAGGGGAGAGAACCCTTCTAATACCAACAGGTTCTGTGCCACTGACTCATTAATGACTAAATGGCCACATTTAATTTCATGTAAATGGTAGAACCTCTTGAATTACCACCATAAATACATTTAAAATAAAAAAGAAAACACAGAAATAACTAACAACAGTGTCTGAGAATAGAGACTAAGTTAACGTACATTGCATGTATTGCAGGCAAGGCAGAGGCATTTTTTAAAGCTTTTGCACAGACTTCATATAATCTTAAAAAAAAATATGCAGGCCTTTACAAGATTTGACTTGCTGAAATCTAAACAATTTCAATTCATGAAAAGTCATAACTTCAGCTTAAAAAACAAAACAAAACAAAAAATGGTTCTGGCCTTAGACCAAAAAAACCTGGAAGAGTATGGTAATTAGATTAAACAAGCATGGTCAGGCTTGGAACCTGAAGGTACTTTAGAGCAAAAGCTCAAAGTGGGCGCAGGGGAACAACCTATTTGGTAACAAAAGGTGTACTATATACTGTAATATAAAAAAGGTATGGTGAACATGTACCTTTTACTAAAGCTTATACAAGTTCCTTGGTCCATAAAAACTATGTTAGGTTTGTGTCTTCTAGTTTGCTTAAGTTTTATTCCAGCCACATTTCTATTTCTTGCCCATTCAAACAAAACCAAACAAAAACCAACCAACCAACCAAATAAAAACAGCTGAAAAAAATCAATTTCCAATAGAGTTTTTACATTTTGATGGTTTTGTTTTACTGTGGCTTCTGCATTTCAAATCAGCATTTGCAGGTAACGGGGTTTCTGAACAGGATCACCTGATATGAAAAGTTTTCCCAAGAAACCACAAAAGATTGTTCACTTTTTCTCTTTCCTTTTTTTTTTTTTTGTCAACTTTTTGCAGCACTCAAGTCAGGTTAAGTCCTAGCAAAGAAGACGGTAGTTAGGACACCACTGTTGCTGTCGACGATGTGACACTGGTGGAATTTGTGCTGACATTTGTGTAACTTCCCTCGCTGTTTGTGTTTGATTCATTAGGGGGCACTTGGCTTGAATTGGCTCGAAGTATTGCTCCTGCTGCACTGCAGTGTGGCCGTGGCCCTGGTTCTGGTGTGTAGGTAAAGGTAAGGCTGGTGGAATAAATGATTCCATCATTACGGACCAAAGTTACTGGAACTTGGACTGGCTGCCGGACCCACCTCCAACCTTCTCGGAATGCAGAAATGTCTGGGACAACACAGAGCATACTCTCTCCACATCTAAGGAAGAAAAATAAGTAACTTAAAAGCACTTTAAAAATCAAGGCAAATTTTAGAAATGAGATTTAAAACAAGGTTGCTTAACACATTCTTATCAATGTCAGGATTAACCAAGAAATCTCCTGCGTCCACCCTCCTCAAAAATTCTGGATGATGTAAGAAGTTATATCAAATACCTGTACATAGTTTCAGCTTCCACATCCCCAAACCACACTCGTAAATTTGGAGTGAAATTTTGTCCTGTTAGTTCAAGCATGGCGACATCCCCACCGCCATTCAACTGCAATTCACAGAAAATCAGAATAGCACTGAGAAAACCTGGCATTTTTTCATTGAAGTACACAAGTCAGTTTCTGATACAACTATTATTTGCAAATAATAATAATAATTAAAATGCTTCTTTCAAATGACAAAGCTCAAACATCTTAAGGTCAGCAACTAAATTTAAATTTCTCATACCTATAAGCATATCCCTTGTTATTTTCATTTCTTATCAACAAATGGTGTGTAACAAAATTTTCCAATCACAAGGATTTGGAGCAAAATCAAAATTATTCAGAAAAAAAATTATGCTAAAAGTCATAGCTGAGAGCAGTTACAGAGAGCTAAAAGCCAACTTGTGAATAAGTGATCTCACCTGAAGACTTTCTACGACAGGCACAGGTGTGACTGGGGCAAGGACAGGGCCCATCCCCTCGTAAAACGTATACTCTGCCTTGTCTGTACTAATGATTGTCCATGAAGCTCCATCATTGATCATCTCTTTATTTGGTTCTTTTGGGCATGGAGTGGCCTTGTGAAGAAAAAATGTTTAGAAAGTGAGTTTTATATACCTGCAGTATAAAAGAATTTTAGCATAGTTAACACTTACAGGACAGAATTCAGTAATAATTAATAGAAACTTCCCAAAGCATGGTGCTTTGCCAATCCCTAAATAAACTGAGGCAAAATATCAATATGGAAACCCTCTGTAGAACAGCTTTCATGTAACACACAATATTTCTGTGACATCATAGTAGATAACAATAACATTTAGAATAACCATTAAGAGTATATCAGTAACTGAACAATTTCTTTAATAAAAGATCAGTATCTATGATGTAACAGCTGTTTACAACTCTTTATAGTCCCCTAGGAAAGAGAGAGACTAGAAGGCCCTCATGCTTAGAGAGCAGCTAGATATGCACTTTCAGCAGGAGAAAACCAAGATCTGAACTGGCAAGCCCAAGCTTCAAACACCTAGCCTGGGGGCTCAGCATGCCCATCAATGCTGGGCTGAGAATGACTGTGTGTACTCATCTCTCTGGAACATGCCTCCAACTGCCTATAAGAGTTTCGCATAAAACTATAACTACCCTGCTGAATCATTTGCTCATGTCATATGTCCTCATGAAAACCTTCTGGGAAAAATGTAGTTTAAAAATAGCTTTCGAAACATGTCATCATTACAATCTTGGGAGACCTCAATGTAAATCTGGTGAAAATTACGAACCTTCCCCAGAAGAACGTGCACATCTATACACAATGTTTGCACACAATTTCAGAAGATTCACTGAACATCTTAAATCTGTTCTTGGATATTCTGAGGGGACACTCTGTTCCACAGATTAAGAACCCTGAAACTGTTTCTCTGAGAACTTTTTCAGAATTTTGAGTTATTCCCTGAGGTAAGATGTTTGTCATCTTTGTCTGCGGACCACGTGTGTTAAGGATTCTTGGACTGGAGATAAATACCTGAATACAGCTTCATGTACTTGGATACAATTAACATGAAATGAGAGTTTCGTATTTCTTAATAGTTTGCACATTTTAGATTTCACCAGTAATTTACGAACTCACCTGAAATTGGATTATTCTTTCTTGAGAAAGGCACAAGTACATTCTTTCTGTATCCTTAAGGTAAAATGCACATTTATGGAGTTGTGACACAGGATCATCTGCATCCAATAAGGCAGTCTGCTTGTCAACTTTCCTAATTATCTGTATTTTGACAATTAAAAAATAAAAGATAATCCACATAAAAGTGAGAATTTTCACCTTTATCACTATTATGAGTACAGAAAGTATACACTATACAATAACACATCACAGTTGGGCCTTACATTCTGCATTTCTAACAAGCTCCCAGGCTATATTAATGCTGCTGATCTACTTTGAGTAGCAAGGTTCAGACAATCTTTCCAATAACATACAATGACAGATATCCCAACATCAAAGAGAAAACTGGCAGCACATTCACCATCTCTAAAACTCTACTGTGGGTGTGCTAGGTAGTGCAGACACTTACTGAAAGGAAAAACTGGATTAACAAGTTAATTAGAGTTAACAGGGTTTCCTGAGTAAGGAGCAGCTCGTGAAAAGAAAGCATCCAAAAAAAAGAGCTTGTTTAAGCAGTGCTTGTACCGGGTTTTTAAAGGCAGTTAGAGAATTGCTAGTTAGGGAAGTTACAATGATTAGGTCTTAGCTATGTCCTTAATTGAAGGAAAGGCTTTATTTACTAAGCGGGGATATTCCAGTCATTTGTTTCATAGGTATTATTTGTCTGATACGAATTGGTTGTGTCCAACATGGTGATCAGAAACATTTTTAACTGTCAAGTTGTTCTTTTCAGAAGTCTGCAGTTATAATCAGCCACATAGCTTCAGGTGTCAAAAATATTAATTAAAAGATGACTTTCAAGTAAGGCAGACTACCGGTACTTTACATAAAACTGTAAGTAAAAACAGTATTTTAAGCATTCGGTCTGTCTTCCAAGTAGTTCGTATGTACACTGTTGCTATCCCACTTGTTTTAGTACAAGTGCATCTGATCAGAGGCATAAGCTTCTGAAATTGTGCTTCTGTAATATAAGCATTTACTGCCAAAGCAAATAAACAACATCCTCAGAAGACAGTGGCATATAACGAATGAGATGAGAAGAACAAGTAAAAGTTGATGTGGTTTGGTTTTGGTGTTTGCTTCTTTCTTTCCACTGGTCCATTCTTCCTTCCCTATGGACCTCTTTTTATAATTTGCCCCAGTTTCAAGGTTTCATACATTTAATATTACTACCCTTCGCATATTTTAGCTTATTAAACTGAGCTAGGTAATAAAATCACCTTGTACAAGCATAATATAGAAAAATAAAACAAAAAAGGAAAAATATAAAAACAAAGAAATGATGTAGTATTTACATAAATGGTTATACATCAACCCAACCTCTGCTGAAACAGCCCCAGAAAATATAAGTCAAGAAAACATTTCAGCAAAGAATTAAAAATAAAGCATGCTTGGGAACAGTAATGCTAAATGTTCTTTCACTCCCCCAACCCTCTCAACCTGACCTTCAATCAAATTTGCTTGTCAGTCAGTGACCTTCATCTTTAATATAGCTGAACTATATTCTGTTCCACAAAAGGTGAGAAACGGGGGGTGAAGGGGAGCTTTAGTTTTTATTTTTACAAAGACAAGTAGTTTTTACAGTTTCAAGATCTTCCTAGTGAACCAAAAGCCCCAAACACTATGCCTCCTTCCCAGAGTAAGAAATACCAATGTTACATAATTGTTAATAAATCTATCTTCTTGTGGGAGAGTAAGCTAATAAAAATTATGCATATATTTTAAAATAAATGAGAATTTCTATGCTTTTGGAAAGTTGGTCCTATGTTGGGATATAGCAAGTGTCGTAAAAAAAATGAAAAAATGGTTAAGAAATCATAATGTAATTTGTAGTGCCCTCTATTGAACATTTTCAGATATACATTCAAAAAGGAAATAAACTACTATAATTTATTAGAAACAGTATCACAGGAAGTCATTAAAAATACATTCATAAAAATTGATCAACTGCCTTAAAGCATTTGTAACATAAGGTGGGATATGTGTCAATTACAAGGAGCAGTGACTATGGACCAATGCCTTGTTAAATTAAAGTATGAAATTGAGATGCATTTTTACATATGAATGTGGCTCTCCTGTTGTAAGAATTAATTTTTATTACTTAAATTACTAAAGCCAAAGAGGAGCCATACCAATCTTGGGAGTGCCATGCCAGTCACAGAACACACAAGTTTGACTGTCTGTCCATAGTGGATGTAGCCATCGCGGACTGTAAACTCTTCTCCTTCTGATTCGTCATCATCCACTGCAGCGGATGGACAAAGAGATCAAATTATTTCTCTTTTAGAAATCATTATCTACATAGGAAAATGACAAAATCTAATATAGCCACAGGTCTCATTATCAAAAGGAATTTAACAGCTTCACACCAAAAGCATCAAATACATGTTTTTTATACTCACAGAGATGAATGTAAAATGCTCCCCACTGCTGTGAACTGGCATGGAAATTACCTCCTTCTACATGCAAGTATCTGGTACTAACTGTCTGGGATCGAAGTCGATTAAACAGAGCCACCTTTGTTCCTGATGCAATGCACACTGCAAAGAAAAAGCAGCTCCAATTTATGTGGTGTTTTGGTTTTTGTGGGGAAATGGGGGAGACTCAGAAAGGACTTTTACTTAGCAAGTTATGATTACCAGTATTCTCTATTATAATTTAACAGGTTAATTGGTTCTGTTAACAAATCTTTTGCTCTTCCAAGGAAATACAGATGATGCAAAAATAAAGTCAACGAAACTTTTTCTGCCAAACTAAGGATGCCAAATATGTCCTTTAAAGTCATTTTTAAATAAGAGCTACATAGTATGTTTAATGTAGTGCCGTTCGTTAGAGGAAAAAGTATTTTAAAAATTAAAAAAAAAAAAAAAAGTGCAACATTTATTAATTGTTCTTGTTAGCTGACTTTGAGTTGTTCGACTCATGGCGACCCCGTGTGTGAGAGCAGAACTCCTCCATAGAGCTTTCTGGGCCGTAATCTCCGGAGCCACTGGGTGGGCTCAAACTGCCAGCCTTTAGGTTAGCAGCTAACTGCAAATGCTTGCACCATCTAGGCTCTTTCTTTTATAATCATTAGTTTATAATTAAATAAATTATAACACCAGTTACCTATTTAAATGAATGATGTATATCTAAATTCACTGGTAAGAAAATATCTCCCTGGAATATCACTGAATGAAAAAGCAAGGTATACAACACTATGTACACTGTGGTTCCATTCAGGTAAATACATAATTTTATATAAGATTGCATGTGTGTTGTTGTGTGCTTGCATCCAATCATATGGAATTATGCACAGAGAAGGGTCTAGAAGGATGTTTATCAAAGTCGACAGTAATTGCCTCTGGATATTATCATTCTAGAGAATTCTGCTTTCTTCTAAATACCTTTAAGTATTGTATTGCTTGAAGTTTCATGACAGAACACATCTATATAAGCAGAAAAACCGCCTAAAAACAAAATTATGTTTTCTGACATCAAGAAACTTACATTCAAATACAAAGTTAAAGAGGTTAAGTAAAGCCCTGTGATCTTACATTTGACTTGAATATACCAGTCTGAATACATGATCTATGTCTCTTGATAAAAGAGCACACCGCCACCCATGAAGTAGGCTTTGCCCTACCTCCAACAAAAAATAAAAGAATAAACAACCTTAAATCTGATCAAGCTTCTAGATTAACTCCCAAGTTATAGAAGATACATTAAACTACACAAAGGGAATGCAATCAGCAAAATCCAGTATGTGGAAATCTCTAATGGCCAGATGACTCAGTCTACTCAGCCTCTTGAATAAATACATTTCGAGTGTGTGTGAGCGAGAGAGAAGAATGAATTCATTGATTACAGAATACTTAAAGGTTATGTCAACACAATACATATATGTGGTGCATTTTATTCAAATTTTGATTCAAACAAACTAATAAAAAATGACATTTTTTAATACTGGCTGGATATTTGATGAAACTAAGAAATTATTTCCTTGTATAGTTGTATTTATGTGATCTGGTATTGTGATTATAGTAAAAATCAAGAGATCCTATCTTTCAGTGATACACAGAAATATTTACAGACAATATGATGTCTGAGATTTACAATAAACTAAACTGGGGAGGGGAATAGGGGTGAGATGGGGTATAGATGAAGACGAAACAAGACTGGCTTGAAATTAAGATCACTGTTAAAGTACTAACACAAGAGGTTTTATTTAATTATGCAACTGTTACTTTGGCATACGTTTGAAATTTTCTGTAATATAAAGTAAAAAATAATAATGACTGAGTGGATTAAAACACATCCAATATATAAGAATCTATATGTTCAAAAACAAACCAAAAAAAAAAAAAAAAAGAAACCTGCGTTCATAGTAAAAGGAAACAATAATAATAAAAACCTAAAACCTCATTGGTCACCTCTGAAGAATACTATAGTATCAACTCGTTATTCTGCAAATTAGTAAAAGAATCAAGCATTTATCCTGCTTTTCTCTGCAGACTACATGTGAGGTAACCAAATAGCTGATATGGCAATGATCCCCCTTGTAGAAAAAAAATCAGTTAACAAATGCAGGAGTTATGAATAAAAGAACTAGAAAATCACCATTTTACAGCCCTGAATGAAATAATGGATTTAAGCAGTCATCATCAATGGCTACTAAAACTATTAGGTTAAACGTTGCTAAGGAGCTTTGTAACAGATGCATTAGGTTAACAATGGTTGAATTTACTGCTCAATCTTAATAAGACAAAAAGTCGTATAACCAGATATTATATATCTTCTGATCTGATGCAAATGGATGTACATAGTAATAGTCAATTCTAAAAGTCTCTAGGTCTAACTACCAGTTAGTTTATGCAAAATATGAAAGACAGAGGAACAAGCTCACTAATACCCTCAGAAAGTAAGCAGCCAAATCCAGAATATGGAAACCCCAGAGGTAAAATGATCCAGTTTCTTCAACGAATAAATAAGGCAGAAGGAAAAAAAGATGAGGGTGGGGAAGGAGAAAAACTATTACAGATTAAAATGTGTAAACCTTGTTTGGATCCAGGTGTAAGCAAACCAATTATAAAAAAATCAAAAAGACATTTTTGTGTGAGCGGCCATCTAAGATACTCCACTGGTCTCACCCCTTTGGGAGCAATGAGAATGAAGAAAACTAAAGACACAAGGGAAACATTAGTCCAAAGGACTAATGGACCACAACTATCACGGCCTCCACCGGACTGAGTCTAGTACAACTAGGTGGTGCCCAGCTACCACCACTGACTGTTCTGGCAGGGATCCCAATAGAGGATCCCAGGCAGAGCTGGAGAAAAATGCAGAACAAAATTCTAACTCACAGAAAAGATCAGACTTACTGGCCTGACAGAGACTGGAGAAACCCTGAGAGTATGGCCCCTGGACACCCTTTTAGCTCAGAAATGAAGTCACTCCTGAGGTTCACCCTTCATCCAAAGATTAGACAGGCCCATAAAACAAAACGAGACTAAAGAGGAACAACAGTCCAGAGGGAAGGACTAGAAGGCAGGAGGGGACAGGAAGACTGATAACAGGGAACTCAAGGTTGAGAAGGCAAAGTGTTGACAATGTCGTGGGGCTGTTAACCAATGTCATAAAACAACATGTATACTAACTATTTAATGAGAAACTAGTTTGTTCTGTAAAACTTCACTAAAAAAAAAAAAAAAACATTTTTTTGGCATAATTTGATAAATCCGCATGGACTGGACAGTAAAGCCACTGCTGTCAAGTCCATTCTGACTCATAAAGGCCCTAAGGGACAGAGTAGAACTGCCCCATAGGGTTTCCAAGGCTGTAATCTTTACGGAAGCAGACTGCCACATCTTTCTCCCTTGAAGTGGCTGGTGGGTTTGAACTGCTGACCTTTCAGTTAGCAGCTGAGCACTTAAACCACTATGCCACCATTAAAGAACTACTGTTAAGTTTGTTAGGTGATTAACTATGTTTAAAAAGAAATGTCAACAATAAAGATCTAATATCTAAATTATATACTTCTCTACAATTTAACAACAAAAAGACAATCCAAAGAACGGGCAAAGGACTTAAACAGACATTTCACCAAAGAGGATATTCAAATGGCCAATAAGCACATGAAAAGGTGCTCAAAGTCATTAGCCATTAAAAAATAAACAAACAAACTCATTGCCATCAAATGAATTCTGACTCATAGTGAGCCTGTAGCCATTATGGAGATGCAAATCAAAATCACTGTAAGATACCATCTCATCCCCATTAGAACGGAAATAATTTTAAAAACCCAGGAAAACAACAGGTGTTGTTGAAGTTGTGGAGAAACAGGAACCCCCATCCATTGCTGGTGGGAATGTGAAATAGTACAGTCACGGTGGAAAACAGTTTGGTGATTCATATGACCCAGCTATTCCATTCTTAGGTATATACCCCAAGAGACTTGAAAGCAACAATGCAAACAGACACATGTATACCAATGTTCACTACGACACTATTCGTAATAGTTAAAATGTGGAAATAACCTAGATGTCTATCAACAGAAGAATGAATGAACAAAATTGTGTTATATACATACAATGGAATATTACTCAACCATAAAGAGAAATGAAGTCCTGATACATGACACAACATAGGTGAACCTTGAAAACACTATACTGAGCGAAATAAGTCAGTTGCAAAAGGACAAATAGTCTATGATCTCACTTACATGAAATAAGCAAATATATACAAACCAAAGATTATTAATGGTTACCAGAGTGGGAGGAAGGGGGAAGAGTTTTTGTTTGGGGGCACTGAGTTTATGTTAACAGTGGTGGAATAATTTGGAAAAGGATAGCAAGACTGGTTGTACAACTTAAAGAATGTAATCAACGTCACAGAATTATACATGTGGAAACTGTTGTACTGGTGTATGTTTTTTGTGTATATTTTCACCACAATTTAAAAAAAAAGAAAAGTTAATATTGCAGAAACTTTGGTTAATGAAGATGTCTGACATTCACATGAAAATATTCCAGCAATTGAAGGAGGTGGTAGTGGTGATGGAGATAATGAAACAGAATAGGTAAAACATATTGAGGCTGGGTAGATGGCTACATCATACTACTTTTTCCCTTTTATGTACATTTGAAAGTTTTCATTATAAAAAGTTAAAAAAAAAACAATGGGGGGTAGTGTGTGGGGATGAAGCATATAGCTTATGCAGACTAGTATATTATATCTTTGACAGTCAAAAAATTTGCTGATGAGATCTACAAAATTGTGTTTAGGTTCCCAAGATGGCCCTCTAAACACTAACTGACACAATAACAGTGTTTCTCAAAGGTATACTTTTGACTTTGTAGGTGAATGCACTACAGGCTATATAGCATCACTGGCCCAAGATACTCAATGCCAACAGCACCTCTTCTAGTCACTACGACAACAAAAGGGGAAAAAAAGCCTCCCATTTTTCCAAATGCCCTAGGGAACAGTAAGGAACCAACTCTGGCTGAGAACCACTTCACTAGACCAGGCATTGTCCATTTTCAGTTTAAAAAAAAAAAATTTTTTTTTTAAATAATAAAGCAGCAATAATGATTGAATGTGACATTTTCAGATGCAGTTAAGGGCGACAAGTATATTAGTAAAGTATAAATTGGCAATCAAAACAGCAATTTTTAATTAGAAACAACAGTTTAATTTTTCTTCTTAAATCACAACGGGAGTTGGGGGCAAAAAAGAGAGAGAGAGAGAACTCAAGTATACATACAGTCAGCATTTTTCAATGACTGCTTCTTTTTGGAAGGTTTGGAGATGACTTTTATCCGCTTGCTGAGGAACACACCAATGTCATCACTGTTGCCATAGAACATCTTTACAGACAACATGAAATGTTTTCTCTTGTCTGAATCAGATATGTACAATGTTTTGGCCGTGCAATAGTTCTGTGGAAGAAAAGCAAAGTTA
Organism: Trichechus manatus latirostris; assembly: GCF_000243295.1. Lineage (NCBI taxonomy): Eukaryota > Metazoa > Chordata > Mammalia > Sirenia > Trichechidae > Trichechus > Trichechus manatus. The sequence goes on from NW_004443970.1 coordinate 7,781,778, forward strand.
TAACAGCACCAAATCCTTCTTGGTTATGTACCTACAACTCAGAAAGGTCATGTCCAAGTATGATCAGATTTAACAGCAATAATTCCAATAGACAGCTAATAAATTCTACTGTAAAAATTACTGAAACTGATATCTGAAAAGAAAGTCCGAAGTCTCCCTTATCAAGTCTGTACTAAAGTTGTGATCCATTTAACCCTCTCAAAAAGACCATTTTTGAAAAGTCTTTCCTTATGACAAATAGCTCTACATCTGTTTTACAGAATTCTCCTTCAATGTTACAGCAGTACATTTTAAAAAAAGAAGTTTTACACTTAAAAAAAAAGTTCATGTTTGTCTTTCTGGAAAGAAAAGATATCACTAAGGCTATCAGAATTCAATCAAATTAAGTAAAAGATTTTTTTTTTAACAGTGGCCCTTCTTAAAATAGTGCATACAATATTTTACTTTACATAGCTGAGCACTAGAGTAGATACCTGTAAGTTTAAGAGAAACAATGCTAGTCTCACTGAATGAGTATGAAATACCTAAAGCCAGAAACAGGGATTATATGAATAAATATAAAGAACTATTTACATTTAAAAAAAGGTAAACTTTGGCCAACAGGATTCATATAGTATCATCAAAAGAACTGAACTTAAAGGTACTAGAGAAAATAAATGCATCAAGAGTATTATATCAGTTTACCAGGAAATAAATGTGGTAACTGAAAAGTAAGAGTTATAACCCTAAAACAAACCCACTGCCGCCAAGTTGATTCTGACTCATAGTGACCCTACAGGACGGAGCAGAACTGCACCAAAGGATTTCCAAGACTATAAATATTTACACAGACAGACTGCCACATCTTTCTCCCACGGAGTGGCTGGGGGGTTCAAACTGCTGATCTTTTGGTTAGCAGTTGAGCACTTTAACCATTGCACCGCCAGGGCTCCTAATAAGAGTTATAGCATTTGCAAAACAGCAAAGACAATTCGAAATGTTACTACCTCAATTGTATGTAACAATTCTAAAATTCATCCTACCTCTCTGACCCCCTGAATTAGGAAGGGGCCGAAATTATTGACCCTCTTTTTCCCGATAGGGTAAAAGAGGCTAGAGGACAGACTAAGTATTTAAAATATCTAAATTTGTCATACTTTATAAATCTTCAACGTGGAAACAGCTTTTTTTTCTTTAAAGACCAATGCTCTACTTCAAATTTAGGCTAAACAAGTTTCTACGACTACCTCTGTTCTATGTGTCTTTTAAAAAGGAGGGTAGGGAGGACGGAGCAAGATGACAGAGTGGATGCTCACATTTACTCCCCCAGAAACTAACTCACTGAATGACGAATAAAATCGAGCACAGACTGAGATCTCAGAACTCTGGACAGCAGCTGAGGTGTAAAAGAGTCAAGGTGAGGTCACAAGTGCGGAAGAGGAGGAGCGAGGACAACGCAGAAGCTGGGAGAACCTGCCTACTAACATTGGAAGCATTCACTCATAGCAGCCATTTCAGAACAGGGCTGGGCAACATCCTAAACAGTTCCCAAACATTTCAGCAACACAGAAAGGCAGCTGCAGCCTGATTTTTTCAGACGGCGCAAACTGGCCGTGGGAGTTCACAGACTATGCAATTGGAAGAGGGCGAAGGGAGATCCTGGTGCTGCGAGAGACTGTTGTTGAATCTCACTGAGGCCTGACATGGGTGGGCACGAGGACAAGGAGGAACTACAAGGGCAACACGGCGAAGGGAATACCTCAGACTGAGGGGCGACACAGAGGAAAAGGACTGGCTCCTTGCCCACAGCAGGACACTATGGGAGAACCTGTGCAGGGCCACCTGTGAGGGAAAGACATAAAAAGCCTCCCACCTTTGCCAAAGGACAAAGTCGAGCCCCACCAGCATCTTAGACCAGCTAAATCTCCCCTCCAGTGCATGCATATTGAATTCCAGAGATCAAGCATCCAGAACTCCTGAATCAGCACTGAAAAAAACCTAAGGCTAAGATGCTCTCTAGCGCTTCTCAGGAGAAGATACCAAGCCCACTGCCGCAGGTTCAATACTGACTCACAGAGACCCTGTGGGGCAGAGTGGAACCGCCCTATGGGGTTCCCAAGGCTGTGAGTCTTTGCAGATGAGGGCCGCCATATCTTTCTTTCACACAGCAGCATGTAGGTAAGGGACTCAAACTTTCAGTTGGCAGCCAGACACTTGGCCACTGTGTTACCAGGGTGTTAAATCAGAAAATTTCCCCACAAAAACTAGATTACAAGATTTAAAGTAAAAATAAATAAATAAAGATAACACAATGGCCCAAGTTCAACTATAAATAGGAAAACACACAAAATCACAAGAGAAGAAGGACCGGTTAAAAGCAAGACATGAAGAAGAGGAAATTTCTCCTACGGAGACCAGACTGATGAGAAGAATTTATAATTTTCAGACTACAGTGCTAAAAATGTTTAAAGAAAGCAAAAAGCACACAGAAGACAAACCTAGCGGAGATCAGGAAACAAATGGAAGAACAAGCAAAATGAGAGTCTCAACAAGGACACTGACAACATCAGAAAAAGACAAAGAGAACTACGGGAACTGAAGAATAAAGCAACTGAATTAGAAAAAACAACAGAAATGCTCAACAACAGAGTCAAACAGACAGAAGACAGACTAAACAAACTAGAGGACAAAATAACTGAACTTACCAAGTTTCAAGAGAAATGAGAAAAGAACAAAGAAAAGCAAACAAACCCAAAAGGAAAAATGAGATTCAATTAAGAAATCTAATATTAGAACTATTGGAACCCTAGAGCACCATGACAACAATACAAGCATAGAAACAATTTTCCAAGAGATAATCAACAGAGAATTTCTCAGACACGAACAGAGAACCAAGCCGCCCTAATGAGGAGACACAAAAAAGATCAACTCTGCACCATATCCTAATAAAATTCTCAAAAACCAAAGACAAGGAGAGAATTCTGAAAAATGCATATAACATGCCAAGGTCCTTCATAAGAATCAATGCAGATTTCTCCACAGGAATTCTAGAGACCAGAAGACAACAGAATGACATATATAAAATACGGAGTGAAAACAACAGTCAATCAAGACTTCTTTACCCAGCAAAGCTGTCATTCAAAAACAAGGGGGAAATCAATTCCCAAACAAACAGAAGCTCTGGGAATTTGCCACTACCAGACCAACTTTACAAGTATTATTCAAGAGAGTACTCCAAATGCAAAGGCAAGAGCACTGCATTAAATAAATACTCATATCTACACACGGGGGAAAAAATAAATAAAAAATAAGAGAGAAAGATCTTCAAAAAGCAAAACATCACAGGCAATCATAAGAACCAAGTATGATATTTTCAGGAAATAAACTTAATATTAAATCCCGCAAACAACACAACATCAAGTTTGTAAGAAATAAGCACAAAGTAAACTTATCGAATATAGGTTGTATAGCCATGTTAATGGAGACATACCAACAGAAATGGGAGACGGAGGAGCACGTAAGGAATAGATTTATCATGTTAAGGCTGTATGTTAACTGTTGGTCATGTTAAACATTGTTGCAGTTGTAACTTGCCTAACAGAATATACGTGGTAACCACTAAGAAATCACCAAGAAAAAAACATTCAGAAGAAAGGAAGGGAGAAAGCAAAAAGACTCATCACAAAAAAGCAGCCAAATACAAACAAAAACAGAAAAATCAGAATAAAACAACAACAACAAAAAAAAACAAACTCAAAAAACAAATACCAAACTGAATGGTGGCTACACTTCATTTTCAGTAATAACTTTAAATGTAAATGGTCTAAATGCCCCCATGTAAAAGGCAGAGAGTGGCAGAATGGGTGAAAAAACACGATATATACTTTTGCTGTCTACAAGAAACACACCGTACACATAAGAAAACAGACTGAAAATAAAAGGATGGAGAAAAATATTCCATGCAACCAGTGAACAAAAAAAGAACGGAGTGGCCATACTGAAATCAGATAAAGTAGACTTTAAATCAAAATCTATTACAAGAGATAAAGGACATCACAAATAATAAAGGGGTCAATCAAGCAAGAAGACATAACAACTATAAATATATACGCACCTAACAGCAATGCACCAAAATACATGAAACAAATACTGACTAATATGAAAGGAGAAACAGATAACTCCACAATAATAGTAGGGGAGTTCAACACACCACTTTCAATTACAGAAACATCTAAAAATAAGATCACTAAGGACACTGAGAACTTAAATAAAACCATAAGCCAGTTGGACCTGACATATGTAAAACACTCCACCCAGCATCAGAACAATGCACATTTTTCTCCAGCACACATGGATCATTTTCCAGAACAGACCATATGCTAGGACACAAAAAGAGTCTCAACAAAGTTAAAAAGATTAAAATCATACAAAGCATCTTCTCTGACCATAACGGTACTGTCATGGATTGAACTGTGTCCCCCGAAAAAACATCCATCAATTTGGCTAGGCCATGATTCCCAGTATTGTGGTTGTTCACCATTTTCTCGTCTGATGTGATTTTCCTACGTGTTGTAAATCCTATCACTATGATGTTAAAGAGATGGATTAGTGGCAGTTATGTTGATGAGCTCTACAAGGCTAGACTGTATCTTAAGCCAATCTTTTTTGAGATATGAAAGAGAAGCGAGCAAAGAGACTGGGACAGGGGGACTTCATATCACCAAGAAAGTAGCACCGGGAGCAGAGTGCGTCCTGTAGACCTGAGGGCCCTGTGTCTGAGAAGCTTCTTGACCAGGGAAAGATTGATGACAAAGACCTTCCTCTAGAGCCAACAGAGAGAGAAAGTCTTCCCCTGAAGGTGACACCCTGAATTTGGACTTAAAACCTAATAGACTGTGAGAGAATAAATTTGTCTTTGTTAAAGTGATCCACTTGTAGTACTTCTGTTACAGCAGCACGAGATAACTAAGACAGGTATGAAGCTAGAAATCACAAACAGGAAAAATAAATAAATAAATGCATGGAAACTAAATAACACACTACCTAGAATCAAATGAAAATGAAAACACCACATATCAAAACCTCTGAGACACAGCAAAAGCAGTACTCAGAGGGAAATTCATAGCAATAAATGCCTACATTAAAAAGGAAGATCCAAAATCATTAACTTAAACCGATAACTTGAACACATAGAAAAGGAAGAACAAAAGCTACCAGAAAAAAGGAAATAATAAAGATCAGGGCAGAAATAAATGAAATAGAAAAACAACAGAAAGAACCAACAAAACCAGAAGTTGGTTCTTTAAAAAGGTCAATAAAATAGACAAACCACAGGCTAGACTGACCAAAAAAAAAAAAAGACGCAAAAAACCAAATTAAGAAATGAAATTAGCAACATTACAACCAATCCAACGGAGTTAAAGAAGACCATAACTGATTACTATGAAACATTGTACTCCAACAAATTTGGAAACCAAGATGAAATGGACAAATTACCTAGAAGCATACTACCTACCCAAACTAATACAGAGGTAGAAACTTTAAACAGAACCATTACAAAAGAAGAGATTGAAGATATCATCAAAAAACTTGCCCCCCCACCAAAAAAGCCCAGGATGAGATGGCTACACTGGAGAATTCTACCAGATATTCAGAGAAGAGTTCATACCAATAAATAAGGAAGACCAAAGAAGAACTGCTGCATTTGAATTATGGTATAATTATGAAAAATACTGAATATATCACTGACTGCCAGAAGAATGAATAAATCTGTCTCAGAAGAAGTACGGCCAGAGTGCTTCTTGGAAGTGAAGGGGGCGAGACGTCGTCTCACATAATTCGTAAGGTACAGGATTAGTGAAAAAGAGGTAGACCCTCAGCGAGACGGACTGACACAGTAGCTGTAACGACTGGCTCACGCGTAACGATTGTGGGGATGGCAGAGGGCCGGGTAGTATTTTGTTCTGTTGTACACAGGGCTGCTACGAGTTGGAACCAATTCAATGGCACCTAACAACAACATGGAAGTGTTCTGCAACATAAGGCAAGTCTCTAAAAATGGGCATTAATGTACTAAAGTGGAGAGTAACGGAGCAAAATGAAATGTGTGTCTAAATGAAAGTCATTACATTCCAATGGGAAAGCTTAAAAATGTTGAGATCATGTAGTTTGACTATTAACATTAATGGATACAATCTGTATCAGAAAAAATACTGAAATCTAGCATAAATGATAACACAGAGTGGCCAACAGGAAAGAAAGAAAGAACAGAGAAGGTAAGACCATAGAACCTATACACTAAGGCTTTTGTTTTGTTTGGGAAAAAACACATACATACATCTCCTTGGAAAAAAAGTATATCCCTAATTATAAAAGAGAGTCATTTAGATCCACAAAAATCATGCCTCAGATGACTTTATCATAACTATTATTTTTAAAGAACTATGAGGCCACTGAACACAAACAACTTGGATCCCACAAGGAAAAAAGGGAAAAGTCAACAACTCATAAAACTATTAAGGCTTTAAGAAAATAAGTTAATAGGAACTAAAATTACATTTGGTTCAACATACTAAAAAAAGCTAAATTAGCTAAAGGAATTCTAAAACAGAAAATCACACATAATCTCTATGTAAATTAAGATGAAAACAGTTTAACTTAAATTCTTTGAAAACATGATCTTTAAGCAATAAAAACTACACTGAAATGAAGAAATAGCAGATTTAATGCTGCAAAAATATTGTATGTAGAAAACAAAATAATGATAGCAAGAGAGTTGTGGAGGGTGTGACATTTTAAAATAAGAGAAACACAAGTGTGCTACTTAGGGAAATGATTATTTTCTAACTTACTTAGCTGTAACTATATAAGAAATAAAATCGAAGAAAAGAACATTTAACAAATTATAAACATCATTAAATGAAATCTCACGTCCAAAATATTACCAACATATAGTCAAATGTCATGACCATAAACTTAAAAGTCTAGCTAAAAATACTAGAATTTTGTTGCAATGAATATTTAAAATAAGTACAAATACCTAATAATACAAAATGAATATTCTTCCTTTTCAAAAATGACTAAGTGCATCATTCAGTGAACACGCTGGTAAAACAAAATATTATTTCTTTAAATGAATGGAGGTTACGTGAAGCAGACCAGAGCAAAGTGTCTCTTTCTGAAGCGCAGTATGCCGCTGTTTGGATTTGAGATTTGAGTACTGCTGGCCCAAACACACCATGTTCTTATATGTTACGCTCCTAGCACCAATCAGGTTGTTCTTTCTGCTTGGAATGCCTTCTACTGGTTCTCAACGAGGCTTACTTTATACAGATTTCTCTATTTTATTTTTCATAAAAACTAATTATTAATATATAACTTTTGTTTACAGATAATGTACAACCCTACTGGCAGGTGTTTTAAATATAGCTAATGCAGCTTTCAGATATTTGTCCCTCTTCTGCCGATTTCTAGGGCTTGGGGCAAGTGTATATAATGGTAGAAGTTGAAGAAAGATATAATGGAAGATAGCATTGTATCTTTCTCCATGCCGAGGCAGCCTCTAAGGGTACAGAATTTGAATATGGCATTACTAGGTCTCCTGGGTAGCCCAGTGGTTAAGAGCTACGGCTGCTAACCAAAAGGTTGGCAGTCTGAATCTACCAGCCACTCCTTGGAAACCCTACGTGGCAGTTCTACTCTGTCCTATAGGCTCACTATGAGTTGGAATCGACTAACAGCAATGGATTAGGTCTCCTGGGAAAGGCAAAGGGTGATGCTACTGGTTGGTTGGTTTGGTATTATTGTTGTTAGCTGCCTGCAGCTCAGCAGGGCTTCCCACTGGTTTACTTCCGGTTTGAAGCCCTGCTGAGAATTTGTATTTCTAACAATTTCCCAGCTGAAAATTTGCTTTTCTAACAAGTTCCCAGGAAGTGATACATAAGAATCACCTGGAGTGCAAATGCAAATTCTCAGCCCAGACCTTGTTAGAAATGCAAATTCTAAACAGGGGTTAGAAGCCCTGGTTGCTGGTCAATTCCAACTCATGGCCACCCCATGTGTGCAGAGTAGAACTGCACCATAGGGCTTTCAAGGCCCTGACCCTTTGGAAGCAGATCGCCAGGACTGTCTTCTGAGGAGACTCTGGGTGGGTTCGAACCGTCAACTTTCAGCTAGCAGTCAAGAGCTTAACTATCTGAGCTACCCAGAGGACTCCCTGTTTGGTATTTACCTCCCTTAGAAGTGCTGGAAGCTGGAATTGGTTAAAGGCAGAAATGAAGTTTGATTAAAGCAGTTATATATACTGGTGGTTCAAATCCCTGGCTTCTCGATACCTATCTGATCTATAATCCACTGCTGTGGAGTTGATTTTGACTCAGAGGACCCTATAGGACAGAGCAGAACTGCCCCATAGGGTTTCCAAGGTTGTAATCTTTACAGAAGCTGACTGCCACACCTTCATCCCACAGAGCTGCTTGGTGGGTTCAAACCACCAACCTTTCGGTTAACAGTCAAGCACTTTAACTGCTGTACCACCAGGACTCCTCTCTTACGTGATCTAATCATTATTGAATGGCTAGGTCAGCAGCTCTAGGGTATATTAAATCTGAGACTTTGTATATAACAGGAAAATGAGACATGTCAGACTCGACTCCATGGCAACAGGTTTGGTTTTGGTTTTTCTTTAATATGTATGGCCCAATCAATCAGTCCACTACTTAAACTCTATTTTTTACTTTAGCTCAAAGGACATAATTTAAAAATACTTTTACTGCGCTACTTATTTTTAAAGACGAAACAATGTTTATTGTAGTTATTTTTAAAGACGAAACAATGTTTATTGTAATGTTTTATCCCAAATCTAATTTAAAATATAGTCAGCAAGTCTTACTGATAAAAATTAGACACAAACAACCAAATTTCGAGGAGGCTGATATTAAGGTTTCTTAGTACAAGAGTTCGGCTGCTAACCAAAAGGTTGGCAGTTCGAATCCACCAGGCACTCCTTGGAAACCCTATGAGGCAGTTCTACTCTGTCCTGTGCGGTTGCTATGAGTCAGAATTCACTCAACAGTAACGGGTTTTTTGAGTACTCACTTGTTTCTGTAAAATGACTACAATTGGATTTGGTAGAACAAATCCCCTAGAGCTCACCACCCTCAACAATGACCCTCCAACCCTATCTCTAGTGCCAAGTAGAATACAACAAACACTAAGCTACTTAAATACAGATGTACTAAAGGAGGAAATCGTTTTTTGTTTCATTTTTAAAAAGACTCATGAAGTCACTGAGATCAGAACTAACCAGTTTCCAAATTTTAGTATCAGGAGAAAATAAAATAATAGTTAAATTCTAAGTGAATAAAGAACTATTTTTGATTTTTAATGGTACAGATTAAAACAATTAAAATTAGTAAAACTAGTTGATACATTTATTTCCCTAGCAAATTAATCAAAGAAAATCCTCTAAAAGTTTGTGTAAAACTGTTTGTGGTTGTTCTTGTCTAAAGTATAGTTCTGTTCCACCCTGAAGCTAAGGAAAACATTTATGATCTTTATAAGCCAAGTAAATGCTTCTAAGGTTTTGTCTGCATCACTTTGCTTCTAGTATAAGACTAAGAGAATAGAGTAAAACATTAGTGAACTATGTATTTCATAAAAATTTGAGTATCATGCATCTGCCAGACAGAAATGAGCAATTTGTCTCCTAAATTTATTATTGGCTTCTAAAAGAAATCTCAGATTCACAGCCTCCTAAAACGTTCAGCAAGCTGGGGAGGCTTACTGCAAAATGCCACGTTTAGATGTAAATAGCTTAAGCTGCTCCATGAATCCAAAAATTAACGGCAATCTGGGAGGTATATTCCTGGTTCTAATTTATGTATTTAAGAAATTGCTATCAGTAGCTATTAAAAAAAAAAAATCACCACCACAAAAACAAATATGAAAACTGTATTTCGGTACCTAGTGCGCCTTTAGGGGAGACCCAGCATAGTCTTGATTTACCTTTCCTTCCAAGTTCAGCTGCTGCATTTCTTGGTCACTGTTTCCTATTCCAATAAATGCACATGGTTGAGACTCTTGTTCTGAACAACCATCGCGTTCCATTTGTTCTTTTTTTTTCTTCCATCCACTGCCCATAAGATACACACAAGGAGGAGGGCAAAAAAACCTGAAGATGAGGGAACAATGCAATTAGATTCAAGAAAGCATTAACCATATTGCAACGCACTAAGTTAGCTCCTAATGAAAACTTTTGGTGAAATCTTTTGTAATGCAAATAATCATTTCCACAGTACAGAAATCAAGACTTCCACAAAGACCTTATTTGTTCAGGTAAGGTTCCTCTATATTGGAGTTGTACATTCATCTAGACTAGATACTTCTTAAGAATAGAGAACCTCTCTTTAAATATTCAATTATTCAGACTATACACTATTGGAGTTCAGCAAATTCAAGGTTGTCTACCATGTTGAAAAACATGATACACTACCACAGAATCTGCAGTTATTAATTAAGGTCTACTGAAAACAATGTATTTATTAATACTGACATTTTGTGATGGATATTTATTTATTCAGTAATTAACCTAGAAAATAGCTTACAGCAATGTCCAAGTAGAAGTTTTCAAAAATATTAATAAAACTAAGTAAAAGAAAAAAGCAAAATGCATCACTGGACTATGGGCTCTATGAGAGCAGCAACACGGTCTATATATCTTAAATCCCAATCACCTGGTGCACTGTGGATGACTGAGAAACATTTTATGCCAGAAGAACAATACACTGTATTCTTTCAACGCACAGACTACCAACAAGTTTGTTTTGCTAGTTGCCAACAACCACCCTCACAGATACTTCCCACCTAGAATGACCTCCTTATAATCTTCTCTGGGGCAATTAAAGAAAATAACAAAACTCTATTTCAAAGCCTAGCTCAGACCCCATATTTTACATGGTTCAGACCATCAATCCAGTCCTTATGTAGGGTGTAATTCACTCTACTCAATTATACACACTGACCTGTACATACTTTGACATTTATGCCATGTCTCTCCAAGGGTAAGACCATACTAATTCAATCTGAACGGGAATTCCAGAACACTTAATTGTGCTTGTGCAGAACCTGTATGTAGACCAAGTGGCAGTCGTTCAAACAGAACAAGGGAATACAGTATGGTGTAAAATCAGGAAAGGTGTGCATCAGGGTTGTATCCTTTCACCATACTTATTCAATCTGTATGCTGAGTAAATAAACGGAGAAGCTGGAATGTATGAAGATGAACGCGGCATTAGGATTGGAGGAAGGCTCATTAACAACGTGTGATATGCAGGTGACATGACTGTTTGTAAAAGCAAAGAGGACTTGAAGCACTTAGTGATGAAGATCAAAGACTAATCAAGACTACAGTCTTCAGTATGGATTACATCTCAACATAAAGACAACAAAAATCCTCACAACTGGACCAATAAGGAACATCATGATAAACGGAGAAAATACTGAAGTTGTCAAAGATTTCATTTTACTTGGATCCACAATCAACGCTCATGGAAGTAGCAGTCAAGAAATCAAAAGATGTATTGCACTGTATTGCACTGGGCAAATCTGCTCCAAAAGACCTCTTAAAGTGTTAGAAAAAAAAAAAGCAAAGATGTCACTTTGAGGATGTGGTGTGCCTGACTGAAGCCATGATATTTTCAATTGCTTCATATGCACGCAAAAGAAAGCTGAACAATGAATAAGGAAGACCAAAGAAGAACTGATGCATTTGAATTATGGTGTTGGCAAAGAATATTGAATATACCATGGACTGCCAGAAGAATGAATAAGTCTGTCTTGGAAGAAGTACAGCCAGAATGCTCCTTAGAAGGGAGGATGACGAGACTTCGTCTCACATACTCTGGACATGTTATCAGGAGGAACTAGTCCCCAGAGAAGGAAATCGTGCTTGGTAATAATCTTGGTAAGGCAGAGGGCCAGGGAAAAGAGGAAGACCCTCAAGGAGATGCACTGACACATCGGCTGCAACAATGGGCTCAAACAAAGCAACAATTCTGAGAATGGTGCAGGACTGGGCAGTGTTTTGTTCTGTTGTACATGGGGTCACTATGAGTCGGAACCGACTTGATAGCACCTAACAACAACAACTCTTCAAGGGGGCTGAAACTTCAAATGCCTATAGTAATCGGGGGAACCCTAGTGGCGCAGTGGTTAAGCACTCAGCTGCTAACCAAAAGGTCAGTGGTTGAAACCCACCAGTCAATCCGTGGGAGAAAAATGCGGCAGTCTGCTTCAGTAAAGATTTACAGCCTTGATTAGCACAAAATTCTAACTCACAAAAAAAGACTAGACTTACTGGCCTGACAGAGACTGGAGAAACCCCAAGAGTATGGCCCCTGGACAACCTTTTAGCTCAGTAATGAAGTCAGTCCCAAGGTTCACCCTTCAGCCAAAGATCAGACACGCCCATAAAACAAAAAGAGACTAATGGGGCACAAAAGCCCAGGCGCAAGGATGAGAAGGCAGGAGGGGACAGGAAAGCTGATAATAGGGAACCCAAGGTCGAAAAGGGAGAGTGCTGACATGTCATGGGGTTGTTAACCAATGTCGTAAAACAGTATGTGTACTGTTTAATGAGAAACTAGCTTGTTCCGTAAACCTTCATCTGAAGTACAACAACAAAGAAAAAAAGATTTACAGCCTTGGAAGCCCTAAGGGGCAGCTCTACTCTGTCCTTTAGGGGTGCTATGAGCTGTAATCAACTCGATGGCAATCGGTTATAGATCAGATAGGTAGGGAGTAGCCAGGGATCTGACCCACCAGTATACATCTAACTGCTTTAATCAAACTTCATTACTGCCTTTAACCAATTCAGCTTCCAGCACTTCTCAGGAAAGTAATACCCCCCAACACACACACACACACACACACACACACACGCATGCACACGCACGCACGCACACTTACTCACATACAAATTCCTGTCCTCGTGGAACTTACAATCTAATAGCAGAGCCAGACAAAAAGGATAACTGAGTAAAATAATGTGTACACTCTGTTAGCTGGTGGTAAGTGCTGAGCGTAAAAAGTAAAGCAGGTAAGGGCTACTTGAAATGTAGACGACCCAGAACTGGCCAGGAAAAGCTTCCCTAAGTGAAGACCTGGAGCCATGCGGCTATCTGGCGTGAGACCATTTCAGCAGAGGGAACAGCAAGTGCAAAGGCTCTAGGGCAGGACCACAATCGGCCCTGAGGAAACAACACAGACTAGTACAGCTGGAGTGGAGAGAAAGAGGGGAGTGCAACAGGAGATGAAGCCAGAGAAGTAACTAGGACGTAGACCAAGTAGGCCCTTCGGGGGTCAAGCTGACTGAGGAGTGCAGCCTCTGGAGTCTTCTCATTATTGATCTCAACCAACTGAAAAGAATCAGAACAGCTTTCATGCCTGCATATTGGTGCTGCAGCCATGGACACAAACGTCATAGCCATAGTAGCGGGCCCAGTTCCAGGTCACTCCAAGTTTGGAGGGATGCCTGGATTAGCTGGCTAGTTCTGCAGTTGGTTCATTTCAAGTCTACACCAGGGATCTTTCTGGCATCTAATGCTGGGAGCCACCCATGGCACAGACTCAAACACCTAAGCTGGCACACTCTCAGGAGGTTGAGAAGTCATCAATTTTGGAAACTTATCTCGTGTTGGAGCCCTGGTGGTATAGTGGTTAAGTGCTATGGTTGCTAATCAAAAAAGGTCGGCAGTTCGAATCTACCAGTTGCTCCTTGGAAACCCTGTGGGGCAGTTCTACTCTGTCCTAAAGGTTTATACCAATTTACTAATATCAACATTCAATAAAATACTATCAGGAGATAAACAAACAAAAAACAAACCCATTGCCGTCAAGGCGATTCCAACTTATAGTGATCCTACAGGACAGGGTAGAACTGCCCCAAAGGGTTTTCAAGGAGCAGTTGGTGGATTAGAACTGCCGGCTTTTTGGTTAGTGGCTGAGCTCTTAACCACTGCACCACCAGGGAAATTGGTACACTAGCTATGAAATTCAAACAGCTTGTTTTAGTATAGTGCACCAAATATAGTAGTCAAATCTCTATGAGTTACCATAAAAAAGTACTTTCATTTCACATCTGAAAAATATAAAGAGGGCTAAAACTATAAAAGACTACAGTGCTTATTTTCTCAAGAGTACTGTGATAAAAGGAGGAAATTAACAGAGTATAAAATTAGAGAGGTTGATAGGAAATTCTTTGCCACTCAAGACACTGACCCTTTGGCCTCTCTTGAAAGTGCTTTCCAGTCATGTAATAAATATAAGAAAAACAAAGACTCTTCAACAGTCTCTGAGCTAGCCTTATTTAAGCTGTGATACAAGAAAGAGGCAAATACAAAATAATCTAAACATTGAGGTTATTTCTGTAATATGATGAACTCATATTTTAAATATCCCAATGAATCAAATTTTCATTTCTACACATTTAAGTAATAATACGATAATCAAATAGAAGACAAACATACTCACACACACAAAAAGAATACAGACAAAAGAAAGGAAATTTAAGGGAGTGAGGAAAAGAAAAAAAAGGCCATCTAATTAAAGACAAAAATTAAAATTCATCGTTATGATGGTGTATAAAATGGATGATTTAAAAAATCTGGACAGTTGGTGAATATGTACCTTTTGTTTTTACTTTGTGCCAAACACTCAGTGAAAACTGAATTTTGAGACAGAACTGTGCTAGAATGAGAAAGCTTGATAAATGAGTGGCCAGCTTACAGAGTTTAACAGCTGCTAAGAAAGCGTGATATCTCTATTAAACAATGCTGCCTTTATTCTCACATCCCTCAATAGGTATAGCTGTGCAACTATGACGATGCTTTTCTCTGCCACTTGGTGGCGATGTGCACACATTTAAAATTTTATTCACTTCTTGGTTCAAACAATCAGTCTTTATTTTCAGAGAAACATTCAACAACTTTTTCCTCAAAATTTGAGATGAGGCCTGGAAAATACCTTACAGATTCAAAGAAGCCTTTTCATTCTGCCCAATATATCATACAAATTAGGCTAGACAAAATCCAAATTCACAATTCTATCTTTGCAGAAAAGAATCATTACTCTCTGATAATTATTCACTTCAAAAGTACCATATTTAGGAATTTTTTGCTCACCACATTTACTTCAATTAATATACATTCTCAATATGGCTTCAGAAACACAGTTTAACTGTCCAAATGGCTTCACTGTTAATTGTCTCAACAGCAGCACTATCACCTTCAATGCTGCTTAATTACATCCCTAAAGACAAAGTTAATGTTAATATGTCAAATGGTTTATTTCTATCTTTAATGGAAAATTTCCTATATACAAAATAATCTTTTTAAGAAAAGGTTACTTTCTAACCTTTGAAGATATTCTTTGATGAAACATTAAAACTAACCACAAATGTAAATGGGATGCTGGATGAGTTATGTAAATAAATGTTAGTTATTAGACACAAAAGTTAACATCAAGAACAATTTAAAATTCGAGGAAAAAATTTTCTGACCAAATATTTCCAGCATCATTCACTGGAGTTATATGCCAAGAGGAGACGGCCAGTGTGGTCCCGTCCCCAGGTTACCTCGTGCTTTATACCTTAGCGGCACTTCAGAAAGGCCTGAACCTAGATTAACAAGAAGGCAGGCAGCCTCCTCTTTCTCTTTCTACTGTGTCCCCACTGCAAGCATAAGTAAGGGACCAGATCTCTTCCTTCAATCCAGGAAGAAGCCTCAGCTGAGTCTGCCAGTGATCCAGAGGGCTAGATGACGTTAGCAGTCCCTTAATACTAATACTTTAAAAAAAAAATTAAGTGACTTTAATGGGTTTCCTCAAGTTACCTTACTGCTACTGAATTTGCAGTATTAACTTCTTGAAACAAGGAGTCATGATCTTGATTGGTTTCTATGTTCCAAATCATCTTAAGTAATCATATATTAACATTTAACTAAATAAATACATTAGAAAAGGAAAGTTAAGATAATTTGTTATTTGTAAAGAGAACTGCAGATACAACTTTGTCCCATACTTAGCTCTAAATCAAATGACTAAGTTTATTAAAAGACAAAATAATCAGAAATTTAATAAACCTGAATAATTTAATAAACTTGGATAAAATAATTAA
Source organism: Trichechus manatus latirostris (assembly GCF_000243295.1). NCBI lineage: Eukaryota > Metazoa > Chordata > Mammalia > Sirenia > Trichechidae > Trichechus > Trichechus manatus. The sequence goes on from NW_004443970.1 coordinate 7,797,928, forward strand.
GTAGCTTTACCTTTTCCGCTCAGATTGAGATGAATTTAAGTAAAGGGCTTCCTAATTTGTTTCTAGCATGTAAATTAATTTTAATAACAGATTTACATTTCCCCTTCTCTTATACATATGCTAAGATTTTCTTTCTCTCAAACACTCTAAGATTCCACTCCATTCTTTTCAACCCAACACCCAAATATGAGTTGTCCACCATTCCTTCTCCTACTTCAGTTTAGTGCCTTTCTAGATAATCCAAAAAATATTTCATCTTCCCTGACAAGCAGGCTATCCTTGTGCATGGAATGCTTAACACAAAACTGTTGCTAGACAAAGACTAAAGAAACTATTAACAAGAAAATTGCAGGAAACAAATGAAAAAACAAAACCCAACAAAAATTCTCGGCTGTACAAAAAATTTTTTCAATGCTGAAATTCATAAGATACTATGGACAAAATGCTAACTATAAGGATGACTTTGGTGGCTATGAGTTGTTACAAGCAGCTGGTGGGTGTGAACCACCGACCTTCTGGTTAGCAGCTGAGTGTTTTAATCACTGTGCCAACTGGGCACTTCTCGTAAAGATGACAATCTAGAAAACCCTATAGGGGCAGTTCTACTGTGTCCCTATGAGTAGAAAATCAACTCAGTGGTACCTAACAACAACATCCATCTGATTTATAGGCAATTTTTGTAGTGCCTACATCCAGGTGACATGAGAGAGTACCAGCCCACTTTTGCTGTTTTTCTTAACAACCTGAACAGGTAGGTCAAGGTAGAGAGGACCGCGAGCTCTTTCTTTACAATTGCCCCCTGCTTCAACTCAAACCGAGCTCAAGGCAGTTTTAGGATCAGGGATTTGTTTAGTCTCTTATTTTTTTAAGAGGTATTTTGGGGGTTGCATTTGCTTATAGAAGTACATTTTCTACCAGAAGCAAAGCTACTTTGTGAAGCAGATAATTTATCATGGAACTATTTACGGTACATCGGGCAGCCCAAAAGAAAAACTATAAATTATTTCATTCTGTGAAATCTTGGCCAGAGGATCTTTACTAAGTGCTCTTTCCGGCCTGAACACGCCACAATTCATTTGGTTTTTCCCCTTCTATAGAAAAAAATCCACTATTTTTCATTTTGTGCTTGCAAATTAACCCAACAATAGAAACAATCCTCTGAGGTGCATATTAACACGTCATTTGCAAATCATGTGATAGCTACAATTAACTATCAGAAAGACAATAATCTTACCTTTTTTCATTTCCATATGACTTCTGTGCAACTTTCGCATGAAGAATAAGCACTGTTTGATCCCCTCGCTCTTTTAAATAATTTCGCATAGCTTCCCTAAAATCAAATATAAATATTACTTATCACAGGGGTGAAATTTTTGATGATAGTTTTTCTTTATTACTACGGTCAATTAAATTATCTGTAATGAGTAAGAATGCTTATGAGTATTTTTTAAACAAGCAAAACTAAAAATAACAACAAAGCAAAACAAACCCATGAACTAAATGGAAAAAATACTATACAGTGGAGCAATAAACACTGTGCATTTTTACGTTTTGTTTTTTAAAAGAAGAAATTGTCCCTTGTTCTTTGGATTTATGATTTAACACAGTTAAATCACAATTACAACCTTTAGAATAACAATGATTACCATGTACACTATTACTTTGGTCTGAAATTGTCTTTTTAAAATGACATGCCAATACATTTGTACTTTAATAATCTAGTTCCTCCCCACAATCTCTCCCCTAGCTATTAGAATCAGTGTTTTCACAAATACAAAAGCCGTAACAAATCATTAAGTCGCCAGATTTATAGCATGATTCTAAAATGACAATCCTACATAAGGACAAAAAGGGGCTATTATTTATATACAAATATACAATTACCCTTAAAGATGTTACTAAATACATAATAAAATTTAATAAAGACTATTTTAAATTAGTAAAAAACTGAGTTAATTTTGGGAAAAGATATGTTAATTCTTACAAACTATTACAACTCCTTATTTGTTATGCAAATTTCAATAAAAAGTTCAATTTCTTAAGTATATTTGCTCATCAAATTATTTTGCTAAGAACTAATATCTAGTACAAAGAAAGCAAGTTCTATACAAATCAAACTATCACAGTTCTGAACTGGCAGAATCCTAACTCTTGAGATACTTGCATATCACAAAATTAAAGACAAGGAGATTCAAAAATAATCACCAAGAAATATTTTTAATAAATTAAATGCTATTCTATTTATATTATAAATAAGACAATGAATGTATAGTATTAAGAGGACAGAAACACAATAGGAGCAAGTTATTAAATGTGGGGAATTCTAGACTAATCGGTCACAAAAGAGGTCAACCAGCAACCTAACAGGAAAACTGCTAATGGAGAACAACAATGTCTTGGAATTCCTCTATTACAACTACAAACTAAACAGGACAAATAACATGATCTACGTTCATTTCTACTAAGTAGTGTATATTTAATTACTGATCTTAAGAGATCAATTGACACACACCCACCCCAATCTCTTCACCATTCCACGGTACCAAGGATACAAAACTTGGCTCTAGGCCAGCTCTGTCACTTACAAATTAAGTAGCTGGGGCAAATCCTTTAACCTCATCTAGATTCTAGTTTCCACGTCTAGAAACAGGAGATAAAAATGCCTACTTAACACAAGGTGGTTGTGGGATTAAATGACATAGCCTAGGTGACAGCATTTGTATTTACTAACTGAAAACCTGTTACTGTGCAAGCCGCTGCAAGTAACACTGGGATTGAGAACTAATCCCTACCACTGAGAAAAAGACAGCTTGGAAACCTAGTAAATTGTAATAAATAAATGACCTAAAATAGAGGTATGTACACAAAGCACAAACAGAAGAATGCCTATGCACACAGAAGGATGGAGACAAAGGAACACATGCTAGGAAAAGCTTCTTAGAAGAGCTAAATCCTGAAGGAAGAGGAATAGACAGAGGCAGTGGAAGGAGGAAAGAATCAGGCATTCAAGGGCCTGGAGCAGTGAATGATCCTGCACATGGGAGATTCAGGCTGAAGAGTAAGGTAATAATACAACAGTTGGCTAACACTTCTTGAGTACTTGCTATGTGCCAGGCCCTGTATTAAGCACTTTAAATTTACTATTTCACTTAATCCTCATAATCCAAAAAGGGTTTTTTGTCATTACTATTTTGAATGACTCGCCCAAGGTCTCAAAGTAAGTGGCAATTAGGAGTTGAAACAAATTCTGCCCAAGGTCTCAAAGTAAGTGGCAATTAGGAGTTGAAACAAATTCTGCAAGATTCTAAAGTGAGCCATGGCAGCGAATAAAATTGACAAGATGAGTGCAGCCGGACTGTGAAAGGCCTGTCAAATGCTTTTAAAAGTTGACATTCGTAAACTTCAAATACTAAGTATAAAAGGGTAGGCGAATTCAAACATCACCTTATGGTAGATTACAAAAACAGTGGTAGCAAGTAATAAACCTTCTGAGAGATCTGGGGAGAGACAAAGTTTTTAAAAAATTCTCTCTCTTAGAGAATTGGGAAAATACCATCATTCAATTTTACCCGTCTCATTACAGAAAAACATCGTGTTACAGAACCTGGATTTTCAATCTATACTACAAGCAATGAGAAACCCTGAAGCTTTTTAAACATATAATTAATTTTGCTTTTTAGTTAATTCTAGTGGCAGGAGTCCCTTGGTGGCACAAGTGGTTAAGTGCTCAACTACTAGCTGAAGGGTTGGTGGTTCAAACCCACCCAGAGGCACATTGGGAGACAGGGTGGCGACCTGCTTTCAAAAGGTCACAGCTTTGAAAGCTCTATAGAGCACAGTTGTATTTTGACACATACGGGGTCACCATGAGTCAGAATCGACTCAAGGGCAACTCACAACAATTCTAGTGAATAGAATTAGTTAACTCTAGTGGCTAGAACCAAAAAAACCAAACCCACTGCCGTTGATTCTGACTCACAGTGACACTACAGGACAAAGTGAAACTGCCCCATAAGGTTTCCAAGGCTGTAAATCTTTACAGAAGCTGACTGCCACATCTTTCTCCTGCCGAGAGGCTAGTGGGTCCGAACCACCAACCTTCTGGTTAGCAGCTGAGCGCTTAACCACTGTGCAAAACATAGACATAAGACAAACTAGTGAAAAGATCAACAAACTAAGAAGGAGGGAAAAGAAGGTAGTAGAAGGGACAGAGAAATCTTTGTATCTTTTGTTTTGGGGAGGTAGGTATATACTACATAATAATATACATAATTATATAGCAAACCACCTGGAATGATTAGAGGAAACCAAAAATATTCCAACAGTAAGATGCCAAATCTTTGTCTTTTTAAGAAATAGGGGAAATTTTATCATTGGAAAAACATACTCTAGGTGCTGAATACTTACCAGAAGAATTACTATAGATTACTGAATTGTTAAAAAGGTTAAATTGTTAAATTTAAAGCTCATAAATTTGCTGGAACAGTTACTCTAAATTTCTGAGAATAAGTTTTGAAGTATATTCTTTATTAATTTCATTTTTAATGATTCAACTATGAAATATTCATTCCAAATTAAAACCAATGAAAAATTACTTGGAAAACATCATGGAGCATTGGAAAAGTGGAAAATTTTGTTTCTATCAATATTTTTAATTTATCAATAATTTTACTAATATTAAATCATGGCAAATGGCATTCTAATCTTGTTTACAACACGGGTAAACTTATCACTGTCTTTGCAATTTTTTTGGCCGTGTTTCGCTTTATAACTCTCAAAGTTTTTTTAGACTACAAACAAATTCACAAAAAGAATGCCAAAGTGAAACACAATCATGAACTGTAAAATAAGCTCTTGTGCTGTCTGTAATGGGCCTACTTTTGTTAGTTTCGCCACTGGGGAACAGGAGTCTGCAATAAAGTTTGAGAAAAAGGATTAAGCAAGTGGGAGAACTTGGTCCCAACAATCAAGGCAAGAGAGAATTTAAATTAAGGGAAAACAGTGAATGGTATTAAATATTACAAAACACTCAAGTAGAATAAAGATTTAAAATTTGGCAATTACTTAATTGGACAACATAGTAAGAATCCTTTCAGTAGAGGCTGCGGTGAGGAAAGGCACTGAAGTAAGCTGTGAAATGAATGGGAGGCAAGGAAGTGCAACGAACAAACACAGGTTTCTGAAAAATCTTGGCTGTTAAAGGGAAAAAAAAAAGGGAAGAACTGGAATACAGAAATAACTGAGGGTAAGGTAGAAAAGTTTGTTTCTTGGTAGGATTTTTTTAAAAATTTGAAAAAAATGTTTTTATTTATAAAAAGATGATATGGTACATACATAGGTGTCAGGGTCCTTGCCTGAGACTGTCACGGGAGCGATTAAGTCTCCAACCTCACTGTTGGTATAAACTTTGTTATTTTATTAATGTTCAAAGATGATATGATAATTCCTTCACCAGCCCTGGCTCTTTTCTAAAGAAACACTCTCATCTAATCAATAACTGCAACTACTGAAGTACAAAATAAATGGCACAGTGGTTTAGAGCTCGACTGCTAACCAACTCACCAGGTGCTCCTTAGAAACCCTATGGGACGGTTCTACTATGTCCTATAGATAGAGTCGCTGTGAGTCCGAATCAACTCAACGACAACAGGTTTAATTTTTTAAAAACAGCTTTTACTACTGGTGTTTTTTAGGCTTATAATAAGCTAGAAAAACATAAACAAGAGAAAATCAAGATGCAGGAGATAAAAATCTAGTCGCTATCAAACTAGGTACCTTCTACATGGTTCAAGCACAGCACACATGGAATTCTCAAAAATGAGTTTGGACAGATAGGGTGATATGAGATGTGGTAATGCCTAAAGTGCCACGCTAGTAAGTGTGGATTTGATCCATAGTGTTTCTCAAAGTAAATTCCTTAGAACAAAATCTTCCTTAGTAACAACGGTTCTGAGGTCCAACATATCTGGAAAATACTACATACTGTATCTCCCTCTAGGACACAAATCACAATAGTTTTAGGTCACAATGATTTCCAGTATCCTTTAAACACATTCTTTCGAAAACAGACCCCTTTGATTCCTCACCAGTCACACACATGCCTACCCATTGGTCCAAGAGGTAAGGATTTAAACTAAGACCTGGGGGGGACGGGGGGCGGGGGGGAAGCAGGGGAGGAAGTGTTTTGAGTTGGGAGCTAATCATAGCCAGCCCCACCTGCGGCAGGTGAGAATTAAAACTGACCACAAAAATGGGAGGTTAACTTCAGCCAAGCATCCTTATCACCAGGCTCAGCCCCTGAACTTCTCAAACTGTACTATCTCTGTAAATTCCAAATAAAAGTTCTACGTGAACATTTTTGTCTTATAGTAAAGAAACCTATCTAACTTGAATGACTCAAGTATTTCTAAATTTCTCTCACACACACACACATACATACACGAAATCTGCAGAGTATACTTTAAGAAATACCACTAGAGACCAGAGGTCAGCAAAGCATGCCAGCAGCCTGTTTTTTCACCTCATGGAAGATACGGATGCTTTTTACATTTTTAAAGGGTTGTAAAAAAAAAAAAAAAAGAAAAAGAATATGCAACAGAGACATTATGTGGTCCTCAAAGCCTAAAATATTTAGGATTTGGCTCCTTACAGAAAACATTTGCTGACTCCTAGTAGTGAGTTAGGACCCCTGGTAGCACAGTGGTTAAAGCACTCAGCTGCCAACCAAAAGGTCAGCGGTTTGACCCACCAGCAGCTCTGCAGGAGAAAGATGTGGCAGTCTGCTTCCGTAAAGATTTACAGCCTTGGAAACTCCATGGGGCAGTTCTACTCTGTTCTATAGGGTTGCTATAGGTCACTATGGGTCAGAATCAACTCAATGGCAGTGGGTTTAGTACTGAGCTGAACAGTATCCCCAAAAAATTCATGTCTACCCAGAACCTGTGAGTGTGACCTTATTTGGAAATAGGATCCTTGCAGTTATAACCCTTGCAGATGAGGTTATGCTGGTTTAGAGTAGGCCTTAATCCAATGACTGGGTGTCCACAGAAAAGAGAAATTTGGACACACACAGGGGAGAAAACCATGTGATGATGGAGGCAGAGATTAGAATGATGCTTCTATAAGTTAAGGACTTCAAGGATTGTCAGCAACAACCAGAAGCTAAGAAGAGGCCAGGAAAGATTCTTCCCTAGATTCTTTGAAGGGAATGTGGACAGGCTGACATCTTGATTTCAACTACTAGCCTCCCTCCAGAACTGTGAGAGAAAAAATTCCGTTGTTTTAAGCTGTGCAGTTTGTGGTACTTTGTTTATGGTAACGCTAGGAAACTAATACGGGGGTCCTGGTAGTGCAGTGGTTAAGTGCTTGGCTGCTAACCGAAAGGTTGGTGGTTCAAACCCACCAGCTGTTCCATGGGAGAAAGATGCGGCAGTCTGCTCCCATAAAGATTAAAGCCTTAGAAACCCTATGGGGCAGTTCTACTCTGTCCTATAGGGTCGCTATGAGTTGGAATCGACTCGCCAGCAATGGGTATGGTTTTGGTTATATATATAAACAGTAACTGAAAACTATATTTATCTCAACCTATGAGACAAGTTATATATTCCCAGCCTACTTGATCTGCACTATTTGTGCAATGTAATTTAAAGTTTTTTTTTAATTTTGAAATAATTTCCGACTTACAGAAGAGTTGCAAGAGTAGTACAAAGAATTCCTAGTTACCTTTCACCCAGACTCCCCAAATGTTAACATTACTAGATTTGCATATTATGGTTTTTTTAAACCATTAAGAGTAAGTTGCAGATATAATGCCCATTTATCCAAAATACTTCAGTTTATTTCTTAAAAACAAGGACATTTTCTTTTATTTTTTTATTGCTGTAGTTTAAATGAAGTTTACTTTTCTAGTTAGTCTCCCATACAAAAATTTATAAACCCTTTGTTATGTGACCCTAATTGCTCTCCCCATACTGTGACAGCACACTCCTCCTCTCCACCCGATTCCCCATGTCCATTCAACCAGCTCCTAACACTCTGCCTTCCCATCTCACCTCCGAACAGAAGCTGCCCGTTTAGTTTCTTGTATCTACTTGAGCTAAGAGGCATATTCCTCAACTGAGTATCAATTTATGTCCCACAGTCCAGTCCAATCCCTGTCTGAAGAGTTAGCCTTGGAAACTGTTTCAGTTCTGGGCTGATAGAGAATCCGGAGGCCAAGCTTTCCAAGGTTCCTCCAGTCTCAGTCAGACCATTAAGTCTGGTCTTCTTACTAGAATTTGAGTTCTGTACTCAACCTTTCTCCTGCTCTATCAGGGACTCTCTGTTGTGTTCCCTGTCAGGGTGGTTACTGGTGGTAGCCGGGCACCATCCAGTTCTTCTGGTCTCAGGCTGATGAAGTCTCTGGTTTATGTGTTCCTTTCTGTCTCTTGGGCTAATACTTTCCTTGTGTCTTTGGTGTTCTTCATTCTCCTTTCCTCTAGGTGGGTTGAGACCAATTGATGCATCTTAGATGGCCGCTGGCACGGTTTTAAGACCCCAGATGCCACTCAACAAAGTAGGATGCAAAACGTTTTCTTAATAAGCTTTGTTATGCCAATTGACCTAGACGTCCCCTGAAACCATGGTCCCCAGACCCCCACCCCTGCTACTGTGTCCCTTGAAGTGTTTGGTTGTACTGAGGAAACTTCTTAGCTTTTGATTTAATCCAGTTGTGCTGACTTCCCCTGTATTGTGTGTTGTCCCTCCCTTCACCTAAGATAAATCTTATCTACTATGTAGTTAGTGAATACCCTTCTTCCTCCCTCCTCACCCTTGTAACCATCAAAGAATGTTTTCTTCTGTGTTTAAACCTTTTCCTGAGTTCTTGTAATAGTGGTCTCACAGAATATTTGTCCTTTTGCAATTGACTAATCTCACTCAGCATAATACCTTCCAGATTCATCCATGTTATGAGATGTTTCACAGATTCACTGTTGTTCTTTACCGTTGCATAGTATTCCATTGTGTGAATATACCATAATTTGTTTATCCATTTGTCCATTGATGGGCACCTGGGTGGTTTCCATCGTTTTGCTATTGTGAACAGTGCTGCAATGAACATGGGTGTGCATGTATCTATTCGTGTGACGGCTCCTCTTTCTCTAGGATATGTTCCAAGGAGTGGGACTGCTGGATCGTATGGTACTTCTGTTTCTAGCTTTTTAAGGAAGTAGGCTGTAAATTCTTTACAGGAGCAGATCGTGAGGTCCTTTCTCTAGTGGAGTGGATACTGGGTTCGAACTGCCAACCTTTCGGTTAGCAGCCATACACTTAACCATTGCACCAAGAGGGCTCCTTTGTACCTTGAAGTCTTGATGCAACATGGTTCACATAGGCAGAATTTGATATCTACTATCTAGTTAGTAAATAAACTCTCACCCTCCCTCCTCACCCTTGAAACCATCAAAGAATGTTTTCTTCTGTGTTTAAACCTTTTCTTGAGTTCTTATAATAGTGGTCTTATACAATATCTCAAGGACATTTTCTTACACAACCACAAAACAACGATCACAGACATAATATTAGTATCTACTCTATAAATTTTATTCAAATTTTGCCAACTGTCCCACTAATGTCCTTTGGGGAGAGAGAGAGGTGGGTGAGAAACTACTGCCTGAAAGCTGATTTTGGAAAGCCACTAGTTTTTGTAAATAAAGTTATGCTGGAACAGAGCCATGGTCATTCATTTACATATCGCCTACATCTGCTTTGAGGATACAACAGCCGAACTGAGTAATCACAACAGACTCAGTGTGGCCCACAATGTCTAACATATTTACTAACTAGCCCTTTATAGAAAAGGTTTGCCAACCCTAGCTTTACAGCAAAAGAAAAAATTATCCCGTGGCTCAGGATAACAATTCATATTTAATTGTCATGTCTCTGGTATCCTTTAACATGCAATCGTTCCTCAGTCTTTGTCTTTCATGACCTTAAGATTTTTGAGGAGTAAATGCTATTTATTTTGTAGAATGTTTCTTATTTTGTGTCTGTCTGATGTTTTCTTCATGTTTAGATTTAGCTTATGCATTTTTGGCAAGAATACCTGTAAAGTGACACTGTGTCCTTCTCAGTATGCACATGATATCTATTTGTCCATTACTGGTGATGTAAATTTAGATCTTGTATTAAGGTGGTGTCTGCCATGTTTCTTCACTGTAACATCACTATATTTTCCCTTTATAATCAATACATGTTTTGTGATGATACACTTTGAGACTATGTAAATATCTTGTTCTCATAAAACTTTAACCCAATGGTTTCAACATCTGTTCATGATTTTTGCCTGAAACAATTATTACTATGGTAGATGTCAAACAGTTAGTTCTCTAATTCTATCATTCATTCTACATTTCTTAAATGGCATTCTTCTGTAAAGAAAAGCAACTTTCTCTCCCCAATTTACTGATTCATTTATTTATCTCAGAAAAGACATCTAAACTGTCATTTTATTCTATGGGTTTTAATCTATAACTATCATTATTTGTTTTGATAATCAAACAGCCCCAAATGTGATCAGCAGAACAACCTTCAAACTGGCTCTTGTGTCTTTCTGACATGTCCCTATCACTCTGAGTGCAACAGCTTTTTTTTTTTAAATAACAGTAATAATTTGGAAACAACCTAAATAGACATCAATGTGAAATATTAAATAAAAAGTGATCTGAAGTCAATGGAAAACCATGGAGCCATTGAAGAGAATGAGGCAGAAGATGCACTTTTAACTAGGGTTAAAAGGTACAGAACAACAGTACAGTATGATCCCAGTAGAGTTTAAAAAAGAAAAAGACAGACATATGCTTATATATGCATACAATTTTCTTGAAAAATATAAAAGAAAAACAGCTAATAATGCAGGGTTAAAATTAACTCTAGGATTTGTGGAACTGTGTCTTTTTATTTTACAACCTCTGAATGTTAGAAATTTTGCATCATTTTCAAGACTAACAGTTTTATAATTTACATTTTTAAATCAAAATGTATATTTAAAATTAATTTATATAATTAGAACACAGCATAAAATTTATATTCTCATTGAAAATGAGTAAAATTTTTCAGTGTTTTCTTTGAAACACTTTTGCAAAAAACATTCATTAAATATCTTTCAAATCTCACCTGTAATCAACAAATTATGATTGGCTAAATGAAGCTAGATATAAAGCTATCTTTTACATTTTGACCCTTATTACAGTCACCATATAATACTCAAGATTAATTACTGAAAAGGTTTCATTTTCCTTTTGAACTATATCCTCTTATCCTGTTTTTTTTTTTTTTTTGGGGGGGGTGGTGGGAGAATGGGAATAAACTTAAGTGTAACTAATGTAGTTGTTTCTAAAATGAAACGACCTACATTCTAATGTAATGTTTGAGTGAAAGGGTGACTAATATAATGCTTACCTAGTGAGTCGTTTAGGTTGAGGCCGCTCACCAAATTTCCTGGAAAAAATAAGAAAGAAAAAAAAAAACTAAATAAACTGTATGATACACTCCACAGTAAGGTTTTTTTTGTTTGTTTGTTTTTTATTTTAGGTGCCATGAAGTCTCCTTATGACTTATACTTCAACCCTACTGAAGAACAGTGAAAACAGAAATCCTCTGCTAAACACCTGTACCCAGAAATAACAAAATGTGTACTTTAAAATGGTTCTTAAACAAAATCAAAACAAAACCAAACTCACTACCGTCGAGTCAATTCCGACTCATAGCAACCCTCTAGGACAGAGCAGAACTGTCCCGCAGAGTTTCCAAGGAGTGCCTGGGGGTTTCCTAAACAAAACCAGTATACCCTAAATAGGCCTTAAATGCCCACTCTGAACAAGCAGCACACTTATCAGATGAGGATGACGGGTAGCATGGAGAGGATGCTTCTCAAAAGACAACTAACCGAAGACCCCCAGTCTGACAGTCTGCAGCACTCAGAAAACCCCTCAGGTCCCAAGAGGTGGTGTGGAGCACATCTAGGCTTGACTGCTAAAACAATCATATTTTTGCATCCTCTGTGACCCAGACCTCAAATTCATAGTTCCAATTGAATAGGTACATTTCATAACCTGTCAGCTATACAAATTACAAGGTCCCTCATAAGAAACCATACTGGGACTGAATTAAAAAATCAATCTCCAAAAATGAAAATATTTAAATATAAACATTAAAAAGATTAAAACACAAATTTTGCCATTACATGAAAAATGTGAGATAGTTAATGCTATCGCATAAGAAGTCCAGCCAGTCTCACAATGAAAAGTACACACAAGAATGAAAGCTTAGGCTGGTAAAATTAAGGTTGACTACTTTATGCCAGATCAAAATAAAGGATGTTACAGAGGCTTGGATTCCAAGTCCCATCTTACCAGGAAGTAGCATATGGGACCTGAGCAACTTACTAAGCATCTGCACTCATCAGTAAAACAGTAAAATTGCAGACAATCCCATCAAGTCCCCTCTACACACTCATATGAATATTTTCTGATTTTTAAGAAGTCAATTCAGCAAGGTTTCTACATGTGTTTACATCTAAAGATGTAATTATATGACATTATAGCAATTATATTAACAAAACTTCATCATGAAGAAGAAAATCTTGTTCTGACCTATGCTGATCAAAAAGATGTCCAAGCGTTTATTATTTTATTCGTTAATCAAATATTTCTTGAAGGTTAATATATATGAAACATACGCTTGGTTCTATCAGAGATGCAAAGATATTCCCAAAAATCTGATGAAGGCATAGGACAAGTATCAAAAAAAAAAGATGGTGGTGGTAATGGCTATTAATAGCAGCAGTGACTACTGACAAATGTCTATCAAGTGCCAGGCACTATGCTATACATTTTTTATACATTATCCTATTTAATTCTTATAAAATAATCCTACAAGGCACATACTGGCCTCATTTTGAAGTTGGAGAAAGCAACTTGCCCAATGTCCAAAATAATTAAACAGCATGCAGAGCTGAGATTTAAGCTTAAATGTTGACTACCTAACTAGTCTATAGTTCACGACACTTCAAAAAAGAAATACCTAAGTGGGCTAGTAAGAGATACACAGCACTCAATATTCAAATGTAAATTTTATTCGTTGATGCCCTAGAATTCTTTCAAAATTGTATCAACAACTAAACACTGATTAAAATATCTGTCTTTGTCTCATTCTTTTTGGGAAGTAACTCATTAGATTAAATCAACAATTGCATAGCACTCCTCCCTCCCGCTCCCATAGAAAACATGAGCAAGAGAGCTCAATACATTTGCCTGCTGAGCCTAGACAGCACTTTGTACAAAACAATGTGTTGCTCTACCTACCATTCTAAGTGTTGTTATTGTTGTATGCCACCAAGTCAATTCTGACTCACAGCAACCCCATGTGGTAAGAGTAGAACTGCCCCATAGGGCTTCCTAGGGCTGTAATCTTTACGGGAGCAGATCATCAGGTCTTTTCTCCCAAGGAACAGCTAGTGGGTGTGAACCTTGACTTTTCGGTCAGCAGCCAAGTGCTTAACCACTGTACCACCAGGGCTAGGAATCTTAAATAAACATTAAAAAGATCACATTGCTTCTGCAATGCATAATAAAGCATATCCAACAACTGTTGTGTGTAATCCCAATTCTTTCTTTAATGCATATGATATCACATTTCTATTTACCTCATTAAAACTAGTGATAACTATCTATTGGAGTGAGGAAAGAATGAGGAAGTGGGTTTTCTGAGAAAATTCAAGAAAGCATTTAGTAGGTTTACAAAGCACAATTCTATAGGTTGCAACATAACTAAATTCTAATTATTTCATAAATATTCATTGTTGTTAAGCGCCATTGGTTGGTTCCAACTCATAGCGACCTTATGTACGACACTACTAAATACCGCCTGGTCCTGCACCATCCTCACGGTCGTTGTTACGCTTGAGCCCACTGTTGCAGCAACTGTGTCAATCTATCTCGCTGAGGGTCTTCCTCTTTTTGGCTGACCCTCTACTTTGCCAAGCATAGGTCTACATATATTAAAAACTGTCAAGTTATACCAAGGTACCAAAAGAATTTTGAGATTCTAATCCATTACATACGTATCCTATACTTATCAAGATCCACTCCTCACTAATTTGATGTGAAAGTAATGTACAAAACATCAAGAATTATCTACTAAAAAACATTATCTATTACAACAAAGAAAGCCCACAGTTACGTATGGTAGTGATTCAATAAAACTCATAATGTAATATTTATATAATGCAACTAAACTAACCACTTCTCAGCAGAATGAGAGCAGTCAGCTATCAATTACTCAAAAGACTGATTATAATTTGAAGATCAGGCTCTCTCTGTCTCTAATTCTTGCAACTGGGAATGGTGAAACAGGAAGGCACAAATTTTTATTTTTATTTGCACTCTTTTTTTTAAAGATGTCTAGTGACATGATCTATGTTGACAAGTGAACCAGAAAAAATAAACTGGACCAACCAGGCAACTTCTGACTACTCTTAAGTAAAACATGTCTTCAGAATAGGTGTATGGTGTATTAACAATGATTTTAAATAAAACCTAAATCCTTAAACACCCTCGAAACCCTTTCATTTCATAAAATATCTAAATTAACCCCTCACTGTAACAGAAAAATCACTACTATCTATCTTTCTGATTAATTATGTATTATCAGTATCTTACTTGCATAAGGAAGTTTCTCAAATGTTATGCATACTATATAAAATGTAGTTTCATTTAAACGTAATCATCAACCCTGGTACGGATTTAAATAAAAATTGTGATTCTGGGCTTTTTTTTTTTTTTTAAAGTAACACGCTAAAGTTAGCTAATATACTTGATTATACCTTAACCTGCGCCTTCTCCTTCTTGCTCAGTACACTTGTCTCAGATTGGTGGGAACTAACAAATACAAACATCTACTTACTATCATTACCAGTAAGGCTCATATAATACTATAGCTCAAGAGCATACATACGTCATAAGTATATTTTAAAACAGCAAATTCATTTTACTTTAACTTCCCCTTCTAAGATAACAATGAAGGATTTCTGTATTAATTAAGTAGTTAACACTAGTAGGAGAATGCAGCTAAATCTGATTTCATATACCTGGAAGTGTGACAATTTTAAAAAGGTACAGCTCCCACATATCCTCCAAGCTATCAGAATTTTCAAATAAACAAAACACCTGTACACACAATACACTTATATACACGCACTTCCTTTTTGCTCACATAGGAGGTGCAACATTGTTTTCTTCCACAGCAGATAACTGCTCCTATAATCACCAATCTGTCACGTAAGTATATGACCACAAATATATTGAGGATGAATGTGATAAAAAGTTATCAAAATTTCACCATCTTATGGTGCCCGGCTACCAGCACTGACTGCTCTGAC